>NC_141994.1:26760086-27106336 GCF_049901715.1 Pseudonaja textilis | reverse complement strand
ACCCTGAGCGGATCGTGCACCCATCCAGCGCCAGATACGCAAGAAAGTTGGCTGGAGGTGAACTGCGATCCAAAGCTCCGTCTATCTGCCCCAGGCGGGGGCTTACCGGTTGCACGCGTGTATGCGCGCGTGAGTGTGACACGAAGGAAAAATTTCCGCCTAGACGGTCTGGAAGAAAGGCAGGATAGGAATCACCCACCAGCCAAGAAAAAAAAACACGCATCCCAGGGAACAAATACTCGGGTCTGCCGGGGCTTTAAAGCTGCACCCTTTAAAGCTGCAACAGGGGCAGAAAGGGACCGCTTCACACGTTCCTAGCCAAGGCGGTCTTGCGTGTAGATCTTGCGTGTGGATGCAAGGTCGCCTTGGCTAGGAATGTGTGAACTGTCCCACAGGAAGGGGAACCGTTCCTAGGGGATCTTACGTGTAGATTTTGTGCGGGGCTGAAAATCTCCTCGGCTGGGAACATGGAAATCGGTACCCCCTCCTCCGGGACCGGTTCACACGTTCCTAACCAAGGGGATCTTGCGTGTAGATCTTGTGCGGGGATGTAAAATCTCATCTGGGAACGTGTGAAGAGATTCCTCTCCTCCGGAACTTTTCCACGCGTTCCCAGCCAAGGGAATCCTGCACGGGGCTGCAAGATCTCCGTGCGAAAAGGTCCCGGTGGAGGGAGAACCTCTTCACGCGTTCCTAGGGGATCTTGCGTGTAGATCTTGCGCGCGGATGCTTGGAACGTGTGAAGTGGGGGTTCCTCCTCCACAGGGGCCGATTCCCACATTCCTAGCTAAGGGGATCTTGCGTGTAGATCATGCGGGGGGGGGGCTGCAAGATCTCCTCGGCTTGGAACGTGTGGATTGGCTCCCCCTCCACCGGGACCAATTCACACCTTCCTAACCAAGGTGATCTTGCGTGTAGTTCTTGCGCGGGGATGCAAGATCTCGTCTGGGAACGTGTGAAGAGAACCCCCTGCGCGGGGCTGCAAAATCTCCCCGGCTGGGAACGTGGGAATCGGTTCTCCCTCCACCGGGACTGATTCCCACGTTGCTAGCTAAAGGGATCTTGCGTGTAGATCTTGCGCGGGGCTGGGAACGTGGGAATGGGTTCCCCTCCGCTCCTGCTGTGGCTTGAAGGGCCGGAGGAGGGGGTCCCATCCCCTCCCACCCCGCTTTCCGCGGAGCCCCCGGAGGGGGAGAAGAAAGAGGGGGAAGGCGGAGGAGGGCCCAGGCGCGTCCCCGCGTCCCCGCGGCAGAGCCGGGAGCGCGCGTAGCAGCGGCGGCGGCTGCAACCCGAGCGCGGCTGGAGCTCCGGGCGAGCCGGCTGGGGAGGCGCTGGAGCCGAGGGCGGAGCTGGCCGGAGGGTCGCCGCCCGCCTCCCCGCCCCGAACTCCGCCGCCTTCGGCGCAAGCAGCCGCCCCGCCGCCGCAGCTCCGGCCAGTCCGGCTCCCCTCCGCCGCCGCCGCCGCCTCGCTGGGAGTGAGCGAGGGTCTCTCTCCGGGGAAGGGGGCGCTGGAGCCGGCCCTGGCCGGGCGGGAGGCGGATAGAGCCCGGCTTGCGGTGTCCGGCTTGCGGGGCCGCTTCCTCGCTCGGCTTGGCGGGTTTTGTCCTGGCAAAGCGGTAAGGAGAAACTTCGGAGGTCGCCCTCCCTCCCTCCCCTCCCTCCTCCTTCCTTTCCTCCCTCCCCTCCCCTCCTCTCTTCCTTTCCTTTCCTTTCCTCCACTCCCCGTTCTCTTTCCTTTCTCCCTTCCTCCCTCCCTCCCTCTCTCCCTTTCCTTTCCTTTCCTCCATCCCCCTTCTCTTTTCTTTCTCCCTCCCTTCTTCCTTCCTTCCCTTTTTCTTCTTCCTCCTTCCTCTCTTTCTTCACTCTCCTTCCTTCCCTGCCCTTCTTCCTCCCTCTCTCCACTCTTTCCTTCCTCTCCACTCTTCCCTCCCTTCCTACTACCCCCTCTCTCTTTTTCCTTCCTTCCTTCCTTCCTTCCTCACTCTCTCGCTCCTTCCCTTCCTTCCTTCCTTCCCCCTTTTCCTTGCCTCCTCTCTTTCCCGCTTCCTTCCCCGCTTTGGCCAATCCCTTCTCCCTCTTCTTTCCTGCTTCCCCTTCTGGACCTCTCCCCCCTCCTCCCCCTTTCCCTTTGGATACCTCTGCCCATTCACCCTTTTTCCTCTCATCAGAGAGAGAGAAGAGAAGAGGGGGATAAGAGAGAGAGAGAGAGAGAGAGAGCGGGGGAAGAGGAAGGAAAAAATCTCTGCTTTGCATTCAGATCTGATTGAAGGTAAATTCAGTGGGACTCTGTGTGTGTGTGTGTGTGTGTGTGTCTTCTGTCTGGAAAGGCTGATGAAGGATCGACTGAATGGGACAATCTTAAATATACCATTCCTTTATATATCAATATGGCCCAAAGAGCTAGAAAGCTAGATAGTTTATCAACCCCCTCCGCTCTTTCTCTCTCCCCCCTCCTTCTCCCTCCCTCTTTCCCCTCTTTCTCTCTCCCTCTCCTTCTCCCTCCCCCCACTCTCTCTCTGTCTCCCTCCACTCCCTCTCTCCTTCTCCCTCCCTCTTTCCCCTCTGTCTCTCCCTCCTCTCCTCCCTTTCTCTTTCTCTCCCATCCTCTCTCCCTCTCCTTCTCCCCCCTCTCCCTCTCTCTGTCTCTCTCTCCCTCTCTCTTTCCCCTCCCCTCTCTCCCCATTCCCATTTAATTAAAAACCTTGGACTTCCACCCTCTGCATACTTTTCTGCTAACTCTGTTGAGTTTCCCAGCACTTAACTTCTGAGTAAGCCTGCATAGGATATGATGTGTGTGTGTGTGTGTGTGTGTGTGTGTGTGTGTGTGTGTGTGTGTGTGTGTGTGTAGGTGGTGGGTGCAGAGAGGCCACTGTTGATAGTAAAGGCTGGCTCTGATTTTTTTTTCCTCTCTTTTTTTTTAAGCAAAGGAGAGGGAGGGGGAAAGAGATATATTTTTTTCTCTGACTCACAGATCTGCAGTTCAAAGTTTGTGTGTGGGTTTTGTGTGTTTTTAATCCTCTGCTCTGGTGCACATTTCACACACACACACCCCAAAACACCAGTCGGATTTCAGGTTGACGTGACCAGCAGCACTGCCTGTCTGCCTTCCTGTTGGCGGAGGAGAAATTGTGAGTTTGAGGAATGTTTATAAATCAAAATGCAATCTGGCCCAGTTACAGTTTTGGGGAAATGCCCTGTTAGAATTACGCCTGGGTGGCAGGGAAATTGTCTTTTAACAGTGGGAAGAAGAGCAAGGAGAATCATTGCATTCATGAACACACACACACACACACACACACACACACACACACACACACACATACATATATAATATATAGATATATAGATATATATAAATAAATTCAGGTTTCTGAATCTTGAATGCCAAGGTGGCATCAGGACCAGTTAAAATGAAAAGGCAGGCTGAACATGCCAGAAGAAAAACTGGCTCCTTGATTTCCAAAAAGAGGAGGGGAAAATAATAATAATGGTTATTTGATCATCCAGATTATAAAAGTTTATTTTGCAGATGGGAGAAAAACAAAGGCCCTTGTGAAACTTCTCCCAAGTAATTTTTTCCCTGCTTTGGGAGAATTGATGTGAGGTTACTTGTTGGGTACAGAGGAAAATGATTATTTTTTTAAAAAAGAAAAAGTTTGCATGGCATTGGATTGTTTTCTTAATTGGTGGTTTCTCTTCATATCCTTGTTTTGCTGGGGGGGTTGGGGGAAGAAATAAGTTGGAAAAAGAAGTCCTTAAAGGGCTAAACTGGCTAATTGTTTTCTTTACATTGTGTAACACATTCCTTCTGATGTTTTGAATGGCTGACCCAGAATTTTTTGGGTGTGTGTGTGTGTGTGTGTGTGTGAAAAAAATTACACAATTGGGGGGGGAAGGGGTTGAAAGATACCCTCATCTCTGCTGAATCTGATCCCATCACCTTCACTGTAAGTATGTATCTTTTTTTTTGAAATTGAGAATTAGTTCCATTCCAAAGAAGACTTAGCCCAACAATGGGAGAACGCATAGCCTGGGGGTATGGGGAGATTTTAAATTTTCCAGGGCTTTGTAGGTAGCAATGAGTAAATTTATTTATTTATTTTGATAAGATTGCAGAGTTTTACAGCTGTTAACATCTCAATGGGACTTATAATGCAGATGAAGGCTTGATTCCTGAGGTTGTTTCTGATGCTCTCTGCCCATTTAAATATGCAACAGGGATCTGAACTTAGATTTTATTAGGTTAAAAGATCTCTCACAATTGTTCTCTGTGACAATCCTCCAGTTCTGGAGTTTGGACGTGTCTGAAGATGAATGTTGTTGGGCTTATTTATTTATTGCTTATTTGGCTTATTTATTATTTATTTATTGGGGTTATTTATTTATTATTTATTGGGGTTATTTATATATTACTTATTGGGCTTATTGATTTATTACTTATTGGGCTTATTGATTTATTACATTGGGCTTATTGATTTATTACTTATTGGGCTTATTGATTTATTACTTATTGGGTTTATTGATTTATTACTTATTGGGTTTATTGATTTATTACTTATTGGGCTTATTGATTTATTACATTGGGCTTATTTATTATTTATTGGGCTTATTTGTTAATTATTTATTTATTGGACTTATTTATTTATCGGGGCTGGAGTGTTTCCCCAACCCCCCCTACATGCCTTGTTGAAATGCGGTACAGTTTATAAGTCCTCAGCTTATGACCACAAAGGAGTCCAACATTTCTGTCATTAAGCAAATAAATAGCCTTTGGGGATCCTTATGTTTAAACAACCCATTTCATGTGCTTTCAGAACCTGAACATGACATATAATATTAACAGCTTGATAACCGTGCTTCCCTATGAAACTATGTGGTCAGGCTTAGTTTTGGGGGAGGAAAATAAGGGGAAAACAATTCTGCTTCTGCCTACCAGCATCCATCGGTATTCATCTGGCTAGCATTCTGTCAGTGTGTGAGAGAGTTGAAGGCTGTTTCGAAACTGAAAGAGTATTTGCTATGTGAGCAAGGAGGAGACAGCAAGGAGCCTGGGCGTGGCTTAGCTCAACTGTTCTGTACTAAAGATGCTTGGTGCTGCTGTGAAACTGTGAATTGAGACTGAAACTCCTCTCCTCTGCTTGTGTTTTGCATTTGGAAGAGATTTCTTTCCAGGTGGGGAGGGGGAGTAGAACTCTTTAGCATCAGAGCATGTTAATAATAATAATAATAATAATAATAATAATAATAATAATAATAATAATAATAATAATAATAATAATATAGAAAATACTCTAAATGCTCTGATGGTCATTTGGAAAAATCCTTTTTTAGTGAGCACCTAGAAGCCAAGAGGAAAATATATGCCAAATTTCAAGTTTGTAGGCTTTATGGTTCTGGAGAGTTTGTGATGATGCATGAGTAGCATTTTGCTTTTATATACACTGCTCAAAAAATAAAGGGAACACAAAAATAAGACATCCTAGATCTGAATGAATGAAATATTCTTATTAAATACTTCGTTCATTACATAGTTGAAGGTGCTGACAACAAAATCACATAAAAATTATCAATGGAAATCAAATTTAGCAACCCATGGAGGTCTGGATTTGGAGTTATACTTAAAATTAAAGTGGAAAAAAACACAACAGGCTGATCCAACTTTGATGTAATGTCCTTAAAACAAGTCAAAATGAGGCTCAGTAGTGTGTGTGGCCTCCACGTCCCTGTATGACCTCCCTACAACGCCTGGGCATGCTCCTGATGAGGTGGCGGATGGTCTCCTGAGGAATCTCCTCCCACACCTGGACTAAAGCATCCCCCAACTCCTGGACAGTCTATGGTGCAACGTGGCATTGGTGGATGGAACAAGACATGTGTCCCAGATGTGCTCAATTGGATTCAGGTCTGGGGAACAGGCAGGCCAGTCCACAGCATCAATGCCTTCATCTTGCAGGAACCGCTGACACACTCCAGCCACATGAGGTCTAGCATTGTCATGCATTAGGAAGAACCCAGGGCCAATCGCCCCAGCATATGGTCTGAGGATCTCATCTCGATACCTAATGGCAGTCAGGCTACCTCTGGCGAGCACATGGAGGGCTGTGCGGCCCCCTAAAGAAATACCACCCTACACCATTACTGACCCACTGCCAAACCGGTCATGCTGGAGGATATTGCAGGCAGCAGAACGTTCTCCACGGCATCTCCAGACCCTGTCACGTCTGTCACATGTGCTCAGTGTGAACCTGCTTTCATCTGTGAAGAGCACAGGGTGCCAGTGGCGAATTTGCCAATCTTGGTGTTCTCTGGCAAATGCCAAATGTCCTGCACAGTGTTGGGCTGTAAGCACAACCCACACCTGTGGACATCGGGCCGTCATACCACCCTCATGGAGTCTGTTTCTGACCATTTTAGCAGCCACATGCACATTTGTGGCCCGCTGGAGGTCATTTTGCAGGGCTCTGAAGTGCTCCTTCTGTCCCTCCTTGCAAAAAGGCAGAGGTAGCGGTCCTGATGCTGGGTCGTTGCCCTCCTACAGCTTCCTCCATGTCTCCTGATGTACTGGCCTGTCTGCTGGTAGCGCCTCCATGCTCTGGACACTACACTGACAGACACAGCAAACCTTCTTGCCACAGCTCGCATTGATGTGCCATCCTGGATGAGCTACACTACCTGAGCCACTGGTGTGGGTTGTAGACTCCATCTCATGTTACCACTAGAGTGAAAGCACCGCCAGCATTCAAAAGTGACCAAACCATCACCCAGAAAGCATAGGAACTGAGAAGTGGTCTGTGGTCACCACCTGCAGATCCACTCCTTTATTGGGGATGTCTTGCTAACTGCCCATGCTTTCCACCTGTTGTCTATTCCATTTGCACAACAGCAGGTGAAATTGATTGTCAATCAGTATTGCTACCTAAGTGGACAGTTTGATTTCACAGAAGTGTGATTGACTTGGAGTTACATTGTGTTAAGTGTTCCCTTTATTTTTTTGAGTAGTGTATATATAGATTAATCTTCAACCTCTTTGAAGTATTTCTCTCAATTGTATACTGCAACTCCTGCAAGAGCTACTCCGCGGGGGGGTTTCAGGGGTCACACTTAAACGTGTAAAAACATTGAATTGTACTTACATAGAGATGGGTAGACTAGTATCCTTCTATTAGGGCATTTTTCTCCCCATCTTAACTAAGAACTTCTTAGATTTTTGTGTGAGAACTAAACCTGGAGGTCATTGAGAAAGCTTTTTATATGTCGATGCATGCACTCAACGTAAAGACATTCGCAGCTGCGATCTCTTTAAAATAACTTAGAACATAGAATAATAAGTTGGAAGGGGACCTTGGAGGTCTTCTAGTCCAACCCCCTGCTCGAGCAGGAGACCCTATCCCATTCCAGGCAAATGGCTGTCCAGTCTCTTGTCCCAAAGGTACTTCCCCCACCAAGAGGCAACAGAGAGTTTTTGGGCTCAACTGCAGTTGTTAAGTGAGGATTATCTGCAACAGAGTGGAACTAGAAGTGGGTAAATCCATTCATTTTCTTCTTGGAAACCAGCAAACCTTTTCTTTGCCTTCCTTACGGTCAAAGAATGCTGAGTAGGCAGCTGGATCCTGAACAAGATATTTGTTTTTTGTTTTTAAAGGCTCCTTTAAATGTCCTTGTGGACTTTTTTTTATTTATTTTCCAAATTAGAGGTGGTAAATGAAGAAAACGAGAGTTGCTTGGAAGACACATTCTTCAATTGCTCTTGGCCCCAAAAGCAAACAAACAGAGATGTTAATGGTCTAAAAAATAAAAAAAAATGGCTGAAAAGTTTATGGAAATAGAGAAGGATCTATTTGAGGGAGTATTTCACCCACTTTTAAACCGCTGGAAATGCTTCCAAAAAACAACAACTTGTTTGGATTGTTTTGGAAGAAGAAGTTGGTCAAGGGGGTATTTTTTGTGGGAGGGAGAGGATTGTAACTGCAATTCTCAGTTTGATGCTGTCTCCAAATTGTCAAGTTATTGGTTGATTAGCTTATCTCTAGTGGCTTTGGCTGGGCTTATTGTGCACAATCTGTCTCCCATTCTTCGACCTTAAGGAGTTTTTCAGCTTTAATGGGATTCTGTCAATTTGCCCCCTTTCATGCATAGCCATTGTTTGTGGCTTAAGCCACAGCCATTTAGCTTGCAGAAAATCCTGGAGTTGATAAAAAGAGAATATTTGTAGCTCAGGGTTGAAATGAGGGTGCTCTGTGAGCTTGGTGGTTTTCTTGCAGATGTTTCATGACACAAAGTAGGTAACATCATCAGCACTCTAGATATTTGGCACTGATGGTGTTACCAAGTAGGGTCATGAAACGTCTGCAAGAAAACCATCAAGCTCAGAGAGCACCAAGGGCCCCACAGTCCTCCTTTTCCTCTTTCTTCCCTTCATCACTACCACCTCTTCCTCTTCTTCCTTCACTCCATAGACACCATTCCCATCTAGCACTGATGATGTTACCTAGCTGGGTAATGAAACATCTACAAGAAAACAACCAAGCTCAGAGAGCACCAAGGACTCCACAGTTCTCCTCCTCCTCCTCCTCCCTTCTAACATTGATGATGTTACTTAGTTGGGTGATGAAACCTCTGCAAGAAAACAACCAAGCCCAAGGAGCACCAAAGTCTCCTCAACTTTTGAACTTTGGACTATTAAAATCAGCAGAAAAGCTCTCACTTTGAAGCAATATTAGGGAGTATTTTGGAGGTTTCTTTTGTGATCCCTTACCTTTTGGAGGTTCAAAGTAGATATGTGTGCAGCCAAGTTCATCTATTATGTAACTTTAAACCCCTCCAGCCACCCCCTAATTAAAGGATCCCAAAATCCATTTCTGGCAAGGTTACCATAGCATCAGATGTGAGCATCGTGGCCCTTGGAAGCTGAAATAATTTTTAAACCTGCAGCACAGCTATATTAAAAAAACAACAACAACCCCACTTAGTTTTCAGCCCTTTCTTAAATTTTCTGGCTTCATAGGGGTGGAGAGTAGTTGTTATTCTTGATTCTTCTCTGCACTTGCAAAGGATATGTGCATCATTGAAATCCAGCTGTCCACATTTCTTTGAGTAGAGCTGGATTTCAAAAGTAGCTACAATAATTGTAGACTCGTACTAGGGACTTCTTTAAAACCTTGATATCGACACCAAGAGACCCAGGTGTGTAATTCTAATCATATTAAGTTTGAATTAAGTCCAAAAGATTTACTTGTAAGTAAGCAGATATGTGGGGCCAGCCCTAAACTATACGGATAATCTCTGTTTGCTCACCTTCCTTTTGTTGATTCACAAAATCGCATCTTTTTAAAGTTTTTTTCTTTTAAAAAAAACTTAAGATATTCCCCTTGGCCAATTTGCAGCATTTCTTATCTCTTTGTCATTCCAAACTAATCTGGAGTTCGTTCCTTTATGTCAGCAAGCTCTTTTTCTGTCTGATTGGTTATCTTGTTTGCTGGATCTGGAAAAAGGACATGTAGGGTTGCAGCAAAGATAACGGGGTTGATCTGATCCATTGAATGCCTTAGTTAAATGCCTTCAAAGTGTGGTACCTGTGTCCGTTTTTTGCCTGTTGTTCTTATTCCCAATAACTTTTGTCTGCTGCTCCCTTGAAATGTAACCCACTTAGCTGATAAACAGATAACAGACAATCAGAATTGGAAGGGACCTTGTAGATCATCTAGTCCAACCCCCCGGCCCAAGCAGGAGACCCTACACCATTTCTGACAGATGGCAGTCCAATCTCTTCTTGAAAGTCTCAAGTGGCGCTCCCACAACTTCTGACAGCAACTTCTGTTCCATGGGTTGATTGTTCTCACTGTCAGAAAGTTTCTCCTTATTTCCAAGTTAAATCTCTCCTTGTTCAGTTTCCATCCATTGTTCCTTCTCTGGCCTTCAGGTCCTTTGGAAAATAGCTTGATCCTTCCTCCTCTCTGTGGCAGCCCCTCAAATATTGGAAGACTGCTCTCCTGTCTCCCCTGGTCCTTCTCTTCACTAGAGTAGTCAAGCCCGGTTCCCATAATTGTTCATTGTATATTTTCAGCCTCCAGTCCCCTCATCATCCTGGTTGCTCTTCTCTGCACTCTTTCCAGAGTCTCAAAATCTTTTTTAATAGTGTGGTGACCAAAACTGAATGCAGAACTCTAGGTGTGTTCTTCCTAAGGCTTTATAGAGTGGTATTAGTATCTACCTTGATCTCGATTATATCCCTCTGTTAATGCAATTTAGGATTGCATTGGCTTTTGGGGACGCTGCTGCATGCTTCTGGCTCCTATTTAGCTGGTTGTCCACTAGGACTCCAAGATCCCTCTCACAGTTCCTGCTATTGAGCCTGGTTTCACCCAGTCTATATGTGTACTTTTGGTTTTTCTTGCCTAAGTGTAAGACTTTACTTTTCTCTACATTGAATTTCATTTTGTTAAATATGGCCCAGTGTTCTAGACTGTCAAGATCCATCTTATATTCTTATACTGTATGTTGATCAATGTTTTTCAGACTTGACATTTTTAAACCTTGCATAAAACCTGTGCTTTGGAAGAGTGTTCATAGTGGAGAGATTTAAGGAAAGAAGCTGTGAATTGAGCTGAACCACAAACTTGCCAAGGGTTTTCGCAGCTCACCTGTCTTTCGATTTCTCGGTAGGAGAATACAGGCGCTCCTTGACTTGTCTTACAACCATTCTTTAGTGACTGTGTTCTGACCTAGGCTCCCCTAACATTATGAAGCCGACTCCTCATTCTGATAAAACCCCTTTTATTTAGTTTAGAGTGAATTCCTCTCCAGCAAAGTCCCGGCAAACAGTCTTTCAAGAGATTTCACAATGACAGACCTTAATCAGGCTTGGAGAGCTGCCAGGCTGATATCTTTCAAATGCCACACTCTAGCAGCAATTATTTGGCAAGGAGTCAGGAACAGAACTTCACCCTCAAGAATTGAACTAATTGTCTCCTGCAAACCCCACTCCCCTTTCATTCCTCTTTTATTCCCTCTGGGAGGGGCCATTCACTGTCCACCTGAGCCTTTACTCCCGAGTCAGCCCTTGTTCCTTAACTGTTCCCTTCTCCTGGCAGCTCTGTGCATGCACACACTGGGAACAGGCTCCAGCTATTATTCTTCCCTACTGATCTCCAACTCTGAAGGCAGCTGATATCTCTTGGACGACCCTGGCCCAATCTCTGCCTCTGACGCAGAGCCCTTATCAGAGCCTTCCCCAGATGCCAGGACTGGCCCATGTTCCTCCCCAACCTCCACACTGTTCAGGGAAACAGGGTAGTACCTAAAATTTTGTACTGTACATTCATCATTTGGCAGTTTAAACTGCTGGTGGACGCACAATTTGTTAAGAATAATCCTCGTCCAAAATTAAAACTGTCTCTTCTTCCATGAATACAGTCTCCTTTTGTTACACCTAGACAGTTTTTCATGCACGTCATATTTTAAGGTTTATTTAGTTATCCTTAAAAAAAACAATGGAGTCCATGCCAATGGATTTTAACACTGTGCTTTCTTTTCAGTCTTTAGATTTATAATCTTGGGCCAAGAAGATCTTTTTTTTTAATGTTCAGAAGAACGTATGCCAAGTTTTGCTAGGACTTGGGGGAAAAAGGGATATATACATTAATCATATTTAATACACTATTCATATTCCAATATATAATGTGATATTTTGCATTTTTGCCTGTGTATGTTTTCATGTACTCTAAAACTTACAACCAACTCTTCAAAATGTATGTTGCTAAGTGAAATGTTGGTTAAGTGAGTTTTGTCCCATTTTAGGACCTTTCTTGCCTCTGTTGTTAAGTGAATCACTGTAGTTGTTAAGCCAATAAAATGGTTGTTAAGTGAATCTGGTTTCCCCATTGATTTTGCTTGTCAGAAGGTTGCAAAAGGGGATCATATGACCCTGGGAGACTGCAACCATCATAAATATGAGTCAGTTGCCAAGTGTCTGAATTGCGATCATTGGTCATAAAATGGTCATAAATCACTTTTTTCAGGTCACTAAGCAAATGATTGTATGTTAAAGACCAGCCTTATATATGAATGTGGTTTATTAGTTAATATAATTGCTTACTGATCTTAGAAATTAGACAGGGACCACCAAACTCATAATTTTAAATCCCAGAGACCCTGGGAAAATCCCCCAAAAAGTCTGCAGAAAAATCCCCACCCTGTTTTCCTACCGATCGAACATTCTTTATTTGGGATCGCAGGATTCCATCTCCAGCTCCATTCTCGGGGGGAAGAAAGAGACTTTTGGCTTCATGCAAAGAAAGCAGCAAAAGCAGCAGATGTCTTTCTTTCTCTCCCCCAAACTCTGCCAGAAATGAGTCTTTGTGAGATTTGTCGCTCTGGCGCAGCCTCTTGGAGCAGGAGGTCTTGCAGGGTTCCATTTCTGGCAGAGTTTGGGGGAAGAGAAAGGAAGACTTTTGCTGCTTTCCTTGCGTGCAGCCAAAAGCAGAAGAAGGAAGAAGTGGAAAGAAGCAGCCCGATAGCCAGATGAGGCAAGTGGGGCAAGTTCCTCCCTCTGCCCTTTCCCCCCTCCCCTCACTACCTCATGTTGTTCGCAATGCAAGCGACACAAAACTCCTGTTCCCATGCAGCCTGGATTAATTGTTTTGGGGGGTGACATTTCTCTGCGGACCACCAAAATTTTCTCACAGACCACCAGTGGTCCCCAGCCCCTGGTGGGCAACCACTAGGTTAGATTGAGAAGTTGGTGAACGTTCTAGAACAAGTTTGAACAGTGGTGGTATTCAACCGGTTTGGCCCGGTTCCCATGAGCCGGTAGTAAAAAATGCTACCGTTTCGGCCAAACTGGTATTTCCAACGATCAGCTCTGCCCCGTGATTTAGATTAGCTAGAAAGCAGGAAATTATTAGATTTCTTGCTTTCTGGCTAATCTAAACTTACCTGGCCAAGAGGCTTCCCTGAGGCCCAGTAGGCAAAAAACGGGGCATGGGGGGGAGGTGCTGCGAAAGGGGAAAAAAACACTACATAGCCACACCCACCCAGTCACATGCCTACCTAGCCACGCCCACCTAGCCACACCCACCTAGCCACGCCCACAGAACAGGTAGTAAAAAAATTTTTGAATCCCACCACTGAGATATAAGTCAGTGTAGAAAATCACACTGAAGCATTCACACAAAGCTTCAACTTCATTGGGATGCAACTGAACATAATATCCTAACTGTTCCACAGATAGACATGCTTGCAATAACACTATTTTTTGATTGAATTTCACTCTGATCCGCATTGCAAATGTCCTTTGAACATTTGAAATTGTAGCTGTGCTTAAAGACCGTTTGTAAGGCCATGTGAGATTTAACACGTGGGGGTCATACACAAGTTTTGGATGTTGTGAAAAGTAATTGTGTCGGAAGGCTGGTTGGCACAGCGTTTCGGTTAGCGCAATATTTTCCAGTGTGGGGTGTACGGTTATTAAAGGTCAACGCTCTTCATTCATCACAACTTGGCCGGGAGTTGTTGTGAGTTGTGATTCAAGACAGGCTTGGAATGTACAAAGTTGGAGAAAGAAAAATGAATGAATTCAAGCTAGCTGGGCCATATACAAGGGAAGCCAACTGTTTTTTGGTGTGCTAACAAAAAAAAAAAAAAAGACAGGTAGCTATTTCTTTTGGAAAAGGGACAACTGCCAAAGTAGACCAGGAGAAACTATGCAAGAAAAAGAAAAGTATTTTTTTAAGGAAGAAAATGGACAGGCATTTATCCAGAATGGTGTAGAGCCATGATGGCAAACCTATGGTACGCCTTCCACAGGTGGCACACAGAGCCATTTGTGCGGGCACGTGAGTACAAGCCAAACCTACCTGCACTGTGCATGCACATGCCTCCCAGCTGATTTTTGGCTTGTGAGAGGCCTTTTTCGCCCTCCCGGAGGCCCGTGGGAAGTCTCTGCAGCCTTTGGAGGCTGAAAAATGGGCCCATTTCGGCACTTCCGGTATTTCCAGAAATACCGAAACCAGAAGTGCTGAAACTGGAAGGCCCTCTGGAGGCTGAAAACGGGCATTTCTGGTATTTCTGGAAGGCCCATTTTTCAGCCTCCCAAGGCTGCAGAGGCTCCGGGAGGGCGAAAAGGCCTCAAACGGGCCAAAAATCAGCTGGGAGGTGCATGCATGCACAGTGCAGGTAAGGGGTTTTTTGCGTGCGCATGCATGGGGGGGGGCGCACATTGCATTGTGGGTGCATATCACACACACACACACACACACACACACACACACACACACGCACGCTTTCAGCACACCACAACAAAAAGGTTTGTCATCACTGGTGTAGGGTCTCCTGCTTGTGCAGGGGCGGGGTTGGACTAGAAGACTTCCAAGACCCCTTCCAACTCTGTTGTTCTGTTAAATTGTAACTGCTGGGAAAGAGAAGAAGGCATCCCTGGATATTTTGGGTGACCAGTTTTCATTTATTCACATTACAAGCTCTCTTTGCTTCCAAACTTGGATCAGCTTACATATACTCACCCTATTTCCTAATGTCTTTTTCTGAAATGTTCTTTGGCTCAGGTCAGTCAACCTACCCCGGAAGTTCTCAGGCCGTTTTCCACCCAATTGCAAACCACGTTGTTTTCTACTTCATTTCTGGGACCAGCTAAGGTGCTGCCCCTTGTCCAATGATCCCTTTTAATTAATAAAAGCCAGCAGTTCATAACTAGCAAACGATACGAACACCCCTCTTCTTTCAAAACCAGTGTGTAAAATACGGAGAGCTCTGCCTTAGTCATTGTATATACGTGAAGGTCACTCCATGAATTATATTCCTGTAACATTGCCTCCTGAGGTAAAAGAGTTTCTATGGAAATGTCTTCTGAACTTCAGGGACACCAGTTTCATAAGCCATGAAAAACATGCACCAGCTGTTCCCGCGTGTTCATGCAGTTGGAAGTCTGTACCATCATATTAAAAATTCTCTAGAAAGAGTGCAGAGAAGAGCAACAAAGAGGATTAGGGGCCTGGAGACTAAAACATATGAGGAACAGTTGCAGGAATTGGGTATGTCTACTTTAATGAAAAGAAGGCCCAAGGGGGACATGATAGCAGTCTTCCAATAATTGAGGGGCTACCACAATGAATGGGGGGCCAGCCTATTTTCCAAAGGCAGAAGAAGCAATGGATGAAAGCTAATCAAAGAAGGAATCAATCTAAAACTAAGGACAATTTTCTCACAGCAAGAACAATTAACCAGTGGAACAACTTGCCTTCAGAAGTTATGGGTGCTCCATCACTGGGGGCTTTCAAGAAGAGATTGGACAACTTTTTGTCCAAAACTTTAGTCCTTGAGCAGAAGCCAACTCTGTTATTCTGTTAGGAATCAGGCTTCAGCCTATCTGAGAAGGCTGTCTTCTCCTGAATTAAACTACCATGGAGTCTTCACACACTTAGGACGATCAACCATGGGAGTCATTTTGGGGGCTGACCCTTCAGACTCCCCCCCCAAAAAAACCCCATGGTTGATTGAGCTGATTGGACAATGAGAGACATATGATCTTGGTAGCCTAATTGGATGAGTGGAGAAAAGAGTAATTGACATGTATCTAGATCCTTCTTTATTTTCCTAGACTAGGCATCTTCAAACTTGACAGCTTTAAGACTTGTGGACTTTAACTCCCAGAATTCCTCCTCCAGTCATGTTAGCTCAGGAGTTCTGGGAGTTGAAATCCACAATCTTAAAGTCCCCAAGTTTGAAGACCCTTGGATTAGATAAATAGATAGATGAGAGAGAGAGAGAGAGAGAGATCAATAGATAGAGAGATGGATGATAGATAGATTAGATATATAGATTAGATAGAACAATAGATGGATGGATGATAGATTAGATAAGATAGATTAGATAGTTTAGATAGATCAATAGATGGATGATAGATTAGATGTATAGATTAGATAGAACGGATGGGTGGATGGATGGATGGATGATAGATTAGATCAGGGGTCTTCAAACTTGACAGCTTTAAGACTTGTGGACTTCAACTCCCAGAATTCCTTCTCCAGTCATGTTAGCTCAGGAATTCTGGGAGTTGAAGTCCACAAGTCTTAAACTAGCCAAGTTTAAGTTTGAAGACCCTTGTGATAGATGATACATATGTACGTAGGTAGGTAGGTAAGTAAGGGAGGGAGAGATGATAGATAGATAGATAGATAGATAGATAGATAGATATAGATAGATAGATAGATAGATAGATAGATAGATAGATAGACAGACAGACAGACAGACAGACAGACAGACAGACAGACAGACAGACTTCAAACTTGACAGCTTTAAGACTTATGGACTTCAACTCCCAGAATTCCTCTTGCAGTCAGGAAATCTAGCTCAGGAAATCTGGGGGTAGGAAGTCCATAAGTCTTAAACTTGCCAAGTTTGAAGACCCTTGTCCTAGACCTAGGAGATTTTATTGTCTTATCATAGCTCGATCCTTTCTCTTTCTCCATCCTCTTCTCACTTCGTTCTCCGCATCCCCTTTTAAATAACCTTTTTCTCACGTAGTTTCCACTGGCCTACTTTGGAAGCTGTCATTCAGCTGTCTTGGTTTGTTATTATCTTTAGATTTTTCAGCCTGGACATGTAGAGTTTTGCAAATGCATTATGCTGATTGGGTAGAAACTTCACGTTAAGTTAGGAAGGTTGAAAGGAGAGAGTTACTTTCCTTGGAATAAGCATATCTAAAAGCAGTATAAAATGTTTTTTTAGCTGCCTTTTTTTGGTGTCATGTCTAGACAACGTAGATGCAATGTTAAGTATTAAAACATTTTTTTAAAATTTTGCAATAAGGAGGATGGACTGCATAATACGATAAAAAGCTTCCTTAGTCAAATTCCACTGTAGATATTAATATGTTGAGCAAGAATGAACCTACAAAGATGCAATACATCTTTATACATTCTGTTGCTGCATCTTCAGTTATCTTCCTATTGTCCACAACAGACTTATAAACTTGGGACAATCAAACATACTTGTGTAATCTCTGCCTGGTTTGTCTTCTTGATTGTACATGGCAAAATGCAGAAGGTGGGCTTTAACAGCACACGTTAATGAAGTTTCTTCCGCCCATTTTTCGCCCTTCGGGAGGCTCCGGTGGGCCCTGTACTTACCTGGCATCCAAAATGGGCCACCTGGAGAGTCCTGGGAGGGGAAGGGCGGGGTGGGCGGGGCCAGCCAGGGGTGAGATTTGCCGGTTCACCGAACCAGCCATTAAAAATGATAAAATTAGCTATGGGGTTCACCTGAACCACCCCTGCTAAGCACGGTCCATGAATTCCCCCATTGCATGAAATGAGAGCTATGTTCAAGAACCTAAATGCAAGCCAATTTTTTTTCTGGTTGTGTGTGCAGAGATCTGTACCTTACGGAAAGTGTTCTGACCCAAACTTTGTTCCAAGTAAGCAAACACCACACCGAGATAAAAGCAAAACCTTTTAATGCTTCTCCACAAGTTCCGTTAGTTCACAATTAAAAGGCTGCTTCAAACTCATGGTCTCTGATAAGAACGAGCCTTGCCAAGGTGGTGCAAGGCTGCCAAGAACACTAGATTAAATTGCCAAGAAATATTCCAAACAAAAAGTCTTCAAACACAAACCAAGATAGTCCGAACTTCCACAAGGCTTGAAGTGCAAGAACTTCTTTGCTTCCTGCAGAGAACTCCGGTTTCTCAGCTGGCTTTTATCTCTTAAAGGAGGGGCCATTACCTTGCAGCCTTACTCCCAAATCGCCCGTGCTGCTGCAGCTGCTCTGTCCTTCAAATGATGGTTCTGGCCCCATCCCTGCATCCCAAGCAGGCCCTTCATCTGAGTCCTCGCTCTCTGAGACCTCAGCCGACCACACCTGCTGCCGGCAAACCACTTCAGGAAGTGGGAATTTGAAGTAGGCTTTCTACGTGAAAAACACCCCAATTTGGACAGGTACAACCTTTCAGAATTAACTTGCATCTCGGCAATTTTTTTTCCCCTTAGTGCAATCTGCCATCTGAAACTGTTGCGTTTTGGCAGGAATCAGCTCTGACTTCCCCGACTGTCATGCAGGCATCAAATATTTACTTCAGGAATATGTGGGAGAGCGAGGAAGGCTGGCTTTTTATTTTTAGTGCCCACGCTATGAATATTTAATCGAGTAGAAATTTCATTCGGAGGTTTCCCTCTTTTGAAACTCACTCCAGTTCTGTATAGGGAAAACAGATTTTGTTCCATAAAGCGACTTGATTTCAATGCAAACCCCCTCTGCAATTAATTAGATGGAATTAAGGAATAAGGTTAAGGGCGGGGGGGGGGCAGAAAATGCACCCTTGCTTGTTTTGGCAAAGGTGTTTAAAGAAAAGCAATATTTCCTACCCTGTGTTTAGTTTTATTCTGCACAGGGAGATTGTTCTCTTCACTTTCACACAGAAAATGGCTCAGATCTAACCTCACCAAGAACTCCTGAGCCTTATCTGGCCGTTCCCAAGAGAAATGCAGTCAGCCTGGCAAGATTCTTGTAAATTAGGCACACGGCAATAATAAAGTAACTTGGAACAGCTCACAGTGTCATTTCTGGCTAAAAGCAGGAGCAATTTTGTTATGCAATTCCACAACGCATGCGTGCCCCCTGCTGAAAGAGACGGCTGCTTTAACAAGCTGCAGGCAGCCGTGGCAAATGTGCTCCTATGTTTTATGAAGCCTTTGCTCCACCTCCAATCCAGTGCACTGCGTGGGAATGTGGCCTGGATTCCCAGGAGGGGGGGCGGGGAACAGGAGACAGGGATGTTTAGATAGATGGGTTGGGAGGAAGAGAGTGAAGACGGGCCTTCCCTGGACCGTCTTGGAGTATATCTCTTTAACGATGCAAGTATAATGATACCTTGGTACTCGTTCTTAATTGGTTCTGGGAGGCACGATGAGTAGCAAAAACGATAAGTACCGAACAAAACTTTCCCATAGGGAAGAATCACAGGACAGCCAACACTGAGAAGTTCTAGCTTTTGTACATTGAGTATTAAATGAACAATGAGTACCGGGACACAATTTGCATATCAGATTATGTTGAGTACCAAATCTGATGAGTTTCAAAGCAGTTGAGTAGCAAGGTACCCTCGTAGTTGCTTTAGCTTGACAAGATTTTTCTCTGTGGGTGAGGAACAGTAAAGAAACTACAAGTAGTAACTCAGGCTTTCGTGGTTTGGGGGGGCCTGCCATTTATGTCAGAGATACCATAATCCCACGTGGCCCACACATATGACAATTGCAGCGTCCCCATGGCTGCAAGGTTTACATTCAGATGCTTGACCACTGATTCACATGTACGACTGTTGCAGTGTTCTGGGCTTATGTCACCTTCTGACATGCCATATCAATGGGGAAGCCAGATTCACTTCACAACCGGGTGACTAACTTCACATCTGCCACGATTCCCTTAATAACAATGGTAAGAAAGGTCATAAAACAGAGCAAAACTCACTTAACAACTGTCTCATTTAGCAATTGTCATACGTTGAGGACTACCTAGGAGTGGTGCAGTGGCCTAGAGGTGGAGCTCTCGCCTCACAATCAGAAGGCTGTGAGTTTGATCCCAGGTAAAGCCAGATATTTCTATCTCTGGACACGATGAGAATATATCTGCTGAACAAAACTCCGCTCTGGGGACAGGAAGGGCATCCAGCCAGTAAAACACTCAGCTCCATTCAGTTGCACAGACTCCACCGCGCAAAAGGTTATGGGGCCATTAAAAGAAGATGATGATACATTGAGGACTACCTGTGTTCAGCATTGACCATTGCAATTAGTTACAAATGGCTGTTCTGCTATCTTTCAAAAATCATTTTTTTTTTTTTGCAGTGTTTAGTGCCTTTGAATGGAGTTCTGCGGATGTACAGGGATGGCTTTGTTTATTTTCTTGCTGACCCAACCCTCCTGAATGTCATCTAGTGCAAAACTTGGCCCACAATACTACAGCCAACAACACAGCTACGGAAAGGTTGCTCACCTCCTGATAGAGAGGATTATAGTATTAGCCATTGTTTGGCAGTATGTGCAGGGATTACACATGCAAAAAAAAAGTGTTGTTTTGTTCAGATGCAGCCGCTTGATAAAAGCTATTGCTTTCTTGTCACATGTTTTCACCAGGTTAAGAATGTTCAGGATTTCCTTTAATGCATTTCAGATATTAATTTACCAGGAAAGTGGGGGGGGGAAGAAAGAGGAATTTATGATTTTTTAAAACTTGGTTGCTGAAAAAATTCAGGTACAACTGGAAGGAATTTGGAGGCAGGAGGTAGAAAAACTCCAAAACTGTGTGTTGCTCTTTATACTTCAAATCACAATTTACTTTTACCTACCTAGCATTTTAGTGCTTGAGATTATGGGGTGTTTTTCTAAAGCGGATCAGAAGAATTTACTTTCTCATTGGTTGAATTGCTTTTAAGTCTGACTGGAAATATTTACTGGGCATTAATTCTCAAAGAGTTCAGCAGGTCTCATGTCTGAGTAGATGTATAAAAGGCTGTGTTGCACAGTTGTTACGGTAGGGATATTTATCAGTGAACGGGGTGAGGGGCAGCTGCCTTACAACCAAAGCATTTGTAGGTTTTGTATAGTTGTGTCTGCCAATCTTCCTTTGAAGAGTCAAGCCAAATAATCAGAAGTCCTTCTGAAGTTTAGGTCAGACGTTTGATTCTCTGGTCCATAGGAAATGTTCTTCTGCTGTGGGATTTCCAGGCAGTGGAAAATGCACATCCTAAATAGGTCCACTTTGCCCCTATGGAAAGAAAGGCATATTAAAAGCTCCAGAACAGACACATTCTTCCTTTCCATTATTGTCACAAGAGAGCAAGCTTGCATGATGGTACTGAATGCCGAGCTGAAGCATACAAAAAGTACTTTTTCTAGCATCTTATGTCTAAGTCTATTCACCCATGTTGTATGGTTGTAGTATTATTATTATCCTACCTCCTCTGTCTTCTCTACTACCACCTCTTATTAGTATCATTTTATGAATATTGTTGCTCTGTTGCTTTGCATGTACACGGAGAGCTTCGACACTCAAAGAGACACAAATTCATTGTGTTTCTAATCACACGTGGCCAAAAAAGCTATTCTGTTCTGTTCTATTCCATTCTGTTCTGTTATGTTCTGTTTTCTGTCCTTTCCTCTCCTCTCTTTTCCTCTGCTCTTTTTTTTCCTCTCCTCTTTCCTCTCCTCTCCTCTCTTCTTCTCCCTTATCCTATCCTATCCTGTCCTGTCCTGTCCTGTCCTACCCTACCCTACCCTATCCTATCCTATCCTATCCTAGAATTCTAGAGAGAGAGAGAAAGGAAGAAAGGAAAATATTCCAATAGCAATAGCACTTATATACCACTTCACAATGCTTTACAGGCCTCTCTAAAGAGTTAATCCGTCTGATTTTATTTACTGTTTGGTTTCCAAAATGATACTGTGTTCATTGAGAATAACATGGGCAGAATTTTTAGAAGAATTTTTGTTTAGTTTTTGAAGGTTGTTGAAACAATTTTGCCTAACACTTTTAGCCTTTCCCTTAGGGGAAGGTGTGATAAATATTGGTAAATTTTTAAAAACCAATTCAGGAGGTCAACCAAAATAACATCTACTCTTCCTGTGCCTGTTGAAATTATTTGACCTATTTTAAATGGGAAAAAAACTACTGGATTCTAGTCACAAAACTCTTGGATTGCTAATAGATCATTGTTCTCCACAAGAAGAAACAAACTGTTCCTATGAGGATTTTCTGGAATAGAAGACTTCCATATTTGGAACTGAACAGTAACAAGAAACAGAACAGAACAGAAAGGGAAAGGATGTGGGTTAACTTAGAAGCATTCTCACCTACAAGCCAACATGTGTGATGAAAGTGGCCCATAAGATGTTTCCTATCTCCAACAGGAAAAAGAGAGGAAGGTAGCAGGAAGAGTTTTTCATATTATTCTGACCTAAACCTTCCCAAGATCATGAAGCCAACTCCTTGTCCTGATAAAACCCCTTTTATTTAGGTTAAAGGGAATTCCTCTCCAGCAAAGTCCCGGCAAATGATCTTTAAAGAGATCTCACAACTACAGATCTTGATCAGGCTTGGAGAGTTGCCAAGCCAATAGCTTCCAAACGCCACGCTGTAGCAGCAATTACTTGGCAAAGAGTCAGGAACAGATCTTTACCCTAATGAATTGAACTAATTGTCTCCTGAAAACACCACTCCCCATTTGCTCCTCTTTATTCCCTCTGGGAGGGGCCATTCATTGTCCACCTGAGCCCTTACTCTTGAGTCGACCCTTGTGCCTTAGCTGTTCCCTTCTCCTGGCAGCTCTGTGCATGGAAACAGGCTCCAGCTGTTCTTCTTCCCCACTGATCTCTGACTCTGTAGGCAGCTGATATTTGTCAGATGGCCCCAGCCCCATCTCTGCCTCCGATGCAGAGCCCTCATCAGAACCTTCCCCAGACTCCAGGACTGGCCCATGTTCCTCCCCAACCTCCTCACTGTCCGAATCTGCTGCTAGTGGGCCATAACACAGATATATTTTGTATTAATGCATTACTGTATGGGTAGTCCTCAACGTATGACCACAATTGAGCACCAAATTTACTGTTGCTAAGTGAGAAATTTCTTAAGTGAGTTTTGCCCCAGTTTACAACTTTTCCTGGCCTAGCTGTTAAGTGAACCATTGTCGTTAAGTTAGTCCCCCTGTTGTTAAGTGAATCTGTTTCCCCATTGACTTCGTTGATCAAATGTCTCACTTACCAACAGAAATGTTAGGCAAAATTGTGGTCGGAAATGGGGGGCTACTTGTATATTGTTGCATTTAAATGATTCTTTGTGTTTCCCCACATTAATCTGTTGGACTGTAAATTTTTAAAATGACTATATTTATCTCAGTTCCTGGGAGCTTCAAATAGTGACCCTCGGCTGTGTTTCCCTCAAGCAGATCAAAATTACCTATTAAAACAGACAATGTAATTGCTGTTGCTATAAATATGGGGTAATCTTTAATTATACCCTCCAATGCAGCAAAAAAAATTCAATACTTGCCCAGTTCTTTGGATTTTGGAGCTTCGTTTTATTCCTAGTACTTCATTGTTACCTTTTCCTTGGTAGGTGATTTTTTGTCATCAAAAACTTGTAGCCTCGTGTTTACGCTAAGATTAAAACAGTTGTAAAGATCTTTCATCCTTGGCAATCTTCTTAAACTGGTGTTTCTCCCTCGAGCTGCTCGGATCATCCAGAGAGTGGGAGGTGCTCCAGTCTGCGTCTGTGTAGGCTGGGCTTAATCATTAGGGAACGCTCCGCCCTCTGTCACATGGTCCCTTGTAGCCTCCCAGTTTATGCCCAGCCTTTGCAGAGTTAGGCTGTGTGTTTTGATTGTGCTTCCCACTCTTTGGCTGATTCAAGCAGGATAATATTTCAGTTCAGGTTTGAATTAAGCTTATTATTCCCTTAGCCTCTGCGCATCTGGGGGTGTCTTGAGACTTAGGGGTGTGCGTTTTTCGCCCCCAGGGGGCTGGGCGGGCAGCTTAGCAGCACTTAGTGCTAACACCCCCCCACCCCACCCCTCTCTGCCGTTTATTTATTTATTTATTTTTTCCTGCCTTGCTGTCCTGGTGCCTTTCTAAGGTCTGGAGCCTTTTTTATTCTGGTTTTCCCCCCACTAACGCCAATTTCAGCGTCCTCGCCCTCGTGGCTTGCAGGATGCACCCACCCTGAGCCGCCCGCTTTGCCTTTCACTTTCGATTTCAAGGCGGCCGCCATTTTGGGTGCTGCCTCGTGGCCGGGCGACATTTTGCAGGCCTCCTATTGCTGCGACGTTCTGCTGGCCCTAGGCTTAGGCTCCCAGGCCTAGTAGGGCTGATCTCTCTATCTCCCTCTCCCAGAGGGAAAAGAAAGCTGTTTTTACTCTTTACTCTGTTAATGGTTGGTGTAAGTGTTGGCTTCCGCAGCAGATCTCAGGGTGGGGAATTAGAAAAGCAGCCACTCCCTCCCTGAGGGGGCAAGCTGCCTGAGGCCTTGTATTGCTGGCGTTGATTTGGCTGATTGGCTTCTCTTCCTTTTACCAACTGCCAGGTTGTTATTCAGTCTAATACAGAATATCTTCATATTTCCTTACATTGGTAATCCAATCTCATTCAATTGGCATTTTTTCTCTCTCAGATTTGCTTAGAGAGACCTAGCTTCCATCACTGTCGCTGCAGTGTGTTTTCCTGGATCCTTATCCTGGTGGGATATAATTGTACATTAAAAGCTATATCTGTGGCAGTTTAAAAAAAAAAAAAAACTTGTTTGGTCATATTTTCAGATTATTCATTGCAAATTCCAAAAGGGGGCGCGGGCCAGTTTCTGGATACCCGGCCTTACCCAGGTCGTATCCTAGGCGTGCCAACCGCCTGTACACACACACATATATATATATATATTTCTATATATTCATTTTGATATTTCTGTTGTTTTACCATGGCAGATGATAACCCTAACTCCCGCCATTCTTTGAAGGCGAAATCTAAGTCCCATCATGTGCGCAGACAGGCTAAGGAAACCTCTCAGGAGACTTCTAAGGCCTCTCAAAGGGACGCTTTAAGGCGTCATAAGGCACTAGAGAGGGAGTTCGATAGGCGCTCTAGGGTGACTCAACCATCACCCCCAGCCGCCCCTTCTACTTCCAGGCACCCCCCCCCCCTCCAGTTTGTTCCCCTCTCTCCAGGCACAGCTCATCCCAGGAGTCTCACGACCCTGGACCAGCTACCAGCCGAATGCCTGAAGCAACCTTCACTCCCACGGCCGCTGGCCTGAGACAGGAGGACCCACCCATGATCGAGATGCCTGAGTACATGAGAACTTGGATGGAGCAGGCTATTCGACAGGGGATAGCTCAAGGCATGCAGCAGATGGCCGGATCAAGCCTTCCTCAGACGGTTCCCACGCAAGAACCGGTGCCAACTAGGTCCATGCCCGCCCTGGACCCTGCTCCTGGTCAGGTACCCTCCCGGGGGGCCAGCCCTCTTCCAGAAAGGGAACCGGAGGAGGGAATGGAAATTTTAGACCAATACAGGGAGGAGGAGGAGCACCTTGAATGGGGATCCACCTTCCATGGGGAACCTTTTTCAGATTTAGACCCGATGGAAGCAGAGTTGTCGGAGGACGAGGGCCTTACCCCGTCCAGCCTTCCTTTGTGGGGTTATTCAAGCCCCACATGTTTAAATCCATCTTGTTTAAGGCCAAGAACACCTCGGGCCTGGCCACTCAACTTCCCCTGTCCCCCACTCCTCTGGGGAGGAACCGGAGGACGCAATGTTCAAACAGCCCGTGGTGGCCGAGGATGTGATTCCCGCTCCTCCCATTTTCCACGATCTGGTTTCCAACCAACTGGGTTTTACGGGGCTCCTCCGGCCCCATCCACACAGGATAAGAGGTTCTTTAACCTCGGGCCGGTTTCTGCTCCCTCCTCAATACCCCGGAGGTGGACGAGCCCATTGTTGGTCTCGCCTCTTCCTCCTCCCGAGTGACCCACTGGAGGCCCTCAAACCCGAGGATAGGAGGTCTGAATTGGCCTTGCGGCGGGCTCATCTAGCCGACGCTTGGGCAATTAGATTGGCCACCGCAGCCTCCTTCTTTACCAGGTCCTCTATCCGGTGGCTCCGTCAACTGAAGGCCCACATCCCTCCATCCAATACATGGGCGCTGCAGGACATTGCCAAAATCACAGCGGCGGCAGAGTTCTCAGCGGACGCCACGTACCATTCGGTTAAATTCGCCTCCCGGGCGTTAGCATCCCAGGTCACTGCCCGCCGCCTGCTCTGGCTCAAACCATGGCAGGCGGACGTGAAGAACAAGGTCAAGCTGGCATCCGCCCCATTAAAGGGAGAAGCTCTTTGGGCCGGCCCTGGACCCTCTCTTGGCCGAAACTAGGGAAAGAAGAAATTCCTTCCTCCTCTTTTTCGGAGGCCTGACTCCCGAGCCCCTCAGCCCTTTCGAAGAGGATCCTCCCGGTCCTTCTACCAGTCCCCCTTCCCCCCCAGGTACCCGAGACCTCCCTCGTATAGAGCATCATATTCCCAGGATCGTTCCGACCCGAGCGATCGAAATAGGAGGGGCGGAGGATTTAAGCGTCCCTTCAGGGGTTCCGGGGGGAGACCCTTCCGGTGCTCCAAATGAATCCTGTCTTTTTCCCCCCATTGGTGGTCGGCTGAGGCATTTCACCGACCTGTGGGATTCTACCACTTCCAACAAATGGGTCAGGGACTCCATCAGGTTTGGACTCGCTCTGGAGTTCAACTCTCAACCTCCCGAGTTCTTCATGTCATCTCCCCCCTCTAGGGACCCCTCCAAACGCAAATTAATGGATGCGGCCATCCATCACTTACTCTCCATCCAGGCCATCCAGCCAGTTCCCCCCTCTCAGCGAGGGCAGGGTTTCTATTCCCACCTCTTCATGGTTCCCAAGTCCTCGGGGGGATGGAGGGCTATCCTGGACCTCAAACGGCTCAACCGCTTCCTAAACCCCCGCAAATTCAAAATGCACACTCTCCAATCCATTTTGCAGGGTACCAGGCAAGGAGATTGGCTATCTTCTATAGACCTCTCTGAGGCATACCTCCACATCCCAATTCGGCCTTCACACTCTAAATTCCTTAGATTCTGTTACAATCACCACCATTTTCAGTATGTGGCCCTTCCCTTTGGGTTAGCCTCAGCTCCCAGAGTTTTCACTAAGATCCTCGCGGCCCTGGCAGCTCGCTAGGGACTGCCCAGTCCGTCTCCACTGCTATCTGGATGATATCCTCATCCTGTCCCATTCACAATCCCAAGCAGAGCTGGACACCAAGACTACTCTCTCCGCCCTCCACGCCCATGGTTTCCTGGTCAACCAAAAAAAGAGCCAACTGGTCCCTTCTACCCGAATTGCCCACTTGGGGGCTATCATTGACACGGTGCAGGAAAAAGTGTTCCTTTCCCCGGAAAGGCTCCAGAGTATTCGAAATTCAATTCAGGTTATTCGCCGATCAAGGAGGGCTTCTCTGTTAGATTTATCTAAATTACTGGGAAAAATGGTTTCATGCATCTCTATTATTCCTTGGGCCCGTCTTCATACCAGGTCCCTGCAGTGGCTCCTGCTTCCGTTTCAAAGGTCCGGCAGAAGCAACTCAAAATCCTCCATCAAGGTACCTCCAAAGGTCCTCTCGTCTCTCCTCTGGTGGACCAACCCTGCCATCAACAGGGGTCATCTCTTCAAAGATCCCCAGCGTCTCGTCATCACGACAGACGCCAGCCTGAGCGGCTGGGGCGCTCACTTCCAGTCCCTTACAACACAGGGCAAATGGTCCCATGCAGAGCGGGCCTGCAGCATAAACTGGCTGGAGCTCCACGCCATCCACCTGGCCCTCCGCCACTTCCTGCTTTGTTTCCAGCATTTGCCAGTACGCAGGTCCATACTCTTATTCAGTTGTCACAGCTGCAGCCCATGAGGAGGATCAAGGCCCTCTCCTTCCAGGTAGACCATGTCTCTCCCTTATTCTCTCCTCCCTTCATGCCCTAGGATAGAGAGGGGATGGGCCTGGGTCCTCCTCTGACTGCTCAGCTGCCTCTGCCCTTCCCCAGCCTCCTCCACAACCTCCGGAGCCACACTCCCACTCCATGTCGGCTGTTCCTCCTCTCCCTCAGGGTCAGTCTCCACCAGGGGCTTGACATTGGTTTTCTTAGTTGGTTCCCTACCCCATAAAAATGTGGCAAAACAGGAACAATAATTGGGAAGATCAAAATTCTTAATCTTCTTAGTAACTAGATAAAACTCATGGCAAAAAAATGGATAAAAGCTGGTATTATAGCAACCCATGTTAAGAATTAATCACCCGGGAATGTTTTATATTAAATAATGGAAGTTATTCAAAGGTCTGACTTGGATTGTTCTGGCTTTCTTGTGTATGTCAGACAGATGGTTAATTAATAAAGGATGGTATTAAAAGTGCTCTTAACAAAATCTGATCACCTAAAGATGAAGCGGTAAGTACAATCTGCTGGAAAATCTCTGTTAGCCTTTTCTTAGATTCCCCTCGCGCTTGCTGTTATAATGTTTGTATTTTTTTCCCAACATGATACAGGTGATGCCTTACCTAACTAACATTGTAAATAATAAGTAAAGGATGTTTTTGATGATGTGATTAACCCTACCACAACTCTGTAGTTTCTCCGTTTCCCCCAGTGATGTTTCCTTTGGGCAGGTTATTTATTCACCAATAATTGATTGGTTCTCATTTAATGACGTGTGTCCGCTGAAGACCAGTGAAAATTACTATAGGGCTGGAGGCCAAAACGTATGAAGAATGGTTGCAGGAATTGGGTGTGTCTAGTCTAATGAAAAGAAGGACTAGGGGAGACCTGATAGCAATATTTGAAGGGCTCCTACAAAGACGAGGGGGTCAAACTATTCTCCAAAACTCCAAAAGGCAAGACAAGAAACAAGTTGGTTGGAAATTAATCAAGGAGAGAAGCAACCTAGAACTAAGGAGAAACTTCCTAACAGTGAGAAGAAGGAACTAGTGGACTGGCTTGCCTTCAGAAGTTGTGGAGGCTCCATCACTGGAGGTTTTTAAGAAGAGACTGGACAGCCCTTTGTCTGAAATGGTATAGGGTCTCATGCTTGAGCAAGGGGGCTGGACTAGAAGACCTCCAAGGTCCCTTCCAGCTCTATTCTGATGATCTTCTTCTTCTTCTTCTTCTTCTTCTTCTTCTTCTTCTTCTTCTTCTTCTTCTTCTTCTTCTTCTTCTTCTTCTTCTTCTTCTTCTTCTTCTTCTTCTTCTTCTTCTTCTTCTTCTTCTTCTTCTTCTCCTTCTTCCTCCTCCTCCTCCTCCTCCTCCTCCTCCTCCTCCTCTTCTTCTTCCTCTTCTTCTTCTCCCCCTCCTCCTTCATTGCACAGTCAGTCAGATGTTCTGACCGGGGTTTGGCCTTTTTTTCTTCCTATCGAGTCCTTACCAAGGACATGGGATAGCCAAATCTGGATGTTTGATGGTGTTACAGATATCGCCGCAGGTTGGAAGCTGTTCCAAGCCAAGCTGCCTTCTGCAATTGACCGATGGCAAATGTATCAATGCCACTGATGGTGTTCAAGTGGTGCTTCAGTTGTTTTGGGATTGCTCCCAAGGCGCCTGTTACTATTGGTACTACTCTTGCTTTCCTTTGCCACAGTCATTCCATTTCTATTCGTAGGTCTTTGCATTTTGTGATCTTCTTCAGTTCTTTCTCTTCTCTTCTGCTGTCTCTAGGCACTGCCACATCCACTATCCAGACTTCTTCGTCTTATCAAAAGTGATGATGATGATGATGATGATGATGATGATGATGATGATGATGATGATTGAGAAACTTCCTAACGGAGGACAATTAACCAGTGAAAAAACTTGCCTTCAGAAGTTGTAGATGCTCTTAACACTGGAGGTCTTTAAAAAAAGACTGGACAACCACTTGTCTGAAATGGTGTAGGGTTTCCTGCTTGAACAGGGGGTTGGACTAGATGACCTCCAAGGTCCCTTCCAACTCTGTTGTTCCATTATGGAGCACTGGCAATTGTGCATTGTAATTGAGGTGGATGTTATGCAGACCTGTCATTCCCCTTCTTGTGCTTTTCAGTAATCAGAAAATAATCCCCATGCCATAATCTACT
Source organism: Pseudonaja textilis (assembly GCF_049901715.1). Lineage (NCBI taxonomy): Eukaryota > Metazoa > Chordata > Lepidosauria > Squamata > Elapidae > Pseudonaja > Pseudonaja textilis. The sequence continues at coordinate 27,076,667 of NC_141994.1, read as the reverse complement.
TACCCGTTATCACTCTGTCAATGAATACTCTCAGCTTACTGTGGGAAGCAGGTTAGGCCATTAAAATCTGGGCCATGATCCAGTTTGTTGCAGGATAATGCAGTGAGTAAATCAATTTGTGGACTTCCTTGCCTGATCTACGAATAAAATTGGATGAGATCCAAGAAAGTAAATTGCAGCCTGGCAAAGACAAAGTTAAGAAGGGAAGATGAAAAAGTCCTCTGTACCTGCTTCTCCAGAACAGAATAACAGAGTGGGGAGGGACGCCAGAGGTCCTCTAGTCCAACCCCCTGCTCAAGCAGAAAACCTATAAGTTTCTCATTCATCTACTAGCTTGCACCTAAAGGTTAGGAAGTAGAAAGATATCCTGCCTTTGATGTTAGTACCAGGGAGAGAAACACTTTTGCCAGTCTTAATTTTCGGTAGTACGATCAATTGTGTGTTTCTGATTTTCTCCAAAAATCCACAGTGGCAGATAAAGGGAATTATGCTCCTGTCTAAATGCTTTAAGCTTATGGGACATTTGTACAGAGTGAGTAACTCTTCTAAGGCCGCTATAACCCCGTGTGAGTGATGTTGAGTCAGAAGGATAGATTTTTAAAGATTGTTGGTAGAGGTTTGTTGGTAGAACCTACTTGTTGGCAGATGTTTAAAGATTGGTAACTTTTCAGGATTATCTTTGTGTTGGCTGGCAAAATATTATTACTGAGTTCTGTGTGAGAACTTGCTTCCATAACCGACTGGAATGAGAGGGAAATAAAAAACAGTAACCGTGGGAACTTGGTGCTCTCTGAGCTTGGTTGCTTTCTTGTAGACCTTTCATTGCCCAACTAGGTAACATCATCAGTGCATCTAGTTAGTACATCATTGGGTCATGAAATGTCTGCAAGAAAACCACCAAGCTTAGCACCGAGGACTGCTCATTTCAACCCTGAGTTACAAATATTCTCATCTATTAGAAACCAATAAACAAGGAATACTCATTATCCTTAAAGAGAGAAATTAGCGATGCTTTTGTTGTTGTTTGTTTGTTTGTTTTGGGGAGAATGAGATGAAAATTTGGAGAGGGTTTCATTTTTTAAAAACATAAAGAGTTTGCAACTGGAAGATCAACCATGGGCTGTGATTTTCACTCTTCATTGAAACCCATGCCTTAAGTTCTGATTTCTCAATGTGCCTTCTTAACATTGTGGCCTTAAAATGAAGGGGAGGGGAAAAATAGAATATATGTCTGCTTTCCTTAAACCTTGGTTTCCCCTCTCCTCATCAGTTGTGGTCTTCCTCTGTGGGCCTGGGATTCGCACACAATGTGTTCTTGGGTGTAGTGACAAATCTATGTCAACGTATTAGACACAATTCTCAATCCTTCTCCTCCATGCTGCATCGAGAGCCCAGGATGGGTTGACTCCTTCCTATGACGTCATTTAGCTGAGTCTGTACTAAGATATAAAAGCCAGACCCCGGGAGAGACCCCAGCTTTTGACTCAGCTCCCTTCAGTCAGTAGCTGTGTCTCTGAAAGCTTCTGTTAGATAACACTCACCAGCGATCTTCAGTGCCGTTTTTCCTCGTTTCAAGCAGCCCCCCAGGATCTGGGCAGCTGCTCTTCCAGGAGAGCAGGGCTCTCTCTCTCTCTCCTGCAAGGTTGGGAGCAGCGTTGCCAGAGCGCTGTTCAGGCAAGTTGGGCAGCGTCTGTAGACCTCCCCCACGCCTGCGGTTTGAGCGGTCGTAAAAGGCCCATACAGAGGTTCAGGGAGGGCAAAAAACGGGCCACATGGGGACCCCTGGGAGGCTCCATAAGGCCAGAAATGGGTCTATTTCTAGCCTCCAGAGAACCTCCAGAGCCTGGGGAGGGTGAAAAATGGGCCTCCTGGAGGCTCCAGAAGGCCAGAAATGGGCCCGTTTGCGGCTTCCAGAGAGCCTCCAGAGGAAGGCTGGAAATGGGCCTGTTTCTGGCCTCCAGGGAGCCTCCAGAGCCCGGGGAGGGTGAAAAATGGGCCTCCGGAGGCTCCAGAAGGCCGGAAATGGGCCTGTTTCTGGCCTCCAGAGGGCTGTTTTTGCCCTCCTGGAGGCTCGAGCCTCCCCCCGCTGTGGTGCAGGAGGCCGACTAGGTCCCGCCCACCATGGCCACGCCCGCCCAGCAACCGGGCAGAGAATCGCTTGCTAAAAGTTTTGAAGCCCACCCCTGGTTCAAAGTTATGACAGCACTGAAACGTGACTTACGACCATTTTTTTCATAATTTCAACCATCTCCGTGACCCTATAGAAAAGAAAATGTTGTCTCAAACCTTCTGGCTAGTTAGTTCCAGATTTCAGGAACAGATACTACAGGCTTAAATAGATCCTGAGCTGTGCTTTTAAGTTCACATAAAGCTCTACCAAGAGTTTCTCATGGGTTAGATTAACTTCTTGCAAAGTTTGAAAAGAGATGGCCTGCTTAAATTGCTCCGTTCTGTTTTGTGTAAGTTTTATTATAAATTGCTGTTCCTGAGAAGGCAAACCCCAAAGCCAGAATTTCAGGTTTCACAGTCTTCCAGCTATTCTTTTTATGAGTGAGGAACCATCAACTTCCTTTCATATTTCCCGTGAAATTGGTTTTGAATGAATGTGCTGCTCCTGTATTTCTGTATGATCAGGTGAGGTTTTTCTTTTCTTTCTTCCCTTAAACTATGTTTTTAATTAAAACAAACAAAAAAACCCACAAAGGGGTAACATTCTGGAATATCTGGTTGACGTTATCTCAATTAAATGACACATTTTTTTATATCGCTAAGTAGGGAATGGCAGTTTTGGTGAGACAGCATGAAAAATTATCTTATAGTTTGGGTAACTTTTCGTGAATGCTTGTCTGATTTCTGAATCTGCAGTAAATGTACTGGTAAGATTAGAATACTCTTTCTTACATTTTTTGGAAGACAGACTTTATGATGTAATATTCTCCAGATATTATTGGTTTGCGTGAAGGACAGAAGAGTCACAATGTTGAAATGTCCTATAAGCTTGATATAGAGTAGAGTAGAGTAGAGTAGAACTAGAATTTGAATGGAATGGAATAAGTAGAAAATGGAATGGAAACAAATAGAGCAGTGTAAAGTAGAATAGAATTAGAATTAGAATAGAATGGAATGTAGAAAACGGAACGGAAACAAATAGAATATAGAAAATTAATAGAATAGAATAATCAATAGAATAGAACAGAATAATTAGAAGAGAAGAGAAATAATAGAAAGAAAGAAGAGAAGAGAATAGCAGACTTGGAAGGGACCTGTCATGCCCCTGGTGGAGACTGACTCTGAGGGAGTGGAGGTGTGGCTCTGGAGGTTGTGGAGGAGGCTGGGGAAGGGCAGATGCCGGCTGGGCAGTCAGAGGAGGAGATGGCATGCAGGGAGGAGAGGATAAGGGAGAGACACAGTCTACTCAGGAGGAGAGGGCCTTGATCCTCTTCATGGGCTGCAGCTGTGATAACTGAATAAGAGTTTGGACCTGCGTACTGGTGAATGCTGGAAACAAAGCATGTTTTATTTTGGGCTGAAGTTATCTTGGTTGGAGTCCTTCCAACAGACTGTGCCTTGTTATCTTCTTGAAGCTGGTAATTATTTATCCTGGTCCATTGTGAAATTTCCTTCATTGTAGGTTGTTTTGGGTTTTTTTATTTCACCTCTATCTGCACATTGAGTTCGGACTGTATTGCTTTCTTTTGAAGACTATTTTTGAATAAGCTTTATCTCCAACTGAGAATTACTGAGCAATGGGGCCAAGTTGGAGGCAATAAAGGACATTTATTTACGTGTTGGATTTTGTTACGTTTGTGTTACACTCTGGGTCATCACAGGACCTTGGAGGTCTTCTAGTCCAACCCCTTGCTCAGTCAGGAACCCCTATACCATTTTAGACAAAGAAAAGAGACTATTTGGTAGATGCATTGCCTTACAGAATTTGCAGATGGGTTAATGGCTAAATAGAAAGAGTTTGTGGCTTTCTCATCAGAGAGAGAAAGAGAGAGAGAGAGATTGAGAGAGAAAGAGAGGGAGGAAGAGATTGAGATAGATTGAGAAAGAGAGGGAGAGAGAGAGATATTGTTGTGATCCATTCCAACACAAGATTGCTGTCCAGTGAAGATCCTGTCCGTCCTCATTTGCAGTTTGGACAGCCTGATCTTTCCATTTGTTCAGCCATCCTGCTTACACCTTAGGAAATATTTCTCTCTCATATAAACACGGCCAGGCTGAGCCACTAAATCCCTTTTGTGTAGTTTTAGTTTGATTGAAAGTGGAAACTGCTCAGATTTTGACCCACGGGGGCCAAGCCAACCTTTTTTCTCTCCTTTCTCCTTCCTACCTTCCCGTGTTCTTCCGCTATTTTCTGTTTTGTAGAACATCCTCCTGGGTGTGTTTCACAAAAGAGGGGAAACGGTGACCTCTCATTTACTGCTCTTGCTGAGGGACTCGTCCTGGTCAAAATTCTGAATTTTCTCTCTCACCCTCAGCATCCGATGTCTACGGAGGCACTCAAAATCATCCAGATCATGGGGGTCCCAAAGTTGCTTTTTTCCCCTTTTTTTGGAAAAGCTGTTTATATCGTAACAAACACAAAGACAAACAAATGAAACCATCTTTTGTTCAACGGTGTGTTGGTTGGATACGTATCTCTTGTGCTCATAATCCTATTATCATACATTTCTTGTTTATATTTATAGTCATTCTAATCAATATTTTATATCACACTTATCAATTATTATATTATTAACATTATAATTATTGTCTTTCAAGAATATATTTCATCTTGATTTACATTATATTCGTTTTCTTACTCAACTTAATTCAATCAATCGTAATATACCATGATTACATATTTCAATTTCTTACTCTTCTATCTAGCCATTCATAGAATAAATTCCAAATTTTATAATACTCTTTTGCTTTTTTTCCCCACAAGGCAACTGGACTTCCTCAAGAAAACCCAGTTGCCCTTTTTGGAGGGGAAAAAAAACAAGTTTGGGTCCAAACATCCTATATATCCCTTTCAAAACTCTCTTTTGCATCCATCTTGCAGGCTAATCTTTATATTATGTGGAGAATAACACATTTTCAAGGCAAAATGTGCCATTTCTGAGGTAATCCTAAACCTAATCATGCCCTCCAGATCCATTCCCAATTTCAAATGTTGTGCCCAGGGCTCCCTCCCTCCCTCCCTTCCTCCATCTGTGTGCGCTCTGATTCATTTCCTTCCATGGCGGGGGTTTTTTTTTGGTGTGTTTTGTGAAACACACTGTTGTGTGCGGCTTTACATAACGGGGTCTTTATGAGGCCGGGTAAATAGCCAGGGCCGAACTTGGCAAGGGCTTGGTGGTTCTTTGAGACCGATTGTGTTTGAAAACTCTGATTCATGACATCCCACACCCTCTCTCTCTTCTCTTCTCTTCTCTTCTCTTCTCTTCTCTTCTCTTCTCTTCTCTTCTCTTCTTCTTTCTCTTCTCCTTCTCTCTCTTCTCTCTCTTCTCTCTCTCCTTCTCTCTCTTCTCTTCTGCCTCCCGCCCCTTCTCTCTTTTCTCTTCTCTCTCTCTCCTCTTCTCTTCTCTCTCTCCTTCTCTCTCTTCTCTTCTGCCTCCCGCCCCTTCTCTCTTTTCTCTTTTCTCTCTCTCCTTCTCTCTTTCTCTTCTCCCTCCCTCTTCTCTTCTCTTCTCTTCTCTTCTCTTCTCTCTCTCTCTTCTCTCTCTCTCTTCTGTTCTCTATCTCTCCCTCTCTCTCTTTTTCTCTTCTTTTCTCTTCTCTCCTTCTCTCTCTCTTCTCCATCCTTCTCCCCCTCTTTCTCTTCTCTCTCTCCTTTTTTCTCTTTCTCTTCTTTTCTCTCCCTCCCTCTCTTTTCTCTTCTCTTTTCTTCTCTCTCTCCTCTTCTCCCTCCCTCCCTTTCTCATATATCATTTTCCAAAACGGTGCCCATCTTGGAACTGAACTTCCAAAACACGAATGCCCTCATTGCAACTGTTTTTGCCTGTTTTTATAAAAAATAAATAAAAATTCTAGGCTGGCTTTGGGGACCTACCAATTATTTGAGTGTGTTGTTTTTTCAATGCCTGTCCTTGCTTGTTGTTGAAATTGTGGTTAATCAGAATTTATGATCTTTATCTTATGATGTAGCCCATAATGAAATATAATCATCTGTTGGAGCTGCCAGGGCCACCTTGATAGTGATTTTTAAAAAAAATTCAGACATTATAAATCTCCAAATACAGAGAGGAGAGAATATTTGCAGCTCAGGGCTGATCTGTGGGGGTCCTTGGTGCTCTCTGAGCTTTCTTGCTTTCTTGCAGACCTTTCATGACCCAACTAGGTAACATCATCAGTGCTAGATGGTAGAAGGGCTTGCAGAGATGAGGAAGGCTCTTGATAGAGGAGAATGTTTGTAGCTCAGAGTTGAAACGTGGGGTCCTTGGTGCTCTCCGAGCTTGATGGTTTTCTTGCAGATGTTTCATGACCCAACTAGGTAACATCATCAGGGCTAGAAGGAGTGGGGTTTGCAGAGAAGAGGAGGAGGAGGGAAGAAGGAAGAAGAGGAGGAGGAGAACTGTGGGGTCCTAGGTGCTTTCTGAGTTTGGTGGTTTTCTTGCAGACATTTTGTGACCCAACTGGGTAACATCATAACTGCTAAAAAGGAGGTGAGGTTGCAAAATGGAGGAGGAGCAGGAGAGAGAGGAGGACTCTGGAGTCCTTGGTGTTCTCTGAGTTTGCTCTTATTTTTAAAAAGTAGCAGCCACTACTACATAAAAATAAATAAATCAGTGCTAACCCCATTCCCTCACTAGCACTGATGATGTTCCCTAGTTTGCTAATGTAACGTCGCACCGAAATTGCCAGCCTCAGAGAGCACCAATAACCTCCAAGTCTTATTTCTGGTACCAAACATCCCTGCTCAGATTTGAGAGCAGCGTTAGCGATGCTTTTAGAAGCTGAAAGGCTGACCTGAGAAATATACTTTGTAAGATGTCTGGAGGGGGGTGTTTTAAAAGAACCCCCCCCCCCCCCCAGCTTTGGGCTGTGTATAAAATTTTGCACAACTCTTCAGGGAGGGTCTTCCATGGAGACGTAGCCAGTGAAAGAACTTGCGTTCTTCTCCGTGGTCATCTTAATTCACTTTTGCAAAATTGAAACGTGGTTTGGGTCCCTCCAACAGGATTTACACACTTCTGAATTTTGCAATGTGGTTTTCTAGCTGTGTTTTTTTTTCCTTTAAGGAGACAAAATATACCAAGGCAAGAATCTCGTTTTCAGCCCAACAGGGAAGTTGGCGATGTTCTTCATTCTTACGTTCAAATGATAGCAGTTAAGAGTTAGTCCCAAAAGTTACTCTTTGACTTACAACTGCAATTGAGCTCAAAAATTATGTTGCTAAATTCGTTAAGTGAAGCTTTGCCCCCATTTTACAACTTGTCTTGCCCCCGCTATTATGTGAATCACTGCAGTTCTTAAGTGAGCAACACGGCAGCATAAATACGAACCAGTTGCCAAGCATTTGAATTTTGATAACTTGTTCTTGAGGATGCTGTAACGGTCGTGTGTAAACAACGGACGTAAGTCCCCTTTTTCATTTCCATTGTGACTTTGAACAGTCACTAAATGACCCATTGTAAGTGTTGTGGCCTGCCGGTGGCCAGCAGAGCTGGTGGTAGACTCGGACAGTGAGAAGGTTGTGGGGGAACATGGGCCAGTCCTGGAGTCTGGGGGAGGCTCTGACGAGGGCTCTGCATAGGAGGCAGAGATGGGGCCAGGGCCTTCCGACAGTTATCAGCTGCCTTCGGAGTCCGAGATCAGTGGGGAAGAGGAACTGCTGGAGCCTGTTCCCAGTGTGTGCATGCACAGAGCTGCCAGGAGAAGGGAACAGCTAAGGAACAAGGGTTGACTCGGGAATAAAGGCACAGGTGGACAGTGAATGGCCCCTCCCAGAGGGAATAAAGAGGAGCGAAGGGGAGTGGTGTTTGCAGGAGACAATTAGTTCAATTCATTAGGGTGAAGATCTGCTCCTGACTGCTTGCCAAGTAATTGCTGCTACAGGATGGCGTTTGGAAGCTATCAGCCTGGCAACTCTTCCAGCCTGATAAAGGCCTGTAGTTGTGAAATCTCTTGAAAGACTGTTTGCCAGGACTTTGCTGGAGAGGAATTCCCTTTAACCTAAATAAAAGGGGTTTATCAGGACAAGGTGTCAGCTTCATTATTTAGGAAAGCCTAGGTCAGAACAGTAAGGCCAGGACTACCTGTATTGGCTTCTTTTATCTTAATAGGAGACCAATGTCAATAATTTAAAATAAACAATCGATGGAAATAAATAACACTTTGCTTTAGTGAATGTTGACTCTAGCTTTTATCTCCCTGATGTTGGACTCAACCAGATGTTTGTAAGATTGGAAGGCCTTGTTGCCATGATTTTGTTCAAAGGAACTTGAAGCAGTTTTGTGATATATAAACACACGTCCCAAAAAGTTTGTCCTTTCAGCAACTCCGGTATGTCTCCTGTGCTAAATTACCCCTTCATTTGGACGAAAGGAGTTTTAATAATGTTGGTGCAACCAAGAGCAGCCGGCCAAACAAGAGAGGGCTCTGTTTTTGCAATGTAGAACAGATGGGGAACTAAGCAAGGTAATGGTTTGTAAACCCAGGAATGATGACAGTCGCGATTTTTTAAAAAAAGTCCCTGTCAGCATTTTAGAATGAGAAACAGATAATCTTTTTTTTTAATCTATGCTAGTTGAATTTTACAAGTGCTATTTTTTTTTTTTTGTATGTGCTAAGTCTTCACTTTTGCTGCTTTAGAAGGCAAAAATGGTCAGGTGAGAGTACATTTTGAAATCCGCTTACTCAGGGACTAACTATTCCTATGAAAAAATGTCTTTGGCGTTTGGAAACTTGTTTTTTTTTTTCCCAAGCAGCTAAGTCTTTCCCAAGTTACATAGAAAAACATTGGTTTTCCTGATTTTACATTCATTTTCCTTTGGGGCATGAGCAGTTGTAGGAACTACCCTGTTTCCCTGAAAATACGACCTACCTTGAAAGTAAGTCCTAGCTTCATTTTTACATGTGCACCCAATATAAGCCCTACCCCCCCCCAAAATAAGCCCTAATTAAGATCTCGCCCATTCCAGAGTGGACGGGTAAAAGTTAAAGTAGGGTGGGGATGGGGGGGGGGGTGGAGCTGCCCTACTACTTACCTTTGGAGAGTTGTAGCCAGGCCTCGCACACCCTGACACCTGCCTGGCCGGTCCATTTCTTCGGCAGCTAGCAAGGCTTTCCTGAAGGCCTCTGGAGCTGAGAACAAAGCTCTGGATCAATCCTGAGCTCTGTTAGGTAGGCCTCTGACAGTGAAAAGGAGGCCGGGGGTGACGTGCACAAATGAATTTAGTCAGTTGATGACATCCCCCCAAAATAAGACCTGGTGCCTTTTCTGGTGTCAAAAAATTATAAGACAGGATCTTATTTTCAGGGAAACACAGTCATCAATGTGTTGTTGAGTTTAAAAATGGATTTTGAGGGGGGCTTTGGTGCCCTCTGAGCTTGGTTAGTTTTCTTGCAGACACTGCGACCATCATAATTACGAGTCTGTGGCCAAGTGGCTGAATTTTGATCAAGCGACCACGGGAATGCTGCAATAAGTCATGTGTGAAAAACGGTCATAAGTCCCTTTTTTCAGTGCCGTTGTAACTTTGAACTTAGAATAACTTTATTTTCACTTGAAATGTACACTAGTATAAAGTGACATTTCATTGCATCATGATCATCGTCATCATTTTCATTTAATGACCCCATAATCCCTGGTGGGGTGGAGTCTGGGCAACCGAATGGAGCTAGCAGAGTGTTTTACTGGCTGGATGCCTTTCCTGTCACCAATGCGGAGTTTTGTTTAGCAGATATATTCTCATCGTGGCCAGAGAGAGAAATATCTGCCTCTACCTGGGATCGAACTCACAGCCTTCTGATTGTGAGGCGAGAGCTCCACCTCTACAGTCACTAAATGAACTGTTGTAAGTCGAGGAACTACCTGTACTGAGGTACCACCGCATTCAACAAAAAAGAGCACATGATGTAGAGATCATTTAACGGCCATTCAAAGTCACAACGGCGCTGAAAAGGGGGACTTATGACCATTTTTTCACACTTATATGACCTTTGCAGCGTCCCCGTCTTGGTAAATGACTCGGATTTACGATGGTTGCACTGGGATCACCGTTTGTAACTTTCCCGGAGGGCTTCCAACAAGTCAAACGGGGGAAGCCGGATTCGCTTCCATGACCGCACGATTCATTTCATAACGGCGGCGACTCACTGTACTGCTGCGGCCCAAAGGTCATAAAACGGGGCCTGACTTGCTTAACAGCTGCCTCGCTTAGCAATGGGGATGTCGGGCTCCATTGTGGGGGTCGTAAGTCATTCCCACTCTGAAATGGCTTCTTCCCAGCTGATTTTTTTTTTGCAGTTTTCAGCGTTCTGCCAATTAATATTGTTTTCGGAAACTTCAGAAAGAAAAGCTGAAGGGAATTAAAACAACCCCCCCCCCCAAAAAAAAAACCATTGTGTAAAGTCTGGAACTTCAGCTAGCAGAATGCAACAGGATATTCCTGCCTCTTTCCTGGCAGTTGTGCTTCTTTTTCCTTTTTATTTTTATTTTTAAAAGGAGGTGGCGTATTGCTTCACCATCTCTATCTCAATTCTTTTTTGGGGTGGGGGCGTTGGGGAGATTGGCAGTCCCACCATCTGGAAAGGCTGAAATGAGCCCTCCCCGCCTTGGACTCAAACTGCCGAATCTCTGAACCTCTTTAATTTTCTCTCTCCCCGCCCCCCACCTTCGGTTGATGACTGACTTCCATCGTGTTGCAAGAACAGGAAGTCCAAGTAGCATCTATCAAACGTTCACTTGGCTCCGATTAAAAGAAAAAGAAAGAAAGAAAAGGGTTTTTTGGGGGGTGGGGTGGGGATTATGGAAAGAAAGGAAAGGAGGTGGGGCGTATGGAAAGAATGAAATATATTATTCCGTTTCTGCCGAGGAGAGGATGGCTGGATGGCTGGGAGGAAATATGTATAGCTCAAGAGTTGAAATGAGTGAGGGGGTCCAGGGGGCGCTCTGAGCTCAGAGTCCCTCCCTCCCTCCTTTCCTGTCCCTCCTTCTTTCATTTTTTTCTCCTCCCTCCCTCCCTCCCTCCCTGTCCCCCTCTTTCTGTCCCTCCCTCCTTTCTTTTTTCCTATCTCTTCCTATTCCTCCCTCATTCCTTCCTATCCCTTCCTTCCTCCTTCCTTCCTTCCTTCCTTCCTTCCTTCCTTCCTATACCTCCCTCCCTGTCCCTTCCTCCTTCCTTTTTCTCCTTTCTCCTCCCTTCCTGTCCCTCTCTCTCTTTCTGTCCCTCCCTCCTTTCTTTTTTCCTGTCTCTTCCTTCCCTTCCTGTCCCTCCCTCCCTTCTTCCTTCCTTCCTATACCTCCCTCCCTGTCCCTTCTTCTTTCCCTCCCTCCCTTCCTCCTTCCTTCCTTTTTTCTCCTTTCTCCTCCCTTCCTGTCCCTCTCTCTCTTCCTGTCCCTCCCTCCTTTCTTTTTTCCTATCTCTTCCTTCCCTTCCTCTTCCTCCCTCATTCTTCCTGTCCTTCCTCCCTCCTCCCTCCCTCCTTCCTTCCTTCCTTTCCTATACCTCCCTCCCTGTCCCTTCCTCCTTCCTTTTTCTCCTTTCTCCTCCCTTCCTGTCCCTCTCTCTCTTTCTGTCCCTCCCTCCTTTCTTTTTCCTATCTCTTCCTTCCCTTCCTCTTCCTCCCTCATTTCCTTCCTGTCCCTCCCTCCCTCCTTCCTTCCTTCCTTCCTATACCTCCCTCCCTGTCCCTTCCTCCTTCCTTTTTTCTCCTTTCTCCTCCCTTCCTGTCCCTCTCTCTCTTTCTGTCCCTCCCTCCTTTCTTTTTTCCTATCTCTTCCTTCCCTTCCTGTCCCTCCCTCCCTTCTTCCTTCCTTCCTATACCTCCCTCCCTGTCCCTTCTTCCTTCCCTCCCTCCCTTCCTCCTTCCTTCCTTTTTCTCCTTTCTCCTCCCTTCCTGTCCCTCTCTCTCTTTCTGTCCCTCCCTCCTTTCTTTTTCCTATCCTTCCTTCCCTTCCTCTTCCTCCCTCATTTCCTTCCTGTCCCTCCCTCCCTCCCTCCTTCCTTCCTTCCTTCCTATACCTCCCTCCCTGTCCCTTCCTCCTTCCTTTTTCTCCTTTCTCCTCCCTTCCTGTCCCTCTCTCTCTTTCTGTCCCTCCCTCCCTTTCTTTTTCCTATCTCTTCCTTCCCTTCCTGTCCCTCCCTCCCTTCTTCCTTCCTTCCTATACCTCCCTCCCTGTCCCTTCTTCCTTCCTCCCTCCCCTTCCTCCTTCCTTCCTTTCCTTTTTCTCCTTTCTCCTCCCTTCCTGTCCCTCTCTCTCTTTCTGTCCCTCCCTCCTTTCTTTTTTCCTATCTCTTCCTTCCCTTCCTCTTCCTCCCTCATTTCCTTCCTGTCCCTCCCTCCCTCCCTCCTTCCTTCCTTCCTTCCTATACCTCCCTCCCTGTCCCTTCCTCCTTCCTTTTTCTCCTTTCTCCTCCCTTCCTGTCCCTCTCTCTCTTTCTGTCCCTCCCTCCTTTCTTTTTTCCTATCTCTTCCTTCCCTTCCTGTCCCTCCCTCCCTTCTTCCTTCCTTCGTATACCTCCCTCCCTGTCCCTTCTTCCTTCCCTCCCTCCCTTCCTCCTTCCTTCCTTTTTTCTCCTTTCTCCTCCCTTCCTGTCCCTCTCTCTCTTTCTGTCCCTCCCTCCTTTCTTTTCCCATCTCTTCCTTCCTCTTCCTCCCTCCTTCCCTTCCTGTCCCTCCCTCCCTCCCTCTCTTCTTTCAGTACTGTTGTAACTTCGAATGATCATTAAGTGATTATATTATATTGGTGTACTTTTAGCCAACATTTATATTATAGGGACAAGGAGTGCTCCCGGTCAGATTCCAAAGGAGGAGGACTTAGGAGGCAGACAGAGCCTATGACTCACTAAAGCAGCCACATCAATATATAGCGGATTGCACAGCTGCCATAAATTTTGTCTCTGCCATCTGCAGAAAGATGATTGGGTTATCAGAGAAAACTCTGGGAGAGAAAGATTTATTACAGATTGTTCCAAGTTTTTTCTTGCCTTCCTTTGAGGAACTTTATTCATTACCAGAGCAGTTGACCTTGTTCCCTCTTCCTTCTCCTTACATCCCATCCAAGGTCAGTGGTCTTTCTTTTTATGGACAGCTGTGTTAATTTGTTCTAAACTGTTTGGCATCATGCATTATTGCTTTGGGGGAAAAAAAGAGGTTCTTTTTAATGGAAAACACCTCATCAGTGACCTAAGACCATATGTTCTTCGTCCCCAGCCTGTCATTTGTCACATTTGAGTAGAAAGTTGCTTCGATGCGAATCTTTTCATGAGAAAGGGGGGAAAAAATTGAGAAAGTCTGATTTGCTTCAACCATACCCTTAGGTCTTGTCTTGCTAAGCATGCAACTTAAAATGGAAAAATCAGAATTTTAAAATTTTAAAAGGAAAATCAGAATTGTGATCAGCTGTGTTGTCGTTCAGTCCCGAGTTGTGCCCTCCTGTTCATGAACCCATGGACTACAACATGCCAGAACCTCTGTCTTCTGTAATCTGTTGGAGTTTCCCAAATTCAGATTCCAAAGGGGCTTTTTTTCCAAGAGGCATCAGGATTTTCTGTTTTTTTTTCTTTGAAGATATTTTGCTTCTCATCCAAGGAGCTTCATCAGCTTTGGGTGCTTAGAATAGAATAGAATAGAATAGAATAGAATAGAATAGAATAGAATAGAATAGAATAGAATAGAGAATCGAATTGAATCAAATCAAATCAAATTGAATTGAATTGAATTGAATTGAATTCTTTATTGGCCAAGTGTGATTGGACACACAAGGAATTTGTCGGTGCAAATGCTCTCAGTGTACATAAAAGAAAAGATACATTTGTCAAGAATCATCAGGTACAACACTTAATGATAGTCATAGACTACAATAAGCAATCAAATCATACTAGGAAACAGTCAGTATAAATTGTAAGGATACAAGCGACAAAGTTACAGTCATACAGTCACAAGTGGGAGGACATGAGTGAAGGGAAGGATGGAAGGAATAATAGTAATAGTAATGCAGACTTAGTAAACAGTTGGACAGTGTTGAGGGGATTATTTGTTTAGCAGAGTGATGGCATTTGTGGAAAAAACTGTCCTTGTGTCTAATTGTTCTGGTGTGCAGTGCTGTATAGCATCATTTTGAGGGTAGGAGTTGGAACAGTTTATGTCCAAGATGTGTAGATATTTTCATAGCTAAATGTCTGTGGAGATTCTCAAACATCCAGGTCCCAAAGATGCTTTTTCAAGAGGCAACTGGACTTTCTGTTTTTTGCTTGAAGACATCTCATCCAAGAAGCTTCTTCACCTCTGAAGTAGAAGTTGAAGAAGCTGAAGAAGCTTCTTGGATAAGAAGAAAAAGGTCTTCAAAGAAAAACCAGAAAGTCCAGTTGCCTCTTGAAAAAGTACCTTTGGGACAACCAGGACCTGGATGATGGAGAATCTCCATAGACAAATTCAATTCATTGTGTCAATGATCGTATATCTAACCATCTCCTCCTCTTCCATCACCTTCTCCTTTGGCCTTCCGTCTTTCCCAACATCAGGGTCTTCTCTCTTCTCATTAGGTGGCCAAAGCATTTGAGCATTGGGTTTACTCACTTGCCTTTTGTTCGCATCTCTCTTTAGTCAGTATCCTAAATGTTTTAGCTGCAGCCACCAAAAATGCCAATGCAGTCCTACGGGTGAACAGAGGGATAGAATCAAGGTCACAGGAAGTGTTAATACTGCTTTATATTTGGAATACTGCAGCCAGTTTTGGTCAACAGATTATTAAAAAGATGTTAAGAATCTGGAAAAAATGCAGAGAAGAGCAACAAAGATGATTAGGAGACTAAAGCATACGAAGAAGAGTAGTATAATGAAAAGAAGGACTATATTTGAGAGGTTTCCACAAAGAAGAGGGAGTCAAGCTATTCTCCAAAGCACCTGAGGGCAGGATGAGAAGCAATGGGTGGGAACTAGCTAAGGAGAGAAGCAACTTGGAACTAAGCAGAAATTTCCTGACAGGTAGAACAATTAACCAGTGGAACAATTTGCATCCCGAAGTTGTGAATGCTCCAACACTAGAAAGTTTTAAGAAGAGATTGGACAGCCATTTGTCTGAGATGGTAGAATCTCCTGTTTGAGTAGAAGGTATGACTGGAAGACTTCCAGGATCCCTGTTATTTTAAGCAATTGTTCTTTGTAGAAACCTTGCTGAAAGCATTTAACCAGAGTTCATCATAGCTGGGCAGCTGTTACAAATTTGAAATAATAATATTATTTGTGGCGCTTCATATTGTTTGCACATCATAATATTGTTTGTAGCACATTTTTCAAGCTCAGGAATAATTTAAGGCAAAATAATTACATCAAGATCTAATGTTTGATTGTAGCGCCAATATAGCCCTTCCATCAGCTTAGAATATTGGCAGTTCTTATCTAGATTCTTTTCTTAAGAGATTTCCAATCAAAATGCAATTTTCTGCCTCTTCTTTGCAGCAAACTCAGCACACAAAGTTGCCATTTTCATTAAGCTGTCTGCTCCAGTCCCTAAATTCTTCTACTAATTTATTCAGTGGCTACAGATTTTTTTTATACTCCTTCTTCCTTCTTTTTGCCTTGAGCTTATCTTTTTTTTAAAAAAAAAAATGATATTTTGAATATTTTACGCTTGCTTCAATTATTAAATCAGCTGCTCTTTTTGTACAATTCCCCTGAGCCTGCTCTCCATAATTCTCCAATTTATCATTCTCCTGGAACTTGAAAAACAAATCAGCTGATAAGAGTATTTTAGAGCCTGTGATGTGTTGGAAAATATCTGTAGGCTTGCCCGCTTTTAAAAAAAAATGAAGGAAAACCTCTGGAATCTCTGTGGTTGTATTAGTTTTGGGAATGAGTGTTCCCATTTAAACTCAATTCACTTGAAAAACATTTATCAACTTGGATGGCTGGCCATCCTTCCTTCACATATTTCATAATCACCTTACTTTGATACAGCCGATTACATTTTATGTGTGTGTGCACAGATGTAATAATAGATACTGTAAATGGATGGATGGATAAATGGATGGATGGATGGATAGGTAGGTAGGTAGGTAGATAGATAGATAGATAGATAGATAGATAGATAGATAGATAGATAGATAGATGTGATTATGTGATTATGATGAAAAATCCTCTATGTTGCTCCTTTTGATGGCATTTAAAAGACAGCTATTACATAACAAATCTTTAATTATGGTTTCTTAAATGTCTTTGGCATTGTAGTCTGTGGCAAAGTATAATTGAGATCCTCCTAATAGCTAGAATAGGGATAAAAAGTAGAGGATCTTTTCTCTGGGCTAAGCAACATACAAAAACTTTGTTAAGAGGCCAGAATAATATTTCCCTTGAGTTGAAAATCAATCAATCTCTTTCTCTCTCTCTTTCTCTCCCTCCCTCCTTCCCTCTTCCCCCCTCTCTCTCTTTGCAAAATGACACAATTCCTTTAATAAACATTGTAATATTATTCATTTACTCATTTAGGGTAACTTGGTGACAAGACACAGAGGTAGGGCCAAGAAATGAAAGTCATCTGAAGGTTGAAAAAACTGTTATTTTACTTACAATTTATACTTACTTTCTTTTTCTTCCTCTTTGTACTTCACTTTTCTTTTTAAATCTTTTCTTTTTCCTTTGAAGGTTGTTTTGTTACAGACAATACCAAACATGCGGTTGTTTTCACTTAAAAAGATTGAAGGCTCTTATGTTTTGGGGGGAATGTAATTAAGCTGCGCTCAGGAGATTATCATCAAGAACGCTGGGAGGGCCCATTTATTAAAATTCTGCTCCGCGAAAACTGGATAGAAAAAGGGGAGAAAAGAAATAGATGGGACTACCTAGAGGGCTTTGCCAGAAATATCCGCAGCGACCATATTTCTCTGCATTTCAACCCCATCAAGAATGCAGAGATGTTTTCATCCAATATCCTACAGCTGATTATTTTGAGCAACTTCTGCATGCAAAGGGTTCTTTTTAAGGCAGAGAGAGAGAGAGAGAGAAAAAAAAGGAACTTTTGGCTGTGTAAATCTGGAGACCTGCTAATCTCTTGGAAATAGAAAAGAAGAATAACTGGGAATATTTGGGTTTTTCTCTACATACCTAGATAGTGCAGCTGTTGGGAGGTGAAATACATGACTTTTCTTCCCTGGTTTTTTTTATGGGGGGGGGGGCGGGGTGCTAGGATACAAATATCCCAGTTGAAGCACAGGGCGATTGCTCCAAGCAAACAGTTGCTTTCGGGGGAAACCTGTTAAGCAACTGTTTATGGTTGCAGTAATTGGGTATGTTTAGTTTAATGAAAAGAAGGAGCAGGGGTGACATGATAGCATTGCCATATTTGAGGGGCTGCCACAAAAAGAAGAAGGGGGCAATTTATTTTCCAGAGCACCAGAAGGCAGGCCAAGAAGCAACGGATCGAAGAGAGAAGCAAACTAAAAATAAGAAATTTCCTAACAATTGATCAGTGGGAATGGCTTCCCTCAGAAGTTGTGGATGCTCCATCCCTGGAGGTTTTCAAGAAGAAACTGGACAGCCCCTTATCTGAAATAGTTTAGGGTCTCCTGCTTGAGCAGGGGGCTGGACTAGAAGACCTCCAAGGTCCCTTCCAGCATTGTTAGTCTGCTTCCCCCCCCCTTCCTTCCCTCTGTTTAGTTTTCATTCTGTTCTCCCCTTCTTTCATTCAATGCTCCTCGCTGTTTATGCCATTTGGCTCTGTTCAATTAATTTTCCTTCATTTGGCAAAAAAAAAGGTTATGCTTGCCTGACAAGCTTTTGCAGCATGGAAAAATAACAAGCTGGCAAGCCCATTATTCAAAGCCCACAGGCCTTCCTTTTATTTTCCATGTCATTATTTCATTATCAGGCCTTTTTAAAAAAATTTGGGTAGCTTGCAGGACTGCTATTTCAAAACATGGCCTCAGACACCCTTCTCCAGATTGGCCAGAATTACTGATGCTGGGTTGTCTGCTAAACATGGTGACCCATTGAGTTCAATCGCAGCACGGTGAAAATATGGAGAAATGCCATCATTCTTTTGTTTCTTTTCTTCTCTCTCTCTCTTTGCCTTAAAACTACCCGATTAAGAGCTAGAGGAAGAACCTATGTAGGACTGCTTGAGAACTGGCCTGCATGTGTTTAGAATAGAATTAGAATAAAATAGAATTCTTTATTGGCCAAGGGTGATTGGACAGACAAGGAAATTGTCTTGGTGCAAATGCTCTCAGAGTACATAAAAGAAAAGATACATTCATTCGTCAAGAGTCAAAAATCATAAGGTGCAAGACTTAATAATAGTCATAGGGTACAATAAGAATAGAATAGAAATAGAATAGAATAGAATAAGGAATGAGAATAGAATAGAAGAGGGAATGAGAATAGAATAGAATAGAATAGAATAGAATAGAATAGAATAGAATAGAATAGAATAGAATAGAATAGAATTCTTTATTGGCCAAGTGTGATTGGACACACAAGGAATTTGTCTTTGGTGCAAATGCTCTCGGTGCACATAAAAGAAAAGATACATTAGTCAAGAGTCAAGAATCATCAGGTACCACACTTAATAATAGTCATAGGGTACAATAAACAATCAAATCATACCAGGAAACAGTCAATATAAATCGTAAGGATACAAGCGACAAAGTTACAGTCATACAAGTGGGAGGGGATGGGTGATAAGGAGTGATGAGAAGATTAATAGTAATAGTAGTGCAGACTTTGTAATAGTTGAACAGTGTTGACGGAATTATTTGTTTAGCAGAGTGATGGCATTTGGGGGAAAAACTCCCTTTGTGTCTGCGTTTAGTAAGGAAATAGGTCTATAGTTCTTGATTTGTAATAGATCAGCCTCCTCTTTTGGAATAAGTGTAATATAAGCTTCTGACCATGATTTAGGTATCCTCTTCTTTAACATAACTTTATTCATAACTTCTAGCAATGGAAGGTTCAATGATTCTTGTAATGTTTTGTAAAATTCTGCTGGAAGTCCATCTGGTGGCCTGGTGCCTTTCCATTATTTTGCTTCTTGAGTGTTCAGTTAATCCCATCATTGTTATATTTCTTTCTAACATTGTTTCAATCTCTTTAGGTATCTGGGGTAGATTAGCATTCTGTAAATACTGTTTAACTCTTTCCTCATCAATATTCTCTTGTGTGTATAGTTTCCCATAATAGTCTCGTATGATTTCCTTCTTCTCTTTACTACCATAACAAACTTGGCCTTGATCGTCTGTTAATTGCAATAGTTTCCTTGATTCTTTCTCCTTTCTCAATTTATGTGCTAACCATCTACCTGGTTTATTTGCATCTTCAAAGTAGTTCTCTTTAGCACCTCTAATTTTCTGTGCTAGTTCTTCTTTTTCTATTAGACCCATTTTATGTTTGGTTATATCCATTTTTAACTTCATGTCCTTTTTCTGTGGCATTTTCTGTAGCTCTTTTTCAAGTCCTTTATACTCATCCTCTAATGCCTTAGAGGCTAATCTTTTCTTGATATTTCTTTTCCTTGTATAGTCTATTATCAAGCCTCTGGCATATGCCTTCATTGTATCCCATACGTTCTGGATTGATGTATCTTCTTTTTTGTTTTCTCCATCCATTGTGTGGATATTCCAATATTTCTTTTCTATATTGCAAGTCCTCCACAAAAGGTTAAAAAAAAGATTCTCCTTTATAGGTCCTTTGAAAGTATCCTTTATACATTTGTGTCCGTTTTTCGAATGCGAAATGCTCACAGCACATTTTATAAAAATTGGAAAGATTCTTTAATTTTCACAAGGCTGGAGAAAAAAGAAACTGTCGGATTTAACCCAGAACTACAAATATTCTCTGCTAATTTAATTATTTTCAAGGGTGCCTTGATTGCCTCAAATCTCCAAATCCATTGCTCTAAAAAATAATCAACTTTTCATGTGGTTTTCTTACCAGTTAAAAAAGAATCACACTGATGAAAGAGAGAAAGAAAGAAAGAAAAAACCTGCAATAGATTTATTTACAAATATTTCCAAAGTGCAATTAGAACCGTTGGAAATTTTTACTGAAAAGTTGCTTCTAACTCTTGTCTGCTAAAGTTGGAGCATTTTGGTAGAACAAATGATTTTATTACCCTGGGGTTTCTGTCAAACGATTTGTAGGCAGGGAGGGAAGATTTATGAAGCAGGAAGCCAATAGCCAAACCAGGATTCTCTGCTTTTTAGAGATGTAATTTTGCTGGGCAAAGACTAATGGGAATGGCACACCTAGCTGAGCAGATGAATAAAGTTGCCCGTGAATCTGTTTTCTAAAATTGATCCTTTCCCTGGACAACCACTATTGATTAACACTCTCTTCTCTGTGATGGAAATTACTCAGAACAGCTGGAAATGGCTTGTTTTAGTCATTTCCTTTCTTTGGTTACTGTAGGTGTGCAAATAGTTTTTTTTAAAGAAAGTAAATAAAAAAAGCAGTCCAGGAAATCAATATTCCAATAAAGATAGAAATATGTTTTCATAGATCTGTTTGATAATTACTATGATATAAGTCTCTCTCTCTTCCTCTCTTTCTCTGTTACTTTCTTTCGGTCACACACACACACACTCTCTTTCTCTCTCTGTCTCTTTTCTATGTCTCTCTGGCTGTCTCCTCTCTCTGAGTGTTTCTCTTTTTCTTTCTTTCTGTTTCTTTCTCTCTGTCACTCTCTCTCTCTCTCTTCTCTCTGTCCATCTCTCTCTCTCTCTCTCTCTGTGTGTGTGTGTTTCTTTCTCTCTATCACTCACTCTCTGGGTGTCTCTTTTCTCTCTGTCTGTGTCTGTCTGTCTGTCCATCTCTCTTTCTATCTCTCTCTGTCAGTCTCTTCTCTCTGAGTGTTTCTCTTTTTCTCTTTATCTCTCTTTCTGTCACACACTCTCTATTTCTCTCTGTGTGTGTATGTGTGTATCTCTCTCCCTCTCTGTGTGTGTGTCTCTTTTCTTTCTGTGTCTCTCTGTCCATCTCTTCTCTCTGAGTGTTTCTTTCTCTTTATCTCTCTGTTTTTTTCTCTGTCACTCTCTTTTCTCTCTCTGCCTGTCTGTCGATCTCTCTCTCTCTCTCTCTCTCTCTCTCTCTGTGTGTGTGTGTGTGTGTGTGTGTGTGTGAAGATCGTTATGAGAAATGATTTTTGCACCCAAACATCTGGCACGGAGGAGGTTTATTGATTCCAGATAGTTTCTCTGAGTGTAAAAAAAAAAGAGCAAGCTACATGATCTTCACATTTCCGTACCTACTGATCTGATCCTCTCTGAGGTGAGCAAAAATAGTTCTCGGAGATCTGCAGATTAACTTGAGGAAAAAGCTTTCCCCAAAATTAAGGGAATTGATATTTGACGTGTCTCAGAGAGCAACAGCTTAAGGGGAAAAGGATAATTTCCCCAGAGTTACCCTGTGGTATGATGGGCGGCCAATATATTTGATAGTAAACAAAATAAAATAAATTGTTGTGCTATATAGAACCTCCATAATCTCTAACACCAGTTGCTTAGCTTAGATGCCACTTTCAGTATTGTGTCCATACT
The DNA here is from genome assembly GCF_049901715.1 of Pseudonaja textilis. Taxonomy (NCBI): domain Eukaryota; kingdom Metazoa; phylum Chordata; class Lepidosauria; order Squamata; family Elapidae; genus Pseudonaja; species Pseudonaja textilis. Next base: position 27,054,984 of record NC_141994.1, on the reverse strand, counting down.
TTAAGAAGAGGTTAGAGTTGGGTTTGTCAAAATTGGCAATTTTAAGCTACGTGGACTTCAACTCCCAGAATTCCCCATCCTAGCCAGCATGCTTTCTGGGAGTTGAAGTCCACACATCTTAAAATTGACACAGTTGAGAAAATACTAGTTTAGATATATTCAAACAGGCCAAGAGAAGGGATAATCAGGGAGTAGAGACTAACTCTGATGAATCACAATAGAAGGAAATGGAAAACAAGGCTGGCGTGCCCCATAATTCTTTTACATTTTTGCAGATCGGAATTGCTGCAGTGTTGATTAAATAATTGCTCCCGTCCCTGGGATACAAACGGTGTGTGGGACATTGAGTGAATTCATTCTCTCCTAGCAGGACCCGTATAACAGAATGAAATTGCAACCTTGAGCAGTGAAATTTGTCTGTAATTGTTAGTCTGCCATCCTTAATCAGTCCTACAGGTCGGAAATGCAGGAAGGATCAAGGCTGGGAAAACACAACAGCAGAGAAAGGCTGTTATTCCTCTGCAGAAATGCAGAAATTTGTTGAGTGGCCCTCTCTAAAGACAACCTTTGTCTACAAAAGGGCAAATAACAAATTTAAACATGCGTGTAAGAACTGAGTTAGTTAGTGTTGTCCTTCGTTTGAGAGCTAAGGTTTTCCATTCCTTTAGCTGTATCTGTGTTATTCCTTTGAACCTGTTGGCTTTTAATTTAAGAACATTGTGAGACTGATTTAAAAGTTTGAAGTTTTAAACTTTAAAAACTGCCCATTTTAGTCATCTAATGATGATGAAAACAAGGAGAGTATCCGTGGCCATCTGAGCATGAATTCAGCTAGGAAATGCGATTAAGTCCGAAGAAACACACAGACTGGATAAAGCATTTTAATACTAAAAAAAGATTAAAATGTGTTGAAATTGGGCATTGCAGCTTAAGAAAAATAGCAGTGAATCTTACAAGAATTCCACTGCACTTCAAAATAAAATAAGATCTGATGTTCAGCTTGGTATCAAAAGTATACAAAGAAAGACTCTAAAGAACAGTTTGTATCTTTGTTTAAGACTGAAACAGTGTTGTGTTTCTTCATGAGCAAAACACAATGCATGTAGTAAATTTAGGTCTTAATATTCAAACTGTTTCCTAAAAACAAACAGCATCGCAATATATGGTCAACCACAGAGTAACAGCAGTTTTCTCTGAAAATATACTTAAGATTAATATTGGAAAAGAAATTTGGACCCATGCCTTTTTCTCTCAATAAATTTTTATTTCCTCCTGAACTTTTAGATGAAAGCTTTTTAGGCCAACTACATAGCAACGTTTCATCTACACTGGTTCGAAAAAATAAGACTTGATTCAAAACAACTTTGTATACAAAGAAATTGGGTTTTTTTAAAGTGCATCATTATTTCCTGTTCCTAGGTAACTGAATAGCAAATGAAATGTCTGCAAAAGATTATCCTTGTCAGACCTTTTTTGCTTTGGAAAAAAAAATACTTCTTCAATAAGGCAGTCTCTTTTGGTTGATACCAGGTCTACATCTTTCAAAAGTCCACCTTCCAAAACTCCCATCTTTCAAAACTCTTTCTTCCAAAACTCTCTTTAAAACTCCATCTTTCAGAAGAACTCCCACCTTCCAAAACTCTTTCTTTCAAAACTCCCATCTTCCAAAACCCCATCTACAAAACTCCACCTTCCAGAACTCCCATCTTTCAGAAGAACTCCCATCTTCCAAAACCCCATCTTCAAAACTCCATCTTCCAGAACTCCCTTCAAAACTCCATCTTCCAGAACTCCCTTTAAAACTCCATCTTCCAGAACTCCCATCTTCCAAAACCCCATCTTCAAAACTCCATCTTCCAGAATTCCCTTCAAAACTCCATCTTCCAGAACTCCCTTTAAAACTCCATCTTCCAGAACTCCCATCTTCCAAAGCTTTCTTCCAAAACTCCTTCCCAAACTCCATCTACAAAACTCCTTCTTCCAAAACTCCATCTTCTAGAACTCCCACCTTCCAAAACCAAAACAGATGGAAGTATTGGAAGATGGACACCTTCCATCTTCCCAAACTGGTGACACTTCAAGGGATTGAAAAGCTCTTCACCACATCGCTTGACCCTCAATGAAAGGATATAAAACTTTTATCTTCTTACTGTTATTTTGGCCTAAGGATAGTTGGGTGTCTCTGGAAGTTTCGAATGGGGAAAGGACTTTATGCTTCCTCAGCTCCTGAGGCTGCATCAGCCTTCTTCCTCTACCAGAATTTTTATGATCAACGTTGTCTTCTTTTCTTTCAAAAGGTGTTTTTTTGGGGGGTGCAGGTAATTGATTAGGGAAGAGCTTATACAACAAACCTGCCTGTTCAAATGTTGGGGAAAGTGTTTTTCAGTCTATTTTTTCCCTCTGAATTTGGGGCCTTTTGTTCTGTCAGGGAAGGCTGTTATGTCTGTAATAAAATATAAAATATAATCAAGAATGACTTGCTTGGGCTTTTCGGTTGACTTTTCTTTCTCTAAAAGAACATTGCCCAGGAGGGAGTCTCTTTTTGGCTCCGTCTCTGAGATTTCTGTTTTCCAGGGCCCTCATTCAGCATCTCCTAAGACCACTTCACCTGTTTCTGTTGAAGTTCACAATAAAACGAACAAATGAAATGTGAAGTACCTGGAGAACTTAACGATACTTAGATTTTGCTCTGTGTTCTCGAAAGCCAGATTCGGTTCTTTCCAGTCTCTTTACTAATTGATTTTACAGCATACCATGTGATAGTTGTCTTTTCTCTCTGACGCAGAGCATGTAAAACCCTTTCCTTCTTTCTTTCCTTCTTTCTTTCCTTTCTTCTTTCCTCCCTTTCTTCTTTCCTCCCTTTCTCCTTTTTTTCTTTTTCTTCTCTCCCTCCCATCCTTCTTTTCTCTTTTTCCTCCTTCCCTTCTTCCCTCCTCTTTTTCCCTTTCTCATTAGCCTTCCTTCCTCCCTCCTTCCTTCCTTCTCTATATTTTTCTCTTTCTTGTCTTTCTTCTTCCCTCCCTTTCTCCTTTCTCCCACCTTCCTTTCCTTCCTTTCCTGCCCCTCTCCTTCCTTCCTTCCCTCCCTCCATGACCATTATAATGACTATGGGGATGCTATAAAGGTCATAAGTTTGAAAAACAGTGATAACTCACTGTAACTTCAAATGGACACTAAGCAAAATGTTGTAAGACAAGGACATCTTGCACTGCCGTTCTTAGAGAATCTGTAGCTTTTTTTCAAAGCTTTCTGTACCAAGATCAGAAGGGGCAAAGTTTTCTCAAACTTTATGCCAACACGATCAGGACTTCCTTTTACTCTAAAGCATGCTTGATGTCAAGATTGGTTCTCGATTTGTTAAAAAATAATCAGGAGATATTTATGTAAATGTGGTGCGGTGGCCTAAAGGTGGAGCTCTCCCCTCACAATCAGGAGGCTGTGAGTTTGATCCTAGTTAGGGGCTGATATTTCACACCCGGCCAGTAATACACTCTCTAGCTCCATTCAGTTGCCCAGATTCCACCCCGCAAGGGATTATGGGGTCATTAAAATGACAATGTATTTATGTAAATGGGCATCTATGGGTTCATCCATTATTTATAAAGGCATACACTTTTTTTGAGTCTTCCTGGGGAAAAAAGAAATCTTATTTAAAGATCTCCCCCTTCACATCCGAGGAGATAAATCTACTGTGGTGGAAACAGCTCAGCTCTCGACATCCTCGCATCTCTGTATCACTTTCAGCTCAATAAATCTTGCTAAGGAGACTCTGTGTGATACCTGCCTGGTTGGAATCCTCAGAGCCTCATATTTTTTCCTATCCAAGCTAGATGGAATAATTTACGGACTTGCTGGCAGGCCAAAATAGGCTCACTCAAATTCTATCTTGATTTACGGGTAACCGAGATTGCAAAGTCTTTCCGGGTACACATCAAAAGTGGGCCGAATGCTCTAAACTAAGTAACATGACTAGTCCTCGACTTCCAACTTCATTTAGCGACTAGTTCAAAGTTGCAACGGTACTGAGAAAAGTGACTTAATGACCATTTTTTGCTCTTACGACTTTTGCAGCAGCTTCCCCACAATCACGGGATCCAAATTCAGACGCTCTGATGAGCGAAATCAACGAGGAAGCCAGATTTGCTAAACATGCACGTTACCAACTTCCCAACGGTGTTGATTTGCTTAACAAACATGGCGCATAAGGTCGTAAAATGGAGCAAAATTCACTTCACGAATGTCTCGCTTAACAGTCGAAATTTGGGGTTTGGTTGTCATAAAACTCCCTGTGTGTTGTTCCAAACTCCCCAATTCCTGTGAAACAAGACCAAATATATATAGAGAGAGATCGATCTCTGGTTGACTTTAGAAACTCCTAGCTTGCTTTTTGTGCTCTTTGGTAGACTCAAACGTGTTGAAATTTTGGGCTCCGTTGTGGTTGAATGCTGCCCGTGTTAGAAATTCACCCTTTCCCAGCTTTCTTAAGGAGGCATCCCTAGCTGGATTTTCATTTTCTTTTAGAAGTTTCTTCTCTGCTTTGGCCGTTTAGCCAATGAATGAATGAATGAGTGGGTGAATGAATGAATGAATGAATGAATGAATGAATGAATGAATGAATGAATGAATGAATGAATTCTTTATTGGCCAAGTGTGATTAGACACACAAGGGATTTGTCTTTGGTGCAGATGCTGTCAGTGTACCTGTCATGCCCCTGGTGGAGATTGACTCTAAGGGAGAGGAGGAACAGCCGACAGGAACTGTGGCTCCGGAGGTTATGGAGGAGGCTGGGGAAGGGCAGAGGCCTGTTGGGCAGTCAGAGGAGGACCCGGGCCCATCCCCTCTCCATCCTAGGGCACCCAGGGAGGAGAGGATAAGGGAGAGATGTGGTCTACTCAGGAGGAGAGGACCTTGATCCTCTTCATGTGCTGCAGCTGTGACAACTGAATAAGAGGACGGACTGGCGTACAGGCCAGTGCCGAAAACAAAGCGTGGAAATATCTCTAGTCTGTTGTTCCTCTGTGAGTTTGGAGTCCTTCCCAGTGTGTGTTATCTGCGGACATCCACCAGCCCTTATCTTGCCTGGTTTGTGTTGTTTTTCTTGCTCTTTATAATTTAAATGGCATTCCCTCCTTCTTGTAACTGCTTGTGTGGGAGTTTTTTTATCTTCAGTCAAGGATATTTGGAGCTTGGAAGCAAAGTGAAGGAATAAAAGGGGCTTCACTTGTTTTTTTGTGACTGTGTTTATTTTGTGTCCCACCCTGGGTCATCACAGTACCTAAAAAGAAAAGATACATTCGTCCAGAATCATAAGATCCAACACTTAATGATAGTCATAGGGTACAAATAAGCAATCAAATCATACTAGGAAACAGTCAATAGAAATCATAAGGACATAAGCGACAAAGTTACAGTCATACAGTCACAAGTGGGAGGGGATGGGTGATAGGAATGATGAGAAGGTTAATAGTGATAGTAATGCAGACTTAATAAATAGTTGGAATGATCGCATTTCCAAATGTAGTTTGTGGTTGGTTTCGAACCTCTGTTAGACTTTTGGCTTTCGTGTGTTAAAAATGTCTTTGGGAAGGTGGTTGTGCAGTTAGATTCGGTGTTGCTAGCATAGTTTTGCTCTAGAACAAATACTGGGTGAAGAATTTTACATATACTTGCACATCTCAAGAAGAGAAAAATGTGGTGTTTGCTTGACAGCTTGAAAGACAGATGCACCATACATTCATTGTGGATGAAGATTTTAGCTCTCTTCCCTAAAAAGGTTCCCAGTTCACATTCGAGCCAGTATCAACACGCACACAATATGATACATGCGATGGGTTTCAGGTGCGTGATGAATAAAGCCACAGTTAATGAAGCTTACCTTTCTGTATAACGTCCATATTTGAATGCACCTGGAATACTGCATCTAGTTTTGGTCACCACAATATAAAAAAAAGATGTTGAGACTCTTGAAAGAGTGCAGAGAAGAGCGACCAGGATGATTAGGGGATGGTTGGAGGATAAAACATACAATGAATGGTTGCAGCAACTGGGCACAGATAGTCTAGAGAAGAGAAGGACCAGGGGAGACATGATAGCAGTCTTCCAATATTTGAGGGACTGCCACAGAGAGGAAGGGGTCAGGCTATTTTCCAACCTGAAGCCAGACAAGGAATAATGGATGGAAACTGATCAAGGAGAGATTCAACCTGGAAATAAGGAGAAACTTTCTGACAGTGAGAACAATCAACCCATGGAACAACTTGACACCGGAAGTTGTGGGTGCCCCTTCATTGGAGGCTTTTAAGAAGAGACTGGAATGGACAGCCAGTTATCTGAAAGATGTAGGTGGGAAAAGAAGAGTGTTCCATGCGCCTTAGAAGGCATTTAGTCATGCCGGCCACATGACCACGGAGACGTCTTCGGACAGTGCTGGCTCTTCTTCGGCTTTGTAACAGAGGTGAGCACTGCCCCCTAGAGCTGGGAACAACTAGCACCTATAGGCGGGAGGAACCTTTACTTTTACCTTCTTAAGGCAGAAGCAATTAAATCTTGGCTGGTGAGCTTGAACCATTTAGCAGTTGTGTTGAGTGGTTTGAAATGCTGGAACTGAGGAACATGGAATCCATGGGTTGAGGGGTCCTTGATACTGAGCTTGATTGCTTTCTTGCTGACATTTCATTATCCAAACTAGGCAACGTCATCAGTGCTACAAGGAGAAGGGATTTGCTCATATTCTAGTGGAATTCTAATAGCCACTAGACTATAAACAGAGCAAACCCCACTCCTTTCTAGCTCTGATGATGTTCCCTAGTTGGGTCATGATACATCTGCAAGAAAGCTACCAAGCTCAGATAGCACCAAGGACCCCACAGCCTCCTCCTCCTCCTCCCACTTCTCCTCCTCCTTTCTCCACTCCCTTCAAAAACTGATGATGTTCCCTAGTTGGGTAATGAAACGCCTGCAAGAAAACAACCAAACCCCCGAGCACACCAAGGAGCCCTCATTTCATCCCTGAGCTGCAGACTTCTCCTTTATTGAATCCATGAATTGTTTTAATATAGAAGATTGCTATTAGATACAGGGAGCCTGGACTATCATTCCCATAATCTCCAGCTAAGGATAGTGAGATATGTAGTCCAGACATATCCATGGAATTCCTCGACTTCTTCTAACGTTTAAAAAATGTGAGGCATGCAACATTGCATGTATCCTTTTAAAACATAAAATGTACCCCTTGCACAAATCAGGAAACACCCCACTGGCAATTTTTTTTTTTTTTTGCTGTTGCAGTTGGAAAAAAAGGTCAGAGAAGGAAGAGAGGCCATAATTAATCACATATTTCTTCCATTCCCCTACCAAAACCTGTGTATATTTATTGTGCTCTCTGTTAACGCTGCCCTTATTTGTATTAAACCTAAATTTAAACAGTAATTACCCAGCTGTTTTCATCTAGAGAAAGACAATGTGTTGAAGCCTGCTTTCCCTTTTTCAGACTAACCTTTTCCTTTCAGCATTTGGATTTGAATCATTTTGGCAGAAGATGCAGAGAAATTGTTTGACTTCAGCGAAAGAAAGAGTTTTAAATGACTTATTTTTCAAGGAAAACAGATGTTTCATTCGTGTTTTTGAAAGAGAAACACCCCAAATGCAGAACAAATGTTTTCCATCCAGTTCCTGATTGCAAAATCTTAAAAACTTTTTTTTTCTTTGCATTTTATATGTATATACATGAGAGTTATGACACACTGTGGATAAATAACCATGTTTAACAATCCACCCTCATTTGTAAACCTGGCTCGCAAAATATAACTTTGTTATTTTTTTTCCCTTTAATGCATGCAGATGGAGTATTTGTAGTTCAGTGTTTTCCTTTGGTTTCGAAACTTCCACCCTTCCACAAAACATTTACGTATTTTGGGTTGTCTAAAAAGCTTCATGCTCCATTGGTAGTTTTTTCCATTTCCTTGGCTGGTTTACATTTCTGAAGATGCTAACAACGGTGAAAGAAGTCTAGTAAGAAAAAAAAGTCCAGCTAGGAAGATATGATTTCTGTTTTGGGCAGAGGGTTGACTAGAAGATCTCTGAAGTCCTTTCCAGCCACACAGTTATGAGTCTCACTTTGGAAGCGAGTATTACAGAATAGCAGAGTTGGAAGGGACCTTTGAGATCTTCTAGTCCAACCCTTTGCTTAGGCAGGAGGTAACCCTATAGCATTTCAGTCAAATGATTGTCCAATCTCTTCTTAAAAGCCTCCAGTGATGGAGCACACACAACTTATGGTGGCAAATTGTTCCACTGGCTAATAGTTCTATCAGGAAATGTCTCCTTAATTCCAGGTTGCTTCTCTCCTTGATCAGTTCCCATCTGTTGCTTCTTCTCCTGCTTTCAGAAAATAGCTTGACTTCCTCTTCTTTGTGACAGCCCCTCAAATATTGGAAGACTGCTATCATGTCCCCCCTGGTCCTTCTTTTCATTAAACAAGATGTACCAAATTCCTGTAACTGTTCTTCGTATGTTTGAGCCTCCAGTCCTCTAATCTTTGTTGCTCTTCTCTGCACTCTTTCCAGAGTCTCAACATATTTTTTTAATATTGTGGTGACCAAAACTGGATGCAGCATTCCAAGTGTGGTCTTACAAAGGCTTTATAAAGCTGTACTAGAATTAAAAGAGGCTTGCTCCTGGGGAGGAAAGTTATGGCAAATCTAGACAGCACACTAAAAAGCAGAGACATCCAAAGTGCATAGAGTCAGGGCTATGGTTTTCCCAGTTGCAAGGTCTGGCTGTGAAAGTTGGACCATAAGGAAGGCTGAGCACCAAAGAATGGAGGCCTTTGAACTCGGGTGCTGGAGGAAAAGATTCCTGTGAGTCCCTTGGACTGCAGGGCCATCCAACCGGTCAGTCCTAGAGGAGATCAACCCTAACTACTCTTTAGAAGGCCAGATCCTGAAGAGGAAACTCAAAGACTTTGGCCACCTCATGAGAAGGAAGGACTCCCTGGAGAAGAGCCGAATGCTGGGAAAGATTGAAGGCAAAAGAAGACAAAGGGGACGGCAGAGAAGGAGGAGGCTGGATGGAGTCCCTGAAGCAGTCGGTGTGAGCTTAAATGGACTCCAGTAGATGGTAGAGGAAGGCCTGGAGGAAGGTTGTCCATGGGGTCGCAAACGGTTGGACACGACTTCGCAACTAACAACAACAGCTAGAACTTCACACAATCTTGAGTTTATCCCTCTGCTAAAGCAACCTAGGATTGCGTTGACTTTTTGGGCTGCTGGGTGTTTTGCTGTCCAAATCTTTTTTTGCACCTCCACTGGTGTTGACAATTGCAACTTCTCAGAAAAAAACGGGAATTCTTGGAGAGGCAAAGGATGCAAAGAGGGAGGATCAGATTTCAACTCCAATCTCATCAAGCCAGGATCTCTCTCTCTCTCTCTTTGTCTTCAGCCTGGGTAACAATGGCCTGGGCATCCTATTTGCTGCACTCCGGCCTATCAGCATCCATGTTGCTGGTCCTTAATGACATCATAAAAAGGGCTCTGGGAAATTATGCGTGGACTTTTTTTCTTCTCCCTCCTGCTAGCCCTCCATATGATAGCTTAACCTGGAAGGCCAGGAAAATCAAAAGGCTGGAAGATCAAAGGGAGAACGAGAGGGCAGAAGGGTAAAATCAGACTCAAAAAAAAAAAAGAGACCACCTGGAGAAGGGCCACAGAGTAGCAAAACAACCCCAAACCAGTCACAAGCCAGGCAGTGCAGGAAGACCCAAGGTGGGGTACCAAGCCGGAGTAGACTATGTCTGACGATCAATGTGATACGGATAGCTTTGAAGGTCTTGAACCAGAGCCGTCTTGTAGGAGAAGACGGAGGAAGCCGAAAACTTCCCGTTCTTGTCGGGCAGGGTTGATATTCCCAGTCAGCCGGATCGACCGATTCCTTCGGAAAGGAGATTACACCGAGCGCATTGGCTCGGGAGCTTCCGTCTACATGGCTGCTGTGCTTCAGTACCTGACCTACGACCTGGTGGACATCGCCGGCAACATCGCGATGGAAGCCGGCCGGCGTCGAATCGCTCCTGGCCATTTGCACCAAGCGGTCAGAGAAGATTCAGAACTCCAGGCCCTGTTTGGAGGGATCTTGACTCAGGAGAAGACCTGTCCAAGGAAGGCGCCCGTTGCCTCCTCCCGAAAGGGGAAGAAATCCAGCAAGGGCCTACGAGCTCCAAACGCCATTGTTGCGTAAACAAAGATGGTGCCATTTATCCAGACGTGGGGTGAAATCTTTTTAATATCTCAACAGAGTGCAGGAATAAACACGGCTCTGAAGATGGGCTCCTGGTGGTGTGAAGGTCTTTTCTTTATGCACAGGGTGAATTGGGATGGAGTGGACCAAGAAAGTGCCCCTTGTTATGTGTTTTACTTCGGGTCGGAGACCTTGGTACTTTCTTGAGCTTGTTCTTGTAGGCTAAAGGTCTTCAAACTTGGCAAGTTTAAGACTTGTGGACTTCAAATCCCAGAATTCCCAAGTTAACATGACTGGAGAAGGAATTCTGGGAGTTGAAGTCCAAAAGTCTTAAAGCTACCAAGTTTGAAGACCCCTGTTATAGACATTTCATGACCCAACTAGGTCACATCATCATTGCTAGGAAGGAGGAGGAGGACTGTGGTGCTTTCTGAGCTTGGTGGTCTTCTCAATAACATCATCAGTGTGAGATGGCAGTAGGACTATAAAAATAGAGAGCAATTCCCCTCCCTTCTAGCACTGATGATGTTCCCCAGTTGGGTCATGAAACATCTTCAAGAAAACAACCAAGCTCAGAGAGCACCAAGGACCCTCAGTTCAACCCTGAGCTACCAAGAATGGCAATGTTTGAAGGACCAACTACTGGTTGATTTCTCCAGCCCTTAGCACACCAAAAGATCCAGAAATCCATTTTTCAGGAGTTGAATCATGACTGAAGTCCTTTCTTCATCTGTCGTTCTTTCCCACTTCCATGGTGAATTGTGCCTAGCACTAGTAAGCACCAAGAAGATTTAAGACGAAGTTGCTCCTTAGCAATGAGTTTTGAGTTAGAAGTTAAAACTGAAGAATCTTCTTGGACGAGAAGCGAAACATCTTCAGGGAAACGACAAAGTCCAGTTGCCATTTGAAAAAGCACTTTTGGGACAACCAATCACCTGAATGACTAAGTATCTCCCAAGACATTTAGAAACTCAATCCTTTCTCTTCGTACGCCAGCTTCATTCTCGATCCAGTTATGCTCAGAATATTTTTTACCGCCATCGCTCTTCAGAATTCAGCACATCCCTTAATACTCCTTCAGTCGTCCTGGAAAGGTGCAGCCTTATTTTAACTCTTCATCCATGTCTTGTTCATCCTGGATTAAGCTGGTAGGCTTTGAACCCTTGCTGCTGCTAAGACTTTAAGCCTAAGAGCGGCAGGGTGAAGGGATAGAATTAAATGGGCCACCTGTCCTGTTAATTTTTCTTCTTTGTCTTGAAATCATTTGATGGTAAAAGCCACAGTTAATATCAGGGCAAATGAACCCCGTGCAACTTTTGAATCCATCCAAAAATAAATGACATGGAAGAGCACAACTGAGCCCAAAATTTCTGTTGCTAAGTGAGAGCATTTTCCCCCCGTTTTATGACCTTTCTGGCCACCATTGCTAAGCGAATCACTGCTGGTTGTTAAATGAATCTGGCTTTCCCCGTTGGCTTTGCTCATCAGAAGGTCGCAAAAGGGGATCACACACCAGGGGTGGGATTCACATTTTTTGTAACAACCACTTCTGTGGGTGTGGCTAGGTGGGCGTGGCCATGTGACTGGATGGGTGTGGCCTTTTTTGCAGCAACCTCCCCCCTTTTTTGCTTCCTGGACCTCAGGGAAGCCTCCTGGGGGGTGTTTTTGCTCCCAAAAGGCTTTTCTGGGGCTCAGGAAGGCAAAAAATAGAATGTGGGAGGGGGGCACAGCACACACACGCACACTACACACACACACACACACACATATACCATGCCCCTTTTTGTCTCCTGGGCCTCAGGGAGGCCTCCTGGGTGAAGCACTAAGACAGTGAGAGGGATCCCGGCACAGCAGATCATCGGAACAGCTGATCGTCAGAAGTGGGGAGAAATAGCTTAAGGAGTGACTGGGCAGGGGAGAAAGCAGTCAGCGATGTTGGACATGTGCAATAAGGACTGACTGGGCGGGGAGGGGAGGGGTGGGTGGAGAGGGGCGGGGCCAGCCAGGGGAATGGTTTGCCAGTTCTCTGAACTGTGCTGAATCATAACCGGTTCTATAGAACCAGTCCGAACCGGTAGAATCCCACCCCTGGATGATGCCCATGGGACACTGCGATCATCATAAACATGAACCTGTTGCCAAGCATCTGAATTTTGATCACATGACCATGGAGATGCTGTAAGGGTCGTAAGTGTGAAAAATGGTCATAAGTCACTTTTTCTGTTGATGTAGCTTTGAATGGTCACTAAATGAACGCAGCTCAAGGACTAACCATATAAGTAAAAGTGGTGGAAAAGCTCAGTCTTTTTGCACATGCTGGTGGGGAAGAAAAGAGAGAGGAAAGAGAGATGGAGAGAAAGAAACAGACTGAGAAAATGAGAAAGAGGGACACAGAGACAGAAAGAGAATGAGAGAACCAGAAAGAGAGAGAGAGAGAATGAGAAAGAGACAGAGAAAGAGAGCTAGAGACAGACAGAAACAGAAAATGAAAGAAAGAATGAGAGAACGAGAAAGACACACACATAGAGAGAAACAGGGAATGAGAATGAGAAAGAGCCAGAGAATGAGAGAGAGACAGAATGAGAGAATGAGATAAACAGAAAAGAGAATGAGAGAACGAGAAAGAGAGAGAGAGAGAGAATAAGAGAATGAGAAAGAGACAGAGAATGAGAGAATGAGTCAGACAGAAAAGAGAATGAGAGGACGAGAAAGAGAGAGAGAGAGAGAATAAGAGAATGAGAAAGAGACAGAGAATGAGAGAATGAGTCAGACAGAAAATAGAATGAGAGGACAAGAAAGACAGAGGGAGAGAGACAGAGAGGGAATGAGAATGAGAAAGAGAGAAACAATGTAGACCAAACAGTGCAAGGAAAAAACCGAGATTCAAGGAAACGACAGTGTTCCTCTGGTTAAAACATCTGTTTCCTTCCACTGAGGAAAGATATTCTTTTATTTAACAACTTTAACGTGGATGGTTTGTTCTTTGATACCCTCGAGATTTAGCTGCCATTTCACTGCTACAATTCAGCATAAAAGAAATAAAAACTTTATGGGGATTGATGTGACGCCGTAGCTGCCTATAATGCGACCCTGTTATATGTTCCTGAATATAAAATACAATTTTGAAGCAGTAACTTGCACAGAAATATGCGGCCCGTGTGAAGGAGGGCTATGGTTAACAGTTTCCAATCATACGGCAACGGTCAGATGTGCTGAAACTGCTTTGTGTCACCAACACTCTTTGTTTTCCTATAGTTTAAAAGTGTATTTATTTAATACAGGTAGTCCTCGACTTACAATGGTTTGTTTAATGACAGTTCAACTTCCTAATGGCACTGAACAAGGGGACATGAAGTTTTTCACACTTACAACTGTTGCGGCATCCCCGCAATCACATGATCTAAATTCAGACGTTGGGCAACTGATGCATATTTATGACGGTCGCTGTGTCCCGGGGTGTGATGACCCAAAGAGGTGTGGCACAAAGGCATCACAGTCAGGTAATCAGTAGGAATCCCTCTATTAGCTCCAACTTTGCCCCCAATGTCCTGGTTACCTTCTGGGCTGGAGAAAAACAGCCTCTGGCTGCAGAGAATCAAGTCCAAAACACGGTCAACAAAAACTGTAACTATAAGTCCAATCAAGGCAAAATGAGGTCATTAGTCAGGCTGGGCAGGAGAAGGAATTCCAGACTTGAAAGCACGACAATAACTCAATACGGTTGGGAAGAAGCCAGGAACGCAGATAAGCAAAGTCAACACAAGATAAACTCATGTTTGTTCCCAGCACCTGCCACACTCAGCATGCATCTCTTTTAAACTCTCTTCCCAGCTGTGGCTAATGAAGGGAATCAGGGCCCTTTCCACTCCCGTAAGCCACGCAACCCACGTTGCTCCCTTCTCCGTTCCTCCCTGCGTGCCCTATAATGAAGAGGGGGTGGGCCTGGATCTTCCTCTGAACTCCCTCTCCCTTGTTCTACCTCTCCCCTGCTCTGCCCAGTTGGACTTTGCCCTTCCCCAGTTTCCTCCACAGCCAATGGAGCCACACTCCTGCTCCCCGTCAGCTGTTCATCTCCCTTCTTCTCAGACTCGGACATTCAGGGTGTGACCCTGGGTCATGTGATTCCCTTTTACGACCTTCTGATGAGCAATGGGGAAGCCAGATTCGCTTAGCAACCGTGTCACTAACTTGACACATGCAGTGATTCACTAAAAAATCGTGGTGGTAATAGAAATGCACGTATTTATCTGCTCACTCAGAAGCAAAATTGGCCACTAAAGCAGGAACACATATATAAACAATACTTTTCGTGCAAAACTTTCCCTTTGCGAAAGGAATAGTAGAGAGTATTTCAAACCGGATGAAAAGATGCCATTTTCATCACCAGCAGAAACATCTCACAGAGTCAGCGCATTGTCCGACTTCAATTATCTTTTAAATCGAGCGTCATCCTATGACATGCACAGACAGACACTTGTTAGGGAATGACTCACTGCCATCCAGAAATTGAATTCCTGTCGCTAAAATGTATTTCTAAGAAAAGTATCCCAAATCGGGTGCGTTTTTTTCTGGAGGCAACTGGATTTACTTGTTGTTGTTTTTTCCTTTTGAAAATGTTTCGCTTCTCATCCAAGAAGCTTCTTCAGCTCTGACTGAATGGTGGGGAAAGGAAGGATTTATACTCCTTGCAGGCAGCTGGTCATTTGCATCCATTTTAGGGAGCCGTTGAAGTTACTTGAGGGTTTATCTGTTTATCTGGTTCCTATAGTCTGCAATACTGGAAATCCGTTCCTACTCCTACACCATCCGAAGAGTGTTCATCCCAAATTGTATAGCTAAAAGTCTGTAGAGATTCTCTGTCCTCCAAGTCCTGGTGGTCCTTTTTCAGGAGGCAACTGGACTTTCCAAAGGGATTGCAGACTACAGGAACCATTTGCACCACTCAGGTAACACTGAGGGCACAGATAAACCCTCCAAGTGGCCTCAATGACCATCTAAAAGGATGCAAATGACCAGCTGTTTGCAAGGAGTATAAATCCTTCCATTCCCCACCATCCAGTCACAAATAAACTTCCAAGTGGCCTCAAGTCTCTCTAAAAGGATGCAAATGACCAGCTGTCTGCAAGAAATATCAATCCTTCTGTTCCCCGCCATCCGCTCAGAGCTGAAGAAGCTTCTTGGATGAGAAGCGAAACGTCTTCAAAAGAAAAAACCAGAAATCCAGTTGCCTTCTGAAAAAAAAGCACCTTGGGGACAACCCTGACCTGGAGAACTGAGAATCTCTACAGACTTCTAAAAAAGTAGTTTGTGGGTGGCACCCAAAGAGGCCATTTTAGATTTAACCAAAGAGTCTAAGGTGGTCAGTAGATGGTGGAAACCACACTGGATTGGGCTGTGATACATCGTAAAACGGGACAAAATTCACTTAACAACTGTCTTGTTTTGCAGCAAACATTTTGGGTTCCATTGTGGTTGTAAGTCGAAGATCACCTGTACGTTGCTAATATGTTCCATCAAGACTTCGCTTTTCTAAATAGGTTGCTAATAAGTTACATCAAGACTTAGAAAGGCCGTATGGCTGCTTCTCCATATCTATGCTATAGTTAAAGGTTTATCCAAGCGCTTATGATGGTTCTATTAATAAGTTCCGCCGCAATAATAAAATCATAGGCCAGGAAACTAAATTTCTAGTACTTTTCTTTGTAATAACAATTGTTGGCTGAAAATTGAAGTTAAAACTACAGGAAGGATTGCTTTTAATGAGGAACATGTTACAACCCATTCTTTTAAAGCCATGTTTTGTTTCTGGGGTTTAGGTAATAGGAATGAAGCTCAAGCAATTCTTCTTCTTCCTCTTCTTCTTCTTCTTCTTCTTCCTCCTCCTCCTCCTCCTCCTCCCCCCATAATCCCTTGCGGGGTGGATTCTGGGTAACTGAATGGAGCTAAGTGTTATCCTGGCCAGATGCCCTTCCTGTCACCAATGCGGACGGTTTTTTTCAGCAGATAAATTCTCATCGTGTCCTGAGAGAGAAATATCTGTCTCTGCCTAGGCTCGAGCTCAAAGCCTCCTGATTGTGAGGCGAGTGCTCCCCCTCTAGGCCACCGCAAATAATAATAATAATAATAATAATAATAATAATAATAATAATAATAATAATAATAATAATATATTAATATATTAATAATAATAATAATAAAAATAATAATGCATGGTGGTGGTGAAGATGGTGATAATAATAATGTTGTTGATAATGAACCCAGTGTGCTTTGGTGGAATGTATGGTCTTTTTAACATGCAGATAGTCCTTGACTTACAGCAGTTCATTTAGTGATCGTTCAAAGTTACAACATCCCTGAAAAAAATGAACATTTTTCACACTTAGGACCTTTGCAGCATCCTAATGGTCAGGTGATCAAAATCCAGGCACTTGGCAACTGACTTGTATATATGATGGTTGCAGCATCCCGGGGTCATGTGATTCCCCTTTGGCGACATTCTGACAAGGGAAGCCGGGCTCACTTAACAATCGTTTTGCTGTTATGGTTTGCTGGCAGCAGGTGCAGATGGCTGAGGCTTTGGAGAGCGAGGACTCAGATGAGGGGCCTGTGTGAGATACAGGGATGGGGCCAGGACCATCAGGGAGTAGATTGCTGCCGTTGGGAATTGTGGAGGCTCTCAGCAGTGATTAAGAGGCCCCTGAGGAGCCAGTGTATGTGCACACAGGGCTGCTCGAAGGAAAGAGCAGCTGCAGCAGCACGGGCGACTCAGGAGTAAGGCTGCAAGGTGATGGCCCCTCCCTTAAGGGATAAAAGACAGCTGAGAAACTGGAGTTCTATGCAGGAAGCAACAAAATTTTTGCACTCAAGCCTTGTGGACATTCGGATTCTCTTAGTTTGTGTTTGGAGACTCTTTGGGTTTGAAATATTTCTTAGTAACTTTACCTAGTATTCTTGGCAGCCTTGCACCACCTTGGCAAGGCTCGTTCTTATTAAAGACAATTAGTTTGAAACAGCCTTTTAACTGGGAAGGAACAGAATTCGTAAAAAATTATTAAAAGGTTTTGCTGTTACCTCCATTTTGTGTTTGTTTCCTTGGAACAAGGTTTGGGTCAGAACAGTCACTAACTTTAATACCCTGAGGGATTCGCTTAACAATGGTGACAAGAAAGGCCGTAAAGTAAGGCAGAACCTTGCTTAGTCAGTGTTTCACTTAGCAGCAGAAATGTCGGGCTCCATTGTAGTCGTACACCGAAGACTGCCGATAAATCTGCTTTCTTGTGAAATTGCGCCTGCCGTTTGCACTCGGGATTGCAGTTTTCAAAGCACAAATTGTATATGGGGAGAAAAATCTTTGGACCTTAGGTAAAGGTAAAGGTTCCCCTCACACATGCGTGCTAGTCGTTTCCAGCTCTAGGGGGAGAATGAGAAAGGGAAGAGACAGAGAAAGAGAACTAGAAAGAGACAGACAGAAACAGAGAATGAGAAAACGAGAAAGACAAGAGAAAAAGACAGAGAGATAGAGACAGGGAATGAGAATGAGACAGACAGAAAAGAGAATGAGAGAACGAGAAAGACAGAGAGAGAATGAGAAAGAGACAGAGAATGAGAGAACGAGAAAGAGACAGTTGTAAAAAAGAATGAGAGAACTTACAAAGCCAAAGAGCCAGCGCTGTCTGAAGACTTCAACGTGGTCATGTGGCTGGCAGGACTAAACGCCTTCAAAGGTTCAGGGAGCGCTGTTCCCTTCCCACCAAAGGGGTCCCTATTTTTCTACTTGCATTTTTTACATGCTTTCGAACTGCTAGGTTGGCAGAAGCTGCTGGGACAAGGAATGGGAGCTCATTCCGTGACACAGTGTTGGGGATTCAAACCGCCAAACTGCTAACCTTTCTGATCGACAAGCTCAACATCTTAGCCACTGAGCCACCACGTCCCCTTTAGACTTTAAACCCCCGAAAATGCTAGGGTGGACATAATTTAAATTATAGCCTTTTTCTCTTTTGTCTTTTCCAGATAATAATGGCTGCAATATGTTGGTACCACCAGACGTAGCTGTAAATATGACCTGACATCCTGAAGATTGTATGCCTGGCCATCAGGTGATCTGGAGACCATGGAGCTGAAAGTTTGGGTTGATGGAGTCCAAAGGATTGTTTGTGGAGTAACGGAAATTACAACATGTCAGGAAGTGGTTATAGCACTTGCTCAGGCTATAGGTGAGTTTACACTCCCGATATTGATAGTTGGAGGCGAGTGAGAAAAGGTTCTGTTGGACCATTAATTCTGCCCTGACCGAACTAGGTAGCATCATCCGTATAAAGTGAACTGTACACCACCCTAACGGATGATGTTACTTAGTTGGGTAAGGAGATGTCAGTAAGAAAACCACAAAGATTATCAAGCACCCCACGCTTCAACCATGAGTTAAAAATATTTAGTGATATTTCGGATCAGGAATCAAGTGCAATACGGATAATTGATTACACAGAGGAGTGTAACAGCCTTTATAGCAATAGCGCTTAGATTTATGCACCACTTCACGGTGCTTTTACAGCCCTCTCTAAGAGATTTACAGAGTCAGCCTATTGCCCCCAACAATCTGGGTCCTCATTTTATTGATGTCGGAAGGATGGAGTCAACCTGGAGCCAGTCAGGATCGAACTCCTGGCAGCGGGCAAAGTTACCTTGCAATACTGCATTCTAACCACTATGTCACCCGGAAGGAGATTGAGAAAGGGAATAAGATGGAGGGAGGGAGGGAGGGAGGGAGGGAGGGAGGGAAGGAAGGAAGGAAGGAAGGAAGGAAGGAAGGAAGGAAGGAAGGAAGGAAGGAAGGAAGGAAGGAAGGAAGGAGCAGCACTTCCTTCAGTGCTTTTACAGCCCTCTTTAAGTGGTTTACAGAGTCAGCACGTTGCCCCCAACCATCTGGGTCTTCATTTTACCAACCTTGGAAGGATGGAAGGCTGAGTCAACCTTGAGTAAGTCAGGATCTAACTGCTGACAGCAAGCAGAATTAGCCTGCAATACTACATTCTAACCACTATGTCACCCGGAAGAAGATTGAGAAAGGGAATAAGAGAAGAAGGAAAGGAAAGGAAAGGAAAGGAAAGGAGAAAAGAAGGAAGGAAAACAGGAAGAGGGATGGAAGAAGGAAGGAAAGAAGGAAGGAAGGAAGGAAGGAAGGAAGGAAGGAATAACACTTACATGCAGCTTCACAGTGCTTTTACAGGCCCACTCTAAGCAGTTTAAAGAGTCAGCCTGTTGCACCCAACAATCTGGGTCCTCATTTTACCGACCTTGGAAGGATGGAAGGCTAAGTCAGTCGACCTTACGGACATCAAGAAACAGGACATCTTGTTTCCAGTTAGATTTCCCTTTTTAATTGGACAACCATCCTTAAGATCATCCCTCAAGTTCAATGGGATAGATGAAATATTTTGAATTTTGAACCTTGAAAAGCCCGGCTTCTAAGCCAGTACGGAGTTGCATTGAGCTCAGAATTTGTGTTGTGGGAACAACTGTTTTGGATTCAATTCAGTCCCTGACTCAGGAGCTCGTAAAAGTTCTGAATTCGAAATGTTTTGTGCTCAGGATTCTTGGAACCAAGTCCAGCCTTCCCTTACATTTTAACGATCCAACATTTGAGAATTTTCAAGGCCTGGAAGATTTGAAGGTTATTTCTTGTATTCTGGACATCACTCAAGTCTACTCTGTTCTTTCTTTTATCTTTTTATAATAATAACAATGATAGTTTTTTTAAAAAGAAAATTAATACAATCATTCCATCTTCGGTTGAACAGTGGTCTCTAAAAGATGGAAACAGGCCCATTTCCGGCTTTCCCGAACTTCCGGGAGGCCCATTTTTTGCCCTCCCCAAGCCTCCGTGCACGCCTTACACTTACCTGCATCCAAAACGGGCCGCAGGGGGACTCCTTGGCGGGGAAAGGCAGGGAGGGGTGGGCAAGACCGGCCAGGAGTGGGATTTGGAGGTTCTCCAAATTGCACAGAATCTTAGCTAGGGGCTCTCCCGAACTCCTGCAAACCCCCAGCAGCCCTGCCATGGTCATAAGTGTGAAACAAAAAGTCAGGGGTCGCCAAGCTTTTGGATCTCAGGGACCACCAAACTCGTAATTTTAAATCCCACGGACCAGAGACCCTGGGAAAATCCCCCCAAAAAGTCTGTAGGAAAACCCCTCACCCCGTTTTCCTACTGATCGATCGTTCTTTATTTGGGATCGCAGGATACCGTCTCCAGCTCCGTTCTCAGGGGGAGAGAGAGAGACTTTTGGCTTCATGCAAGGAAAGCAGCAGAAGCTGCAGAAGTCTTTCTTTCTCTCCCCCAAACTCCTGCAGAAATGAGTCTTTGCTGGTGCAGCCTCTTGGAGCCGGAGGCCTTGCAAGGTCCCAAAGACTCATTTCTGGAAGAGTTTGGGTGAGAGAAAGAAAGACTTTTGCTGCTTTCCTTGTGTGCATGCAAAAGCAGAAGAAAGAAGTGGAAAGAAGCAGCCCAGTTGCCAGGCCAGGCGCGTGGGGCGAGTGGGGCAAGTTCTCCCCTTCCGCCCTTTCCCCCCTCCCCTCACTACCTCGTGGTGTTCACAATGAAGAATCTTTCAAGTCTGATTCTACTCTACTTCGTCCCCTTCCTAGGTGGGGTTTTTAAATATAAAACCATTCAATTGAAACTACTTTTTTTAAAAAAAATGTAGTTTTAATTATCAAAAACTACATTTCCACTGCATTAGTTTTAATGTTACGGAGTGAATTTTATGCATGCCCCATCAAGACCTTTTTGTAGATACGGCTTGTTCATTTGCAGATGTAGATTCAGGTTAAATTCTCACAAACTGCTTTCCCAGTGCATTAAATAATTTGTTGATGTTAAGAAAGTGATTGTGTGTATGTGTGTATGTATGTACACCCACACCCACACACCCACACGCCTCATCCATACTCTAATCGATGTGGCGTCTTAGTTTGCAAAGTGCTGGTGCTAATGTGGTTTCCATTAAGTTATGATAAACTACTTTACCAGTTTAGTAAATAGTTTGATCATCTAATAACTTTGAAAATTTGGGCCTAGTGCTCTTGTGGTGTGATTCTGCCCTCTGCTGACTCATCCCTGTCATTGCAATGACAGTTAGTCTTTGACTTAACAACCGCAATGGAGCCCAAAATTTTTGTTGCTGTGTGAGACACGTCTTAAGTGAATTTTGCCCCATTTTACGACCTTTCTTGAGACCGTGGTTAAGTGAATCACTGCAGTTGTTAAGCTACTAACGCCGTTCTTCAGTGAATCTGGCTTTCCCCATAGCTTTTGCTTGTCAGAAGGTCGCAAAATGACTCATTTGTGATCCCGAGACACTGCATCGGTCATAAATATGAATCAGTTGCCAAGCATCTGAATTTTGCTCATGTAACCCTGGTCGATGCTCAACGGTCATTAAGTGTGAAAAACGGTCATAAGTCACTTTTTTCCCCAATGCCGTTGTAACTTCGGTCACTAAATGAAACATCGTAAGTCGAGGACTACCTGTAATCAATAGTCTTACAGGAAGTCCTCAAGATACGACCACAATAGCCAACACCCAAGAAGATAGGCTCAAGATCCAGATGGATCTTGACAGACGTGAACCCTGGGCCCTGTCTAACAAAATGAAATTCAATGTAGAGAAAAGTAAAGTCCTACTCTTAGGCAAGAAAAACCAAAAGTACACATATAGACTGGGTGAAACCAGGCTCAATAGTAGTAACTATGAGAAGGATCTTAGAGTCCTAGTGGACAACCAGCTAAATAGGAGCCAGGAGCATGCAGCAACGTCCCCAAAAGCCAATGCAATCCTAAGTTGCATTAACAGAGGGATACAATCAAGATCAAGGGAGGTACTAATACCACTCTATAAAGCCTTAGTAAGGCCACAGATAGAGTACAGCATCCAGTTTTGGTCACCACATTATAAAAAAAATGCTGAGACTGTAGAAAAAGTACAGAGAAGAGCAACCCGGATGATGAGGGGACTGGAGGCTAAAACATACGAAGAACAGTTGCAGGAACTGGGCATGGTTAGTCTGGTGAAGAGAAGGACCAGGGGAGACATGATGGAAGCCTTCCAATATTTGAGGGGCTGCCACGGGGAGGAAGGGGTCAAGCTATTTTGTAAAGCGCCTGTAGGCCAGAGAAGGAACAATGGATGGAAACTGATCAAGGAGAGATTCAACCTGGAAATAAGGAGAAACTTTCTGACAGAACAATCAACCTGTTGAACAGAAGTTGCCTTCAGAAGTTGTGGGAGCTTCATCGCTGGAGGCTTTCAAAAAGAGACTGGACTGCCATTTGTCAGAAATGGTGTAGGGTCTCCTGCTTGGGGGTGGGGGGGTTGGACTAGATGACCTACAAGGTCCCTTCCAACTCTGATTATCTGTTATCTGTTACAATTGAGCTCCAAAAATTATGTTGCTAAGGGACACATTTGTTAAGTGAGTTTTGCTCCGTTTTACAACATTTCTTACCACATTTGCTAAGTGAATCACTGCGGATGTTAAATGAGTCACACAGTTGTTAAGTGAATCTGGTTTCCCCCATTAACTTTGCTTGTTGGAAGATCGCAAAAGGGATCACGAGACACATTTCCAATTTGCATTTGGCTGCTTGACAAATGATTCATGTTTATGACATCATAAATATGAATTGATTGTCAAGCATCCAAAAGTAAATCACGTTGCAATGGCCATAAGTGTGAAAAACAACCCTAAATCTCTTTTTTTCAGGGCTGTTGTAACTTCGAACGGCCACTAAATGAACCGTCATAAGTCGAGGACTACCTGTAATCAATGCTCTTACAGGAAGTCCTCAAGATACGATCACAATTGAGCTCCAAAATTTGTGTTGCTGAGGGACACATTTATTAAAGAGAATTTTGCTCCATTTTACAACCTTTCTGGCCACCATCGTTAAGTGAATCACTGCAGTTATTCAGTTAGTCACAAGGTCATTAAGTGAATCTGGCTTTGCTTGTCAGAAGGTCGTAAAAGGGGATCATGAGACACTGTAACCATCATAAACATGAATCGATTGTCAAGCATCCGAATGCAAATCACATTGCAATGACCATAAGTGTGAAAAACAACCCTAAATCCCTTTTTTCAGGTCCGTTGTAACTTCCAATGGCTATTAATGAACTGTGGTAAGTCAAGGACTTCCTGTACGTCCAGGTCCTCATTTCTTCTATCTTTTTTTTATAGGTCGTACAGGGAGGTACACCCTGATAGAAAAATGGCGGGATACGGAGAGACATTTATCGCCTCACGAGAACCCCATCATTTCCTTGAACAAATGGGGACAGCACGCCGGCGATGTGCAGCTCGTCTTACGGCGCACCGGGCCGTCGCTTAGCGAGCGGCCGACCTCAGACAGCGTCGCTCGGATCCCGGAAAGGACTTTGTACCGGCAAAGCTTGCCTCCCTTGGCCAAGCTCAGGCCTTCGAACGACAAGTCCATCAAAAGGAGGGAGCCCAAGCGCAAGTCGCTGACGTTCACCGGCGGGGCCAAAGGACTGATGGACATTTTCGGGAAGAGCAAAGAGTCCGAGTTCAAGCAGAAAGTCCTCCACTGCAAGACCACGGCAGACGAGCTGAAGAAGCTCGTCCGCCTCCAGGCGGAGAAGCTGCAGTCGGGGGAGAAACGGCTGGACTCGGATGAGGCCGAGATCCGCTACTGGGAGCAGAAGTTCAGCTTCAGCCTGGAGGATGACATCCTGAAGCTGGAGCAGAAGCTCAAGAGGAACGAGGTGGAGATCGAGGAGGAGGAGTTCTGGGAGAACGAGCTCCAGATCGAGCAGGAGAACGAGAAGCAGCTGAAGGAGCAGCTGATGGAGACCCGCCAGGGGGTCGCGGACTGTGAAAGCCAACTGAGGGACTACCTGGCCCAGATCCGCCATATGGAAAGCGGCCTGGAGGCCGAGAAGCTGCAGCGGGAAGTGCAGGAGGCTCAAGTCAACGAGGAAGAAGTCCGAGAGAAGATCGAGAAACTCCGAGGAGAACTTGAGCTCCACGGCCAGCAAAGCCTCCGGCTGGAAAACGGCCTCAAAGCTGTCGAGAGGTCTCTGGGGCAGGCGACCAAGCGGCTGCAGGTGGGATCCACTTTCGGTCTTCAAAGGTTGTGTTAGAGAAATACAAAGAAAATAAGAGGGGAAAGAGGGGGAAAAAAGCATGAAGGAAAAAAGAAAGAGAAAAGCATTGACCTGCCACTCCTTTTGGTGCAGTTCGACTCCGGGGGCCTCTCCAAGCTGGGTGGTTTTCTTGCAGATGTTTCATTACCCAACTAGGTAACAGCATCAGTGCTAGAAGGGAGTGATGTTTGGGGAGAGGAAGGGGAGGAGGAGGGAGGAGGAGGAGGAGGAAAGCCATGAGGAGGAGGACTATGGGGACCTTGGTGCTCTCTGAGCTTAATTGTTTTCTTGCAGACGTTTCATTACCCAACTAGGTAACCTCATCTGGTGCTGGTGCTCCTAATAAAGGAATCATTGATTTATCTACAAAGGATTTGTCGTGTTTGGGGAGCTGAGTCAGAACAGAATGGTGGCAAGTCAGGGTCTACTCTGCAGATTGCTAAAGAGAACCCGGTTGTTGGAACTAGATCCATCGATGGCAGCTGCCAAAGTCATGAAATAACTAACTTCCTTTGGTGGTTTGGGTGGAGCGAGAATGGAAAATAAGCCCTAATGTATCCTGGAAAGTCAGTTATTTTTATTTCTGTTAAAAATCATTCGGCATCCTTCAGTCCTGTCTGGCTGAATCTTTTCTAATAGCGAGAATAATTCACCAGTGGGACGAATTGCCTGCGGAAAATTGCGGCAGTCCCATCATTGGAGGCCTTTAAGAAAAGACTGGATGGCCCTCTATCGGAAATAGTCTCCTGTGAGAGCCAGGGGCAGGGCTGGATGACCTCCGGGGTCCCTTCCAACTCTTGCTGCTAAATCTGTTTTCCTTTCTTCTTCTCCTCAGGAAAGAGAACAAGAACTGGAGCAGCTGACGAAAGAACTGCGTCAAGTCAACCTCCAACAGTTCATCCAGCAGACGGGGACAAAAGTCACGGTGCTTCCGGCTGAGCCCGTCGAATTGGAGACATCACACCCAGAGCTGGAGAAAGGTAGTGTGAGGAACCAAAGGGGCGTGGCACAAAGGCAACACAGTCAGATAATCCTTAGGAGTTCCTATATTAGCTCCAACTTTGCCCCCCAATGTCCTGGTTACCTTCTGGGCCGGAGAAAAACTGTCCCAGGAACAGCCTTTGGCTGCAGAGAATCAAGTCCAAAATGTGGTCAACAAAAACTGTAACTAAAAGTCCAATCAAGGCAAAATGAGGTCATTAGTCAGGAGAAGGAATTCCAGATGTGAAGGCACAGCAGTAAATCAAACAGTTGGGAGGATGCCAGGAACGCAGATAACCAAAGTCAACACAAGATAAACTCATGTTTGCTCCCAGCAGCTGCCGCACTCAGCATGCATCTCTTTTAAACACTCTTCCCAGGTGTGGCTAATGAAGGGAATCAGGGCCCTTTCCTCCCCCATAAGCCACGCAACCCACGTTGCTCCCTTCTCCATCCTGCGTGCCCTAGGATGAAGAGCGGGTGGGTCTTCCTCCGAATTCCCTCTCCCTTGTTCTACCTCTCCCCTGCTGTGCCCAGCCGGATTTTGCTTTTCCCCAGTTTCCTCCACAGCCAACGGAGCCACATTCCTGCTCCTTGTCAGCTGTTTGTCTTCCTCCTCGGATTCAGACTCTGACAGGGGGCATGACAGGTAGTTTTGAGATGACTACACACACCCCTGCCCAGGGGTGGGATTCAACCAGGGTAACAACTGGCTCGGTGAGCATGCGCTTTGCAGCGTTTCAAAACTGCCCATTTTCAGCTAATACTTACCTTCTACTGCAGCCCCGGTGAGGAAAACAGCTGAGGTGTGGCCATCCACAGTGCTGCGTAAATCAGCTGAGTTGCAAAACACGGAAATAAAGGACAGACTAGGGCAGGGGTGGATGGGCGGGGCTAAATGATCGCCAGAACTACCGATTCGTCCAAACTGGTAGAATCCCACCCCTGCTCCTGCCCCCTTCCTCAAACAGATCTTAGGAGGGATCCGTTGAAAGTTCACCCGTGCTCTTTTGAGGATTGGGCAGGAAAGCTGGGAGAGATGTTGGCAGGTTCACAACTAATTTGCACATAAGCAACTTTCATTTCTAAAGAAGGGAAAGGAGAAGATAGACACATCGAGTCAGGAGTGCCCAACCATGGCAACTTCTAAGACTTGTGGACTTCAAGTCCCAAGATTCCCCAGCCAGCAAGGTTTTAAAGCAGGTGGGATCCGACCAACATAATAACTGGTTTGTGAGGCGTGTTCATGCACATCAAATGCACACTGCACACTGCACATGCTGCGCGCTATCAGCTCCAGCAAGCATTTACCTTCTCCAGCTGGCGAGTGCACTGAGGAGGTAAACGCAGCCACTAAAGGACAGCCTAGAGCCCGGGTGGGGCAAACAGCAGACCAAAACCTCATTAGAGCGAACCGATTCAGGGTCAACTGCTCATCGGAGCTACCAGTTCTATAGAACCAGACCGAACTGGTAGGATCCCACCCCTGTTTTAAAGTTGCCAAGGTTGGGCACCCTTGCATTGGGAGTAGCGAGACAAGAGAGGGAGATAAGACAAGGTTGACTCAGTCTTCTGCCCTTCCGAAGTTGGTAGTATTAGGACCCAGGTAGTTTGAGGTAAAAGGCTGACTTTGTAAATCCCATAGAGAGAGATGTAAAGCAATGTGAAGTGGTATGTAAGTGCTATTGCGAATGGGAAGGGAGGGAAGGAGAGAGTGAGGGAAGAAGGGAAGGAAGGAAGGGAAAGGAAAGGAAAGGAAAGGAAAGGAAAGGAAAGGAAAGGAAAGGAAAGGAAAGGAAAGGAAAGGAAAGGAAAGGAAAGGAAAGGCAGGCCATGGTGGCACAGTGATTAGAATGCAGTATTATAGGCTAACTCTGCCCACTGTCAGGAGTTCAATCCTGACCGGCTCAAGCTTGACTCAGCCTTCCTTCCTTCCTTCCTTCCTTCCTTCCTTCCTTCCTTCCTTCCTTCCTTCCATCTATCCATCCATCCATCCATCCTGGCACAAGTGGTTAGGATGCAGCATCGCAAGCTAATTCTGCCCACTGCCAGAATTTCGATCTCTGCCCAGCTCAAGGTTGACTCAGCCTTCTGTCAATTCACCTTTCCCTCTTTAGGCAGAACCTGTTTAAGGCTTGAGCCACCTTCGAAGACGTCATAACTAACCTCGTTTCTCCTCCCGCAGAACCCGCCTTTCAAACCAGCTCCCTCAAACGCCCGAGTTCCTCACGGCAGCTTCCTAGCAACCTTCGGATCTTGCAGAACCCGCTGTCCTCTGGATTTAACCCGGAGGGCATTTACGTATAACGACCCAATGTCCCTCTGAAGAGGACATCTGGAGGTAACCGAGGACCGCAACCCATTTCCTCCTGCTAGGTTTCTTCTCACCATGACCTATGGAGGAAGAAGAAAATGATGATGATGATCAAATCTGGCATTTGAAAACTTATCACACCGGGGGCATTTCATGGCCTCTTTTTTAATCACACGCCAGGCGCCGATTTTACGGTGAGGACCAAAACACAATGGTGGCAGCCATTCCTCCCTGAACAGCCATGTCAAAATAGCTTCCTTCATTTTCTTTTATTTTAAATATTATTATTATTATTGCTATTTCTGAAGCATAAATATTTCTTAGCAGGCATCCGTGGCTGATCTGAGACACACACACACCCCTCTCACTCTCCCAAAATGCTCACTCTCTTTGCTGGGGTAGGGAATGATGGCCCTTTGGTTGACGTGTGTACTTCAACTCCCAGAATTCCTGAGCCAACATCACTGACTTAGGAATCCTGGGAGTTTGGAAGTCCCCCATGGCTGCCTCGGGAATTCTGGGAGTTGAAGTCCAGAAGTGATCGAAGGGCCATCGTTTCCCCAACTCTGCTCTATGCAGTTGGATTATTTAGTGATTAATCTGTGGCGTATGAATGCGGGCATATCGTTTCTAGTTGCAGGTCGTGCCTTAGAGTAGGCCTGTATTACTCCCCCATCCATGGCTGTTGCTATCTCTAAGACGCCATTTTGAATTACACAATCCTCCCAACTACTACTAGGTTGCAAGCTTTAGTATGTTTCATAATTGGTTGTGCTAGGGATTGGCCACTTGCCTTTCGAAAGAGAATTGAAGGACAAAAAGTTGGAGAAAGTCCCAATTTTAAGTCAGGTAGAACTTGGGTTTTTGCCCATGATGATGTCACGCCTGCAGCGTGAAACGTGTGTTTGTGTACGTATGTAGGTGTGTGAGAGAGAGAGAGAAAGAAAGAAAGAAAGAATCTGCACAGATACAAATGAATGTGTACAATGATAAAAACGATGTGTTTTGTCACTGCACAAAGAGTCACAATGTCCAAATGGACTGAAGCTTAAAAGAAAAAAAGAGTTTATGTTGTGGTGGGTGTTTGTTGTGTTACAGCCATTGTGGGATATTTTTCCCCTCCCTTTTTTAATAGCCAATGGATTTTTTCCCCACTTAAAAGATCCTCAGGCCCGAAACTCCACTTTGTTAAGGATTACACTTAGCATTTGAAGATCTTCTAGTTAAATAGTGCTTTATGATGATACTGAAGGTTATATTTGACATATTTTGCCATAATGAATACGCCTATCAAGGAACAAAATGCTTTCTCTTTAGTCCAATGTCTTGCCAAAGGAATTTCTCACCATTTATTTTTATAATTTTTATTATTATTTTTACCACTACAGTGTTCTTGTATTATAGCCAGGAAAGACACAATCCTCCATTATAATGTGGATTTGTGCCACTTACAATTTATTAAGCCAGAAACACCCATGTATGGTAGTTGGACAGCTGCATAACAACTTTTTTTCTCTTTTTTTGCAAAACCAGATTTTTTTTTCCATCAGATTGGTTTCAGGTGTACATAAAATGGATGAGAAATGCTCAGGCCGTGAAATATGAAATAGCTGGACAGCTCCACCCTGATGCCTTGCCTATAGAAAGAAGACGTATATAATAAATAGATAGATAGATAGATAGATAGATAGATAGATAGATAGATAGATAGATAGATGCATATATATTTCTATAACTGTTTGCAAAATTATTTCAGCCCCGAATGTGATGATACAAAAAAGGTTCCTGAAGAAATGGTCATTTATTTAAATAAAAGCACATTTATTTCTAATGTAGCTCGTCACCCAATTACTACCCAAAATAATAGAATAGGGATTTTTGTTTTTCAGAAGAATGCATGTCCCAGAACGATAGGAATAATAAGCACATATGTCACAAGTTCGTGTTATTTTAGCAGTTAGATTTCTGAGTGTTTGAAGTATTATGTCAAGCAGAACACAGGAATATATTTTGAGCATTTCAGGATGTTTCTGCGTTTCTGGATATTATGGAAATGTCTCAGAATTATTTGGAAACTGATGTTCATTTTGATAATACTGTAAAATCAGAATTCAGGCCTTATTAGTTGTATTCCTTTTTCTGAGAATAGGGTGATGAACGAAATGATCTTGTTTTCTTTGAAGTGATAACACATTTACCTGAAAAACAAGGTGACTCCAATTTTAAGAGAATCCCCCGTTCTCCCACGAAGGAGAAAACAGACGAAGAATTCAAAACACACACATCTTATGCACTGCCCAAATCCAGCCGAAACTAGTAGTGTGTTATGTACACACCGTACAACTTGGTCAAAAGATTTGATTCAACAAAGGAGAAGCTTGGATTCTCCCCATTAAAATAGAAAACTCTTTGTAAATACATCTTCCTTCATTCCCTTGGTATTCTGGATTTTGCTGATCAGATATCCATTGGAGAAATTTAATCTCTCCTTGCCTAGAATTGTAACAAAAACAAGATTTGACATCATGAAACAAAAAATTGTTGATGTACATAAATTCAAAGGACAACTGGTTTGGCAAATGAATTTTCTTCGACAATATCCAATCGCAAAAGCATAGTAGTGCATTTTGCTATATTTAACTGCCTGCATATCATCTAGTGCAACCTAGAACCTCTGTAATAGCTTTCTCCAGATGTGCAGGCTTCAATGTTTACCAGATGTATAAGGTTTCAGTTTCCAGAACTTAACAGTCAGCCAACCGTTGCTCCACGTTTCTGGAAAGTGCTAACAAAGATGGAGATGGTGTGAATGGGTCCTTCAGCCAAGATTTGCTCCACCCAAAAATGACCCTTGGTGTGTTCCTTTGGGGGCAGGGATTTTGAAATGCAACCAAAGTTAACTTTGCGTTCATTCAAATAGTTATTTCATCTGGTGCAAAGTACAAACCACGAGCTAAAGGACTCATGGCAAAAGTTGAGTTGCACTGATACTTAACTTAGCCTCCTACAATGCTTCTCCTGAAATTAACCATCTGCCAACATTTGAATATTTCCTTCCAAAGTCTTCAGTAAGTAAGTTTAGTTTAGCTGGTAACAGAATTGTCTTAAATTACAATATGAAGTTCTAAATGGTGTGGATTGGATTATTTGCACTGTTTAGTCCTTGAAAATTAAAAAGTCCTCAAAGAGATGTAATTAAAAGGGTTCCAATAATGGAAAACCGTGCTTTATAGAGTTATCCATTTTCTTCTTAGGGTACAGCCTAAATCATCCTACCTCATTCCCTCCCCTCCTTCTAATTTTCCTATGAATCCCAATTCTTCCCACTCAAATATTATGAAGTCCGCAGTCCGACATTGCATTTGATAAGCTATCCACTTTCAAAAGATATGCAAGAAAATGAATTGTGCAGGTATGATGAGCCCAGTGGGGAGTAGAATATAATAGAATAACAGAGTTGGAAGGGACCTTGGAGGTCTTCTAGTCCAGCCCCCTGCTTAGGCAGGAGAATAGAGGACTTCACATTTTTTTAATTGCTTCTCCATCGTTCACGTCATCTTTATTGAGAATAGAAACACAGGACAAATACCAACAAAAAAACACCTTTCATTCTATTTTGCTTTTAAAGGAGAAGAATTTCAACAAGTCTAGGGTGATATTTATAGATCCTTAATCTAAGGTCCAGCCTTGGCCACTTTAAGACCTGTGGACTTCAACTCTCAGAATTCCTCAGCCAGCCATGCTAAGTTGGGCACTCCTGCCCTTAGGGATGGAGATAAGACCATCTGAAGTCTTATCAATCCATGATGAAGGCCAGTCTTTTGTGTTTTCTAGACTTCAGAAAATGGTGAACTATGTGTAGCTCAGCAGCATGTCTATCAGATGGGTTAGCCTTTGAGCAAGATTTATGTTTTCTCCATAGGTGAGAAGATTGGTTAGGTTTACTCGCTGGCACAACATTGCACCTTGATGGAGTCATCCAGAGAGTTTCCTTCTTTAAATTCCTTTTGTAGACTCTCTCGAGTTGAACAAAGTTCCTAACGTGCTTTATATAATGTGAATTAGGCCTTAATTGTCATTGTACATAACAAACCTGTATTCTGATTTATTTTCCATTATCGAATAACTCTGTGCTGTATTTTATTAAATACATTATCGAATATGTGATATATTTATATATCTATATATATCCAGACAGATAGATAATAGATAGAGATAAAGATATAGATATATCACAAAAGTATTACTTTTATATTCCAGCTGGTTTGTTTTTTTTAAGGCATTACTTCATGCACATTTATTCTATTTGTTACAGTATTTTCATGTTTTGGATGAAGGCCATCGCTTGTATGGAGATGACAAAACAATTCTGTTTTATTTATTTATTCGCTCGGTATTTTTGCTGCTTTACTATTTTTTGAATAAAATTTCCATTGCCAATAAAAGAGCCAACGGATCCAACAACCTCATTATTTCATGAGGTTTTCAAACCGGGTTTCCGACGAGCAAAATCGCCCTGTGGGATCTGCTTAATGACAGTAAGTGATTCGTTAAACAACGGGAGCAAAAATAAAAAGGTCATGTTTGGGGCGACTCGCTTAACAATCAGCTTGCTTATAGCAATGGAAATTCTGGTGGTTATAAGTCAAGGACTTTACACTAGTGCATTGCATGTTATGTTGGGCTGGTTTTGAAGAGCACTGAGTCCTATATGTTGTGGCCGGCCAGCAGCCAGTGGAGCTGGCGGCAGATTTGGACGGTGAGGAGGTTGGGGAGGGACATGGGCCAGTCCTGGAGTCTGGGGAAGACTCGGACGAGGGCTCTGTGTCAGAGGCAGAGATAGGGCCAGGGCCATCTGACAGTTATCAGCTGCCTTTGGAGTCGGAGATAAGTGGGGAAGAAGAACAGCTGGAGCCTGTTCCCAGTGTGCGCATGCACAGAGCTGCCAGGAGAAGGGAACTGTTAAGGAACAAGGGTCAACTCAGGAGTAAAGGCACAGGTGGACGGTGAATGGCCCCTCCCATAGGGAATAAAGGAGGAGTGGAAGGGGAGTGGTGTTTGCGGGAGACAATTAGTTCAATTCATTAGGGTGAAGATCTGCTCCTGACTGCTTGCCAAGTAACTGCTGCTACAGGATGGAGTTTGGAAACTATCAGCCTGGCAACTCTCCAAGCCTGATAAAGGTCTGTCATTGTGAAACCTCTTAAAAGGCTGTTCGCCAGGACTTTGCTGGAGAGGAATTCCCTTTATAACCTAAATGAAAGGGATTTTATCAAGACGAGGAGTCAGCTTCATGATCTTGGGAAGGTCTAGGTCAGAACACCTAAGTCACTCTTTACGGTGCTGCTGTTGTCCCTTCGAACAATCCCTAAATGAGCTGTTATAAGTCGAGGGCTACCTGTAACAGATAACAGAGTTTGGAAGGGACCTTGGAGATCTTCTAGTCCAGCCCCCTGCCCAAGCAGGAACCTATCCTTTACAAAATCTTCATTAGAGCTCATTCACTTGGATGATGTTGATGACTTCTTGCCAAGTATTGTCTGCTACAGCATGGTGTTTGGAAGATATCGGCCTGGCAGCTCTCCAAGCCTGATAAAGGTCTGTCGTTGTGAAATCTCATGAAAGACCATTGGCCGGGACTTTGTTGGAGAGGAATTCACTGCAAATTAAATAAAAGGGGTTTTATCAGGACAAGGAGTCGGCTTCATGCTTTTGGGGGAGCCTAGGTGAGAACACTAGAATCGTTACAAAATGCAGTACGCCAGTTTCCAAGATAGGCCATTACTAAAAGCTTTGGAGCACATCCATGCTCCAAAAAGGTTCTTTGTGCAACCAGTGAGATGTTTTGAGACCCAGGTTGTATTTTTAAAAAGGTGCTAAAATGCACAAAGGCCTGAGTTTTATACCTTGCCCTTCTTCGATGATCTGGTGGAAAGACAGTGATAACTTAAGGAGAACAAATCCATAGTTAGCTAAAGAACTTCAATAACTGGACCAGCCACACTATATATTAAAGGATCTTTTATTATTATTCAGTACGATCTCTTTCTTGAAATCACAAAATATTCTGGAAATATCTTTGACATCCGAAGTCACGATCAGCTGAAAATACTCAATAAAAAGATTAATATCCTATCCTCACATTCTGATTTTTTTAGACAGCCTTTTTCTTCTCTTCCTTTCTGGCAAAGCAGCATTTTTTTAAAAAAAAAGAAAATTAAGACAGCATAAGCTTTTATAGAGCAGTGCAACTCTTCTGCTGCTGCTATTCCTCTTCCAAGGAAATTTTTTTTTTTAACTCAAAATAGCACGTATCTTCTACAAAAATAGCATGGTGGGAGAATCATTCCTCGGATGTCTTGAACAACTATCTTAACAATAAGCCAAAGAGAAGGAGGGAAGGAGACAACTTGGCTTGACACAGTCTGAGGCGAACAACAAACCGTCCCGAAATTACTCATTTGTCTTCAGTTTACTCACTCATCCTCAAACACTGCCGTAGCTCACCTCTTACACAACACTCAAGTGAGATTTCTCTACCTTGGTAACAGCCTAAAAATACCAGAGATGAGGTTTCTGGCTTAAGCCTGGTTAAGAAAGCTCTCGTTGCATGACGGCGTCTGTCAACTTCTCTCAACCGAAGGGGAACGCGGGATTTTTGGAAACCGAAAGATTTCACCTTAAATCTCCTTTTTGCAAACCCGTTGGTTAATTGCAGTAAAACGCCCCTTGTTGGCGACCTCCCCTACGTTGGCCAAATTCTCGTACGCTCTAGGTAAACAGAAAATCAAACTCACTCTATCGACCACATCTGGAATAGAGCAACCAAGTTTTAGTCCCCACATTACAAAAAGAAAAAAGATGTCAAGACTGATTGAAGGCTTGGAGATAAAAACGTGAAGAAGGGTTGCAGGATTTGGGTTTGGCCAGTCTAGACAAAAGGACCGGGGGTGGCACGGTGACAGGATGCCAGTATTTGAGAGGCTGCCCCAAAGAAGAGGGGGTCAACTTATTTTCCAAAGCACCAGAAGGCAAGGCAAGAAACAAGGGATGGAAACTAACCAAGGAGAGAAGCAACCTGGAATGAAGGAGAAACTTCCGAACAGGGAGGCCAATTAACCAGTGGAACGGCTTGCCACCAGACATTGTGGGTGCTTCATCATTGGAGGATTTTAAGAAGAGATTGGACAGACACTTGTCTGAAACAGTAGAGGGTCTCCTGTCTGAGCAGGGGGGGTGGACTAGAAGACCTCCAAGGTCCCTTCCAGCTCTATTCTGATTACTATATTATGCACCATTAATGGGCACCATTAATCAGTGGAACAGCTTGCCTTCAGAAACTATGGGTGCTCCATCACTGGAGGTTTTTAAGAAAAGTGGAAGAGAGTATTTGTTGCTCGGGGTTGAGCTCTGGGGTCCCTGGTGCTCTCTGACCTTGGTAGTTTTCTGGGCAGACGTTTCATGGCCCAACTAGGTAACATCATCAGTGCTAGAAGTGAGGGGTGTGTGCAGGGAGGAGGAAGATGACTGTGGGGCCCTTGGTGCTCTATGAGCTGGGTGGTTTTCTTGGCAGACGTTTCATGACCCAACTAGGTAATGTCATCAGTGCTAAAAGGGAGAGGAGGACTACTGGGGGTCTTTGATGCTCTCTTGAGCTTAGTGGTTTCCTTCCAGACCTTTCATTACCCAACTAGGTAACCTTATCAGTGAAAGGGAACAGTTGACAAATCACTACAATTTGCAAACTTACAAAAAGTTAGATGCAGCCTCCATCCTCAGTATGTTTCCCTGGTGGTAAACCTCCCACCGAGGACGCTAAGATTTATTTCTGTAAACATTCATAAGATTCCACTTTTAATGGGAGGTGTGCCAGGTGATGGTGGCTGGTTTTTTGTTTTTTGTTTTTGTAAATTATAACCCTGCCTCATAAATCAAGGGAATTTGAAATCAAGAATGTCTCCCAAGTGACAGAAAGGGGACCAAAGCAATTGTGTTAGTGTGTATTTAGTGCAAGCACTCGCCCGCGTACATCGCTTGAATCTGTAATGGAAAGGCAGGGAAAGGCTGGGGTGGAAGAGGGATTGGCTTCCATGACTGCAGGCGCCATCTTGACTTTTTTGACCTCGCACTCTAGGTCTGCCGGAAAAAAAAAACCAGAAGCAGGTTTGAACAACGTGTGGCCCACACCTCAATAAAGTAGCTAGTGCACAAGTTCATGGTTTTGCCTAATTATTAGTTCCTCCCTTCTCTTCCTGTTCTCCACCGATGTGCAAATCTGCTCACGCTCGCTTGTTGTCAAAGTGCCTTATAACCCTGTGCAAGAAATTTTGCTGAAGCCTCGAATCGACAATTTGCGCCCGAGAGAATGTCGGTTCCTGTCAGCCTTATCAGGGAGACCACACAGGAAACACAACCCGATGAGCTAATTTTACCTTATTGTGAGGCTACTTTAACAATATTGAGCAGGTCTGAAAGTACAAATCTCCCATAATCTCCTTTGCAGCCTGAGAAACTAGAAAGGCTCCCTGCGGATTCTCTTTCCCTGGCCCTTGTGTAGCTGTGGGCTCTGTGGTCTCTTATCTGATCAGTCTTTAGGCAGAATCCCTTTGCTTCATATCCCAAGGTCATTCACAGGCACCATTTCATGTCTATGGAGATTCTCATTCATATAGGTCAGGGTTGTTCCAAATATGCTTGCTTCTTTCTTTCTTTCTCCCTCTCTCTCCTTCCTTCCTTTCTTTCTCTTTCTTTCTTTCCTCTTTCTTTCTTTCTTTCTTTCTTTTTCTTTCTTTCTCTTTCTTTTTCACCCCTTTCCAAAGGGATGTGATTCAGAATAATAGAATAACGAGTTGGAAGGGACCCTGGAGGTCTTCTAGTCCAACCCCCTGCCTGGCAGGAAACCCTCTACTAGAGGTCCCCAACCTTGGCAGCTTTAAGACTTGTGGACTTCAACTCCCAGATCTTCTCAGCCAGCTTTGCTTTGTGAAGTCCACAAGTCTTAAAAGTTGCTAAGGTTGGAGACCCTTGCCCTATAAATGGCTGTTCGGTTTCTTCTTAAAAACCTCCAGTGATGGAGAAGGAAGGAAGGGAAAGGAGAGGAAAGGAAAGGAAAGGAAAGGAAAGGAAAGGAAAGGAAGGAGAAAGGAAGGAAAGGAAAGGAAGGAAGGAAAAAGGAAAGGAAAGAGGAAAGGAAAAGAAAGGGAAGGAAGGAAAGGAAGGAAGGAAGGAGAAAGGGAAGGAAGGAAAGGAAACGAAACCCCTGCAGCACTTCAGACATGTGTTTCCCAAAGCACCTCAGAAAATCAGGAGGAAGAAATGGGATCTCCCTCCCTCTTTCTCTCTTTAAATCAATGGCCAATTTCGATCTTTTCCCCACGATTCTGGGAATGCCCCCCTTCCAATTTCCTGGGGGATTAAATGCTAGCCCGAAGAGCCCCCCCCCCCCCCTTCCCTTTGCAAAGGTTTCCCCCAGCCGGGCTGCTGCAGTTCAAGCTTTGGGCGAGGATCCGTGTCTGCCTTTAGTCCGGCCGGCTTGCGGAGGGGGGGAGAAGCCGGGGAGGGGGCTGAGCAGAGGGGTCTCCCTGCCCGGGAAAGCGAGGGGTGCGGGGGCTGCCCCTGAAAGCGGGCTCCCTTTCTCGGCCGCGGCAAGGGAAGGCAAAGCCGCGGGGGCGGCCCCCTGGATGGAAATCCCTGGGTAGAATAAGGGGAAGGGTCCCGCAGCGGCCCCGGCGGGGTAAAGCGATGCCTCCCAGCCGACCTTCTCCAGGAAAGGTTGCAGGTAGGCAGCGGACGGGGCGATGAAGTAGAAAGGCAAGCAGAAGGACGCGGTGGGGGCGGCGTGGGCCAAGAGAGCCCCCCCAATGCCGCCCCCCACGCCCAAAGCCATCCGGGGGTTGAAAAGAGCCGGCCTGGTCTCTGAGACCCCAACCCCCCGCCCCGGGCCAGGCGAGGGGCTGCCGGCGTTCTCCAGCCTGCGTCTTTTGGACCCCTCGGGGGCTCCCCCCACCCCGTCGCCCGCGGGCTCCCGCTTGACCCTCAAGACAGCCTGTGGGGTCTTCTTCCCTTCGCCCTCGCCGCCGTAGCCGCTGTCCGTGTCGGTGTCCGGCTCCCCGGCTTGGTCCGGGCCGCTGGGGGGCGGCTGGGGGGCGGACCGCTTACCCCAGTTTTGAGTCCTTTGGATGACGGGCACGCAGTGGGCCTGGGGAGGGGGCTCCTGCTTCAGGGCCCCGCCGGGACGCGGCTCCAGCGGCGGCGGCGACTGTTTTGGGATCCAGAGGGGGCAGCCGGGCAGGAAGCGAGCGCAAACCGCGCGCAGGTGGCCGAGCACCTGGACGCAGCGTTGCTCCCGGCCGGAGCAGCTCTCGGGTCGGGCGAGGTAGTGCAGGACTTCTTTGGCGCAGGTTTGGAAGCCCGAGTGGAAAGCCTCCAGGTCGGACTGCGGAGGAGACTCCAGGGATCCGTCCCCTGCGGGAAGAAAGGCGAGAAGGTGGGCAAACGGCCAGGAGGAAAGCGCGCCTCGCCCGGTGGGATCTTGGTGCTCTCTGAGCTTACCCAAACTAGGAAACATCATGAGTGCCCCGAAGAGAGGGAGTCTGCAAAGAAAGAAGAGGATGAAGAGGAAAAGGAGGAGGAAGAAGAGGAAGAAGAAGAGGAGGAAGAGGAAAAGGAGGAGGAAGAAGAGGAAGAAGAAGAGGAGGAAGAAGAGGAAGAATAAGAGGAGGAAGAAGAGGAGGAGGGAGAAAAAGAGAAGGAAGAAAAGGAGGGAGAAGAGGAGGAGGAGGAAGAGGAGGAGGAGGAGGAGGAAGAGGAAGAAGAAGAGAAGCAGGGAGAAGAGGAAGAAGAGGAGGAGGAGGAAGAGGAGGAGGAGGGAGAAAAAGAGAAGGAAGAAAAGGAGGGAGAAGAGGAGGAGGAAGAGGAGGAGGAAGAAGAGAAAGGGAGAAAAAGGAGAAGGAAGAAAAGGAGGGAGAAGAGGAGGAGGAGGGAGAAATAAAGGAGGAGGAGGAAGTGAAGGAAGAGGGAGGAAAAGAGAAGGAAGAAAAGGGGGAGAAGAGGAGGAAGAGGAGGAGGGAGAAATAGAGGAAGAGGAAGAAGAGGAGGAGGAAGAAGAAGAGGAGGAGGAGGAAGAAGAGGAGGAGGAGGACTGTGGGGTCCCTGGTGCTCTCTGAGTTTTGTGGTTTTCTTGCAGATGTTTCCTGACGCAAACTAGGTAGCATCATCAGGGATAATGAAACTTCTGCAAGGAAACCACCCAACTCAGAGAGGCCCCATTTCAACCCTGAACGAGGCAGAATTTGACTCCTGGCTTAATCAAATCTCCACATTTTCTATCTCAAAAGGTTTTGATTCAACATTTTCAGCAGTGACGGGAGGGAACAGGTCCTTATGGGGCAACAGGTATGCCAACATGTAACTCATGAAAGCTTTTTAAAAAAAAAATCATTTACTGGAGCAAAAACTTGGGAGTTGATGGCTAAAGACCCTGGTCTCAGAAGCTGGAAGACCCTGAGTTCTAGTCCTGCCTTTGGCACTAAACCAGCTAGATGCCCTCGGACGGTCCCTTTCTCTCTCTGCCCTAGGAAGAAGCAGGCCAGGGCAAAGCATTTCTGAAAATGCAATTCAGAAAATTTCAGAGGCTTGTTTGGACATTAGCCAGGAGTCAAGACTGACTTGACAAGGGAGGAAAAAGGCCAAAAAGCCCTCGTGAAATGAGATTTGCTTTCAAGTAAATGTAGACAGTAGCAATTGTAGAGCAACCATCCTCTCTCTCTCCGCTCTCTCCCTCTGTGTCTCCCCCCTTTCCCTCCCTCTCCCTCTCCCCTCTTTCTCTCTCCCCTCTCTTCTCTCCCTCCCTTTTCTCGCCCTCTGTCTCCCTCCCTCTCTCTTCCCTCTCTCCCTCTTTTCTCTCTCTCCTCTCCAATCTCCCCCTCTCTCCCCTCTCTTCTCCTTCTCCCTCTCTGTGTCTCCATCTCTCTTTCTCTCCTTCCCTCTCCCCGTCTCCTCTGTCTCCCTCTCTTTCTTTCTCTCTCTCCCTCCCTCCCTCCACCCCTCATTTAGCCCTTTCTTTTATATTCTTTCCGAGGCTGGATTTTCCCCCCCTTTCCTTACCATTCTGTAGAGCAATGATTCTCTGATGCTGCTGTTCCGTTAAGGCGGTTAAAGTTTTGACGTGTTTCAAGGTTAATTCCAGCACAACGGCCTTCTCCAGGTGCCCCAATGTCTGGGAAGGACAAAAGGAGGCCCCTGGTCACAACCAGCCTCTAATCTTCTACAAGGTTCCCCAAACTTCCTTAGAATCGGTTTTGAAATAAATCCTGTCCTGTTTTGGTTCAATGGACTAACCAGAGTTGGAAGGGACCTGAAAGGTCTTCTAGTCCAACCCACCCTGCTCACGAAACCTGCTGTCCCACTGCTCAGGAGACCCTATACCATTTCAGACAAATTGTCCAGTCCCTTCTTAAAAGCCTCCAGTGATGGAGCAGCCACAATTTCTGGTGGCAAGCTGTTCCACTGGTTAATTGTTCTAACTGCCAGGAAATTTCTCCTTAATTAATTCCAGGCTGCTTCTCTCTCCTTGATGAGTTTCCATCCTTTGCTTCTTGTCCTGCCCTCTGGGGCTTTGGAGAATAGCTTGACTGCCTCTTCTTTGGGGCAGCCCCTGAGATATTGGAGCACTGCTATCATTTCTCCCCTAGTTCTTCTTTTCATCAGGCTAGACATACTCAATTCCTGCAATTGTTCTTCGTATGTTTTAGCCTCCAGTCCCCTAATCCTCTTGGTTGCTCTTCTCTGCACTCTTTCTAGAGTCTCCACTTCTTTTTTTATTTTAACATCCTGGCAGCCAAAACTGGCTTGTGACAAGGCACCCCATTTTAAAGGGGTCTCTTCTTTGTGTGCCTACAAAAATATTGTGGAATAAAAAGTACCCATAAACATTCTTGGGAAGGCTTGAGCCTTGGGAAAAAGGGACTAAAAATATAAGGGGGGGGGGGCTTAAAAGTGAATTCGCTTCCAAAATTGCATTTCCAACCCAACCCAATATTCAAAGACTCCAGGTCAGCACATTTACTAAGCACCATAGGAGCCAGTTTGGGGTAGCGGTTAAAGCAGGGGGCCCTGAAACTTGGCAACGTTAAGACATGTGGACTTCAACAGGCTAATTCGGCCCACTGTTAGTAGTTCAATCCTGAGCAGCTCATGGTTGACTCAGCCTTCCCTCCTTCTGAGGTGGGTGAAATGAGGACCCAGATTGTTGGGAGCAACAGGCTGACTCTGCAAACCACTTAGAGAGGGCTGGAAAAGCCACATGAAGCGGTGTATAAGTCTAAGTGCTATAGCTTCCTTCCTTCCTTCCTTCCTTCCTTCCTTCCTTCCTTCCTTCCTTCCTTCCTTCCTTCCTTCCTTCCTTCCTCCCTCCCTCCCTCCTTCCTTCCTTCCTTCCTTCCTCAATCTCCTTCCTGGTGGCGCAGTGTTGCAGGCAAACTCTGCCCACTGCCAGCAGTTCAATCCTGACCGGGTCAAGGTTGACTCAGCCTTCGGTCCTTCTGAGGTGGGTAAAATGAGGACCCAGATGGTTGCGGGCAAGAGGCTGATTCTGTCAACCGCTTGGAGAGAGGCTGTAAAAGCCCCGTGAAGCGGTATTGAAATTTAAGGGGATTGCTATGCCTATTAACATACATTTGGGGCTCCACTGGTCGTAAGCTGAGAACTGCCTGTCCTCGGGACTCAAATAGCGACCGAGAGGAAGACACAGTACCGTCAGTTTGAGATGTTCCGGGAGCAAATCCTTCAGCAGAGCGATGCATTCATTGATCCGGTCGCGTCTCTTCTTCTCGATCAGCCGGTGGGGCAGTTTGTAGGTTTCCTAAATCCAAAGGAGGGGAAGGAAAGGATCAAGTTTTGCAGGTTCTGAATTGAATAGAATAGAATCACAGAGGTGGAAGGGACCTTGGAGGTCTTCTAGTCCAACCCCCTGCCTAGGCAGGAAACCCTACACCCCTTTCGGACCAGTGGTTAAAAATTGGGGGAATAAAGTCTCAAAGAAGAAGGAATCGTCCTGTTTCTGTATTTTTGAATTATTTTATTTTATTTGGAAAAAGAAGTTACTGGAGGAGAAAAAAAAAGGGAGCTTGGAAAAGCGTCTTACCTTGCTCTCGTCCCGCTTCATCCTTCTCCTGAAGCGGCACTTGGGCGAGAGGGAAGAATCCAGGCTGCGGAAGGAAGGAAGGAAAGAAGGAAGGGAAAAAAGGGGGGGAAAGAGGGCTCGGTCTCCGGCGAGGCTCGCATTCCCCGCCCGCTTCCCCCTCCCTCCACTTCACCCGGCGGGCTGCTCGGCCCGGGAGCGCCGGGTGTCAGGAGGGAGAGGGACACGTGCGCTCCCCGAGGATGCCCGGAGGAGCCCCAGAGGCGCAGAGCAAAATCCCCGGCGCGCGGGAGGAGCAGGCAGGCACGCGAGGGCACGTGCGCGCCCCCACACGCCGACACGGGCCCAGGCAGCTCGGTTTAAAGAGGGGGCGAGGGAGGGAGGGAGGGAGGGAGGAAGGAAGGGAACGAGAGAAAGGGAAGGAGGGAGGGGAAAAGAGAGAAGGAGGGAACGAGGGAAAGGGGGAGAGAGAGAGAGAGAGAGAGAGAGAGAGAGAGAGAAGGAAGGAGGGAACGAGGGAAAGAGAGGGGGAAAGGAGAGAGGAAGGAAGGGAGAGAGAGAGAAGATTCGCTCTGCCTTTGCTATGCTCTCCTCCTCCTCCCTGGAAACCCCTCTCCCTTCCAGCACTGACGACATTGCCTAGCTGGGTAATGAAACGTCTGCAAGAAAGCAACCAAGTTCAGAGAGCCCCAAGGGCTTCACCCCCGACTCCTCAGGAGCCCTACCCTCTGACGTCCCGAAACTGCTCTAAATCCGGCCTTTCTTGCCACGGAGGGGTCTCTTCATCCATGCCGGGCCAGGCGGTCTCCTGCTCCGCTCCCTGGCCAGCCGGTACCTTGCGGAAGCCGCGGACGCTGGCCAAGGCGACCCGGGGCGCCTGTAGGCACGACTGGCCGATCTTTGTTTTCCCCCCACTTCTCCGACCGTTTGTGGCGGGCTGTGGGGGGGGCGGGGGGAGAGGGAGGACGGCTGTGAAAACTGGAAGGTCGCCTTTCCCCGCTCCCTCCCTCTCTTTCTTTTCTCTTTCTCTTTCCCTCCCTCCCTCCCTCTTTCTTTCTTTCTTTCTTTCTTTCTTTCTTTCTTTCTTTCTTTCTTTCTTTCTTTCTTTCTTTCTTTCTTTCCTTCCTTCCTTCCTTCCTTCCTTCCTTCCTTCCTTCCTTCCTTCCTTCCTTCCTTCTCCCTTTCTTTCTCTCCCTCCCTCCTTCTTTTCCTCTGTCTTCCCCTCCCCCCCCCTTTCCGTGCCACCGCGACAGCTCCCTGTCTGCTCAGGCGCTCGCCCGCAGGGCGCCCGCGTTGCCAGCCAGCCCAGCAGCCGCGGCTCACGTGCGGAACGTACCGTGCAAAGTCGGGGCTGGTGGGGGAAGGGAGGAGGGGTGGAAAAGAGCGGGGGGCAGGGACGCCGGGAGGCGGGGACAGTTGGCCAGGCGACCGGAACGGATGGAGGAGAAGAGGGAGGGGGAGGCGACAACGACAAGTTGGTCAGGTTGTCATCACCTCCTCCTCCTGCCCCCCCGGAGAAGGCGCAGGGGAGGAAGGGGAGGAAGGGGACGGGGGTCCCGGGCCAATCCTGCCCCTTCCAGCTATCCAAGGACAACTAGTGGACTTTTGGGGGGGGAGGTTGGAGCTGTACACGGTGGCGTGGGACTACTAGGCAGGGGGTTGGACTAGACGACCTCCAAGGTCCCTTCCAACTCTGTTATTCTATTCTATTCTATTCTATTCTATTCTATTCTATTCTATTCTATTCTATTCTCTATCCTCTATCTATCCTCTATTCTATTCTATTCTCTATTCTATTCTCTATTCTATCCTCTATTCTGTTCTCTATTCTATTATATTTTCTATTATATTTTCTATCCTCTATTCCATTCCGTGCCGTGCCGTGCCATTCCATTCCATTCCATTCCATTCCATTCCATTCCATTCCATTCCATTCTATTCTATTCTCTATTCTATCCTCTATTCTATTCTGTTCTATTTTCTATTCTATTTTCTATCCTCTATTCCATTCCGTGCCGTGCCGTGCCGTGCCGTGCCATTCCATTCCATTCCATTCCATTCCATTCTATCCTCTATTCTATTTTCTATTCTGTTCTATTCTATTCTGTGCCCACTGGGTGTGTGTGTGTGTGTGTGTGAAGACTTTGACAGCCTCACCCTGGAAGCGGTGCGGGGCAAGTCGGGAATACACATCGCGCCCGGATGGATGGATGGATGGATGAGCAGGTGGGTGGGCTTCTGGCTGGCTGGCTGGCTGCCTGGGAACGGAGCGGAAGGAAGGGCACAAGCTCCGGCCAGGCGAAGCCCACGAAGGGGAGGGGAGGAGAAGGGGAGGTCACCCCTGCGGAGGGAGTTGGGAATCCCCACTGCGGTGAAGCCCGCTATGCAGGGAGGGCTCCCCGCGGTCTGCGAGACTGGGCCGGCTGGCTGTTGGGGGCTGGGGCGGAGGGGGGGCATTGCTGGGGCACCTGTCCAGGAACGTCTGCGTCCCAGGCACGTTTATTGCAAAAAATAAAATTTAATAAAGTTAAAGGGCCTTTGGAGATTTCTTGCAAAACAAAGGGGGCTTATTACCAGCCTCCCTGTCTCCCCGCATCCCACTCCCCAACCCATCCTCCACTTCCCCTCCCCTGCTCATTGCTGCTTGGTTCAGTGGAGGGGGAAAGAGGGAGGAGGCCCCTTGGCTGCCTTCCGCGCCGGAGCAGGGTCTCCTGCAGAGGGGGTTGGGCTAGATGACCTCCAAGGTCCCTTTTCCAACGCTTGTCATTCTACGATTCGATGTGCAGAAGAAGACCCTCCTCCCAGGTGTTCCCTCCCTCTCTCCGGGATAGGATCCTTCAGGTCT
The DNA here is from genome assembly GCF_049901715.1 of Pseudonaja textilis. Lineage (NCBI taxonomy): Eukaryota > Metazoa > Chordata > Lepidosauria > Squamata > Elapidae > Pseudonaja > Pseudonaja textilis. The sequence continues at coordinate 27,010,305 of NC_141994.1, read as the reverse complement.
CGCTCTGCCCTTTCGCTGCAGCCTAGCCCCCTAGCCCAGGGGTCTCCAAGGTTGGCAACTTTAAGACTTGTGGAGTTCAACTCCCAGAATTCCTCAGCCAGCTTTGCTTTGAAGTCCACAAGTCTTAAAGTTGCCAACGTTGGAGACCCCTGCCCTAGCCCATCCTCCACTTCCCCTCCCCTGCTCATCCCTGCTTGGTCTGGTGGAGGGGGGGTAGGGGAGTGGGTGGCCCTTGGCTGTCTTCACCTGCCTCTCAGCACAATTCGGTCAGGGTCTCCTGCTTAAGCAGGGGGGTTGGACTAGATGACCTCCACGTGCCCTCCCCTTCCAACTCTTGTCATTCTGTCCCTCCCCCCTCTCATTCCAGACAGCCCCCTCTTCTTCTTCTTCTTCTTCTTCTTCTTCTTCTTCTTCTTCTTCTTCTTCTTCTTCTTCTTCTTCTTCTCCTTCTTCCTCCTCCTCCTCCTCCTCCCCCCCACACCCCCGCCGGTTGTCCCAGACTGACTCTCCGCTCAAACTCGTCTCTCCAGCCATGGATACGATTCGGGGAAGGAGGCAGAGGGAGGGAGTGCCAACCTAAGGTGCCAACCTTAGCCAACCTTTGCCCGGCCCAGGTTGGGCAAGGGGGGGCAAGGGGGGGGTGTCAGGGTCAGGCGCTTTGTCGTATGGCGGAGCCTGGGAAGACAAGGGGGTTGCTTTGCTTGCCCATCCAGGTGCCCCCGTGTGCTGGAGGATGCCCGGGGTGGGCGAAGTGTTGGCTTCCGCCAATTGGGTTGGGCCCCTTTAAAAAAAAGGGGGGAGGGAGAAGGCCGGCGAGCAGGCAGGCAGGGAAGCCCCTCCTCCTCCTCCTCCTCCTCCTCTTCCTCCTTAATCCGTCTCAAGCTGGTACGAGCACAAGGCCGGGCAATGTGAGGTGTCCCGTGCCACCAACGCTGCCAGCGCCGGGTGATTAAGGGGCGGCGGCGGTGGTGGCGCGCCTGGAAGCGACTTGCCGGCTTCAAGGACGCCCCGCTTGGGAGAGGCAGACCTGGGAACCTGGCCAAGATTGCCAAGGACCTCCTTCTCTCCCCGCCCACTCCACCAGACCGAGCAGGGGAGGGCACATGGAGGTCATCTAGTCCAACCCCCTACTCAAAGCAGGAGAGCCTGACAGAACCGTGCTCGGAGGCAGGCGAGGGCAACCAAGGGCCTCCCTCTCCCCCACCCACCCGCACTCCACCAGACCGAGCAGGGATGAGGAGGGGAGGGGAGGAGAAGGGGAGGTCATCTAGTCCAACCCCCTGCTCAGGCAGGAGACCCTGACTGAATGGTGCTCAGAGGGCAGCCAAGGGCCTCCCACTCCCCTACCACCAGACCAAGCAGGGATGAGAGGAGACGGGAAGTGGAGGATGGGCTAGGGAGTAGGCTGCAGCGAGAGGGCAGAGCTAGACCTGAAGGATGCTTCTATCCTGGAGAGAGGGAGGGGGCGCTAGGAAGGGGTCTTCTTCTGCACATCGAATCATAGAATGAGAAGCGTTGGAAGGGACCTTGGAGGTCATCTAGCCCAACCCCTCTGCTCAAGCCGGAGACCTTGATGGAATCAGGCTCAGAGGAAAGCGAGGACAGCCAAGGGTCTCCCTCTCTCCCCCCCATTTGGGGTTTCCCCCCTCCCCCATTTCAAGACCTCTCCTGCCACCTTGTTAAGTGAATCACTGCCGGTTTGAAGTTAGCAACACAGTTGTTAAGTGACTCTGGCCTCCCCATTGACTCGGCTCATCCAAAGGTCACAAAAGGAGATCACCACACACACACCCCCGGGGACACTACGACCATCATAAATGTGAGTCAGTGGCCAAGCTGGTCTGAATTTTGATCAGGTGACCCTGGGGACGCTGCAATGGTCGTTAAGTGTGAAAAATGGTCACAGGTCCCTTTTTCTCAGTGCCATTGTAGCTTCAAATGGCCACTAAGTGAACTGTTGTAAGTTGAGGACTGACTGTAGTGTAGAAGAGTAGATAAAATCAACTGGGTACATAAAATAATTGTATTTCTCTCTCATCGCTGGAGGCCTCCAAGAAGAGACTGGACTACTGCCTGTCAGAAATGCTGTAGGATCTCCTGCTTGGGTGGGGGTGAGGAGGGTTGGACTAGATGACCTACAAGGTCCCTTCCAACTCTGCAAAGCTCTTCATATCTACCTGTAGATTTCCAGTGCTTTCTTCACAAATCTTGAATTTATTTCTGCATTCAATGGACAGTTTCACATTTATAATTCAATCCCATATTTAGCAACAATTCGGAAGATGCCTCATTATGACACAGCTTTACACATACAATGGCATTTGCATTCATTAACAATCTTTGTATAAGTAGCATAATTGTAAAAAAAAGTGTGAGTTAGCTTGAAAAGGCCTAAATCCCAGCAAAGATTCAGCTGCCCTGTGTTTTAATGAGTATTTTGATTATTAAGCAGAAAACCTCTGTATTTCCTAAAAAAAATGCAGGATGAATGTAGGTAGGTAGGTAGGTAGATAGATAGGTAAATAGATAGATAGATAGATAGATAGATAGATAGATAGATAGATAGATAGGTAGGTAGGTAGGTAGGTAGGTAGGCAGGCAGGCAGGCAGGCAGGCAGATAGATACTGTAGGTAGGAAGGTAGGTAGGTAGGTAGGTAGATAAATAAATAGATACTGTAAGGCAGGTAGGTAAGTAGGTAGGTAGTTAGATAGATACTGTAGATAGGTAAGTAAATAGGTAGGTAGATAGATAGATAGATAGATAGATAGATAGATAGATAGATAGATAGATAGATAGATATAGATAGATAGATAGATAGATAAACATTCTAGCTGCAAAACTTAAGACACCCCTTTTATAACATAACAAAGAAAAAAAGGAAAGTTGGTTGGACAGGATTAAAGTAACCCCTCCTTTTCACAGTAAACCAACCACAAAGGTTTATATATCTATGGATATTTTCACTCTGAAAAAAAAAACACCTTTGGGACAACATTTCTGGCTGTCCCAAAGATGCTTCTTTTTTGAAGCATCCATTCCCCAACATCCGGTCAGATCGGAAGAAGCTTCTGGGATGAGAAGCGAAACGTCTTCAAGGGACAATAAGATAGTCCAGTTGCCTCTTGAAAAAGAGCTGAAGAAGCTTCTTGGAGGAGAAGCAAAACGTCTTTAAAAGAAAAAAAACCAATAAAGTCCATTTGCCTCCTGAAAAAAATCCCCTTTGGGACAACCAGGGCCTGGAGGAAGGAGAATCTCTACAACCCGCCAAGGTTGTTTGAAGTTAGATTTTGATGAAGCGCCGTCAGAAGCGATTGGATGGATCCATACATACGGCTGCAGGATTAAAAACAAAAAAACTTCCTACATCCCAGCCGAATGGATTTTATAAAACCTCACCCCCGTTTTAAAAGAGAGAAAAGTGAAGTCAAATCAAAACAGAAGGTCGTTATCTTGAAAATAAAAAGTAAGATATAACATCACTATGTTAGCTAAACAAAGGACAAAATCTGTCTCGTGTGAATAGGAGTTGGAAGGGACCTTGGAGGTCTTCTAGTCCAGCCCCCTGCTTAGGCAGGAATACCCTTTACCATTCCAGACAAGTGGCTGTCAAGTCTCTTCTTGAAAACCTCCAGAGATAGAGGAAGAAGGAAGGAAGGAGGAGGGAGGGAGGGAGGGAAAAAAGGAAGGAAGGAAGGAAGGAAGGAAGGAAGGAAGGAAAGAGGGAGGGAGAGGAGGAAGGAAGAAAAGGAGGGAGGGAGGGAAGGAAGGAAGAAAAGGAGGGAGGGAAGGATGGAAGAAAAAGAAAGGAAAGAAGAAAAGAAAAAGAAAAGGAGAGAGGGAGGGAGGGAAGGAAGGAAGGAAGGAAGGAAGGAAGAAAAGAGGAGAGAGGGAGAGAAGGAAGGAAGGAAGGAAAGGAGGCAGGGAAGGAAGGAAGAAAAGAAAGGAAGGAAGGAAGAAAAGAAAAAAGAAAAGGAGAGAGGGAGGGAAGGAAGAAAAAGAAAAGGAGGAAGGGAGGGAAAGGAAGGAAGAACAGGAAAGGAAGAAAAGAAAGAAAGAAAGAAAGAAAGAAAGAAAGAAAGAAAGAAAGAAAGAAAGAAAGAAGGGAGGGAGGGAGGGAGGGAAGGAAGGAAAGCAGAACAGAGTTGGAAGGTATCTCGGAGGTCTTCTAGTCCAACCCCCTGCTTACATCCTGTCCCTCCCGTAACGCGCGTTCTCACGTGCCAAAGCCTGCCCGGCTCCAAACAGAGCCCGCTGACCAACGCCCCAGCCGGGGTAGCCGTGCCTGTCGACCGTCCCTCCGTTACCCCCTCGACACCCCCCGCCTCTTCTCACCGTCTATATATGCAGGGTTGGGAAAGGGCGACGGCCCCTCCGAAGGGTTTTCCCATATTTGTTCAAAGCCGAGCAGCCGAGCGGAGGGCTGCCCGCAGGGGAAGGGAGAGCGGCGGCGGCGACACGCGTTCGGCCGGGTGAGAGGTCGTCGGAATGGGCTCCAAAACGAAAGCAGCTCCCGACCCGCCTGGCAAACAGCAAGCGGGGATGGCCGCCTCTGGCAAGAAGAGCCCCCAAGGCCCTTCGGACCTGGGCGAGGAGGCCCACAAGGCGGGCAAGGAAGAGGACGTTCACACGTGCTGCGGTTGCCGGTTCCCGCTGCTGCTGGCTCTGATGCAGCTGGTCCTGGGCGTCTCCATCACCGTCCTGGCCTTCCTGATGGCCAACTCCAGCCCTTCGCTGCTGCTCCGGGAGACGCCGTATTGGGCTGGAGCGCTTGTAAGCATGCCGGGCGCGGGGGAGGGGGGGGGTCTTTTGAAGGCGAGGAGCGGGACCCCACCTCGCGTTAAACCTCTGCATGCGCTACTCCGCCCGGCTGGCTCTTTCGGGGAAGGAGTAGTGGGCTAGTAGGCTGAGAAGGGTGGGGGGCAAGTTGTAAGGAAGCCGCTTGGGAAATGAGAGGAGGTGGGTGGGATGGGGGAGGCTTGAGGGGGGAGTCTCTGAGCTTGTGGGGGTGTTGTTGCAGACGTCTGCTGACCCAACACGGTAACAGCATCAGTGCTGAAAGGGTGTGGAGAGAGGAGGAGGAGGTGGTCTGTGGTGTTTTTTGAGCTTGGCGGCATTCTTGTGGATGTTTTGTGACCCAACTAGATAACATCATCAAAGCTGAAAGGTGGAGGAGGAGGACTGGGGTCCTTGGTGGTCTCTGAGCTTGATGGTTTTCTTGCAGATGTCTCATGACCCAACTAAGCAACATCATCAGTGCTGGGAGGGGTACGGAGAGGAGGAATGTGGGGCCCTTGGTGTTCTCTGAACTTAGTTGTTTTCTTGCTGATGTTTCATTACCAAACTAGGGAACACCATCAGTGCTAGAAGAGAGTGGGATTGGTGGCCAGGGGAGGAGGAGGAGGAGGAATGTGGGATCCTTGGTGCCCTTGGAGCTTGGTTGTTTACTTGCAGATGTTTTCTTATCCAACTAGATAACCCCATCAGTGCCAGAAGCAAACCCTACTCCCTTCTATCATTGATACTGTTACCTAGTTTGGTTACGAGACATCTGCAAGGAAACTCCAAAACTCAGAGAGGACCAAGTCCTCCTCCTCCTCCTCCTTGTCCCTGGAAACTCTTCTAGCACTGATGATGTTACCTAGTTGGGTCATGTAACATCTGCAAGAAAACCACCCAGATCAGAGAGCACCACAGAGCTACAGATAACTCTTGGAAAGAGAGGTGGTCACCCAGGGATATCTTCCTTGCTTGTTCCACTTTAACATACCTCCTCACAGCTAGCTTACCCAGAAAGAAAAGGTTCTCTCTCTCACTTGTGCCAGCCTGCCTCTCGGCCCACAGGCCCATCAAACAGATTCATCATGAATTTTAAAGTTGAGATTCTAAGAATTACGGCCGGGATCGAATCGGGGCCTTGCTGTTTTTTCCCCCTGGCTCCTCAATTCTTCGCTTCAGCACTGCCCAACGCTGTGAAAACTCCAAAAGGATCCTCTCTCTCTCTCTCTCTCTCTCTCTCTCTCTCTCTCTCCTCCCTCCCTCCCTCCCTCCCTCCCTCTTCATCTATTTCAGCTATATGTATCATCTCTCTCTCGCTCTACATCTATCAGCTATATCTATTTCGGCTAGATGTATCTATCAGCTATATCTGTCTGTCTATCTGTCTCTGTCTGGTCGAGTGTGGATTAGATAACAGGTATAAGTATAAACATGATTATGAATACATGAAATGGATAAGAATAAAAGGGAACATTAGGACAGGGACGGTAGGCATGTTGGGTGTGCTTATGCACGCCCCTTACAGACCTCTTAGGAATGGGGGGAGGTCAACAGTAGACAGTCTGAGGTTAAAGTGTTTGGGATTTTGGGAAGAAACCACAAAGTCAAGTAGAGTTTTCCCGGCATTGACCACTCTGTGGCTGAAGTTGTACTTCCTGCAATCGAGTTTGGTGCAGTTTACCCTGAGTTTGTGTCTATTGTGTGCTTGTGTATTGTTGTGGTTGAAGTAGTCATTGATGGATAGGACATTGTAATGGATAATTTTATGTACTACGCTTAGGTCAGACTGAAGGCGGTGTAGTTCTAGGTTGTCTAAGCCTAAAATTTCAAGCCTGGAGGCACAAGGTATTCTGCTACGAGTAGAGAAGTGGAGCACTCTTCTTGTGAAATATCTCTGGACTCTATTGATAGATAGATAGAACTCTTTATTGGCCAAGTGTGATTGGATACACAAAGAATTTGTCTTTGGTGCAAATGCTCTTGGTGTATATAAGATAAAAAATAAAATACATTCATCAAGAATCATAAGATACAACAGCTAGCGATAGTCAGAATAGAATAGAAATAGGAATAGAATAGAATAGAATAGAATAGAATAGAATAGAATAGAATAGAATAGAATAGAATAGAATAGAATAGAATAGAATAGAATAGATATTGGAATGAAGAATAGAATAGAATATAGAATAGAGTAGAGTAGAACAGAACAGAATAGAATTCTTTATTGGCCAAGTGTGATTGGACACACAAGAAATTTATCTTCGGTGCAAATGCTCTTGGTGTACATAAAAGAAAAGATAACATTTGTCAAGAATCAAGAATCATCAGGTACAATGATTGTATTAATGCCCAATATTCAGCGCGGGTTCCAGACTGGTTAGCTTTTATTCGAGAATTGGTCTAGCACAGAAGTCTCCAACCTCGGCAACTTTATGTGGACTTCAACTCCCAGAATTCCTCACCCAGCATAGTCGTAAAGTTGCCAAGTTTGGGGACCCCTGGACTCTAGCAAATGTTTTGTATGCTTTAGTTAGTAGTGCAATATTCCCAGAGAAAAAGCTACACAGGGTTAGGTTAACAACTCTTAATGCCTTTTTGGCTATGTAGTTACAGTGGGCTCTAGTACTTAGATCTTTATGCCCGAAGCAGGCCTGGGGTTAGTAGGGAAACACCCCCCCCCCAACTGGAAAGCACCATGCTATCTTGGGGACCTGGTGGCCCACGTAGGCAGCCAAGAAGGCCATTTGTGGAAACACAATCTCCCTCATAGATTCCAGCATTGCTCCTCTGAAACTTACTCATGCCTGAGAACTGATTGATGTGGAGTAAATACGGGGAGGGGTGGTGTAATTTGAGCAGGTTTTCTATATATATTTGGTACACCCCAGGCCTGCCTTCTGCTCAGGGCTATGCTCCTTTGCTGACATGTGGGGCAGCCCCTGGTTTTTTTAAAACCTGCACCACCCATATTTTATTTTGTTTTACAGTAATATGACGGTTGTGGCCCACAACTTATGGTGGGCTGTGTTTGTTATTAGCTGGAGGCACATCCAGTGGGACAAGTAGGGAGAGAGGATGGAAGGGGAGATTTCAATCTCTGTCCCACCTTGATTTTCCTTCCTTCTACCAACTCCTGTACTATTAAGAGCATTGAGGACTGGGGCAGTCTCACGTTTCATGACCCAACTAGAGAACATCATCAGTGATAGACGGGAGTGGGGTTTGCAGAGAGGAGGAGGAGAAGGAGAAGATGGAGATTGTGGGGTCCTTGAGGCTCTCTGAACTTTTCTTGCAGACATTTTATTACCCAGCTAGGTAACATCATCAGTGCTAAAAGGGAGTGGGGGAGGAGGAGGAGGAGGAGGAGGACGATGACGACTGTGGGGTCCTTGGTGCTCTCTGAGCTTGGTGGTTTTCTGGGAGACATTTAGCGACCCAACTGGGGAACATCATCAGGGCTAGAAGGAGGTAGGGTTCATTCTCATTTAATATTCCAGCGGCTTCCCTTGTCGGTGTTGGTGAGAGCTGTCTGGGTGGTGGAACTGTTTAACAAACTAAGAGTAAATAGTCCGAACAAGGTCCCATCGACACTGACAGGGCAAGCCAGTTCTACGTAAAGAGAAAGCAAACCCCACTCTCATCTAGCCCTGATGATGTTCCCTAGTTGGGTAATGTGACGTCATTACCAGTTGTTTTACACATTGATAAATGGGAATATGCTCCAGTTTTGTAGGGTGCACCTCTAAAGTTTGAGGCATTGACAGCTTGTCACTCTATCATCTGTCTGTCTATTTCTATCTCTACCTCTATTGTATCTATCATCTCTCTCTCTCATCTACATCTATCTGTTTATATCAATCTACATCTATTTATCTACCTACCTACCTACCTCCATCTATCTATCATCTATTATCTATCATCTATCTATCATCTATGTCTATCATCTATATCTATATCTATCTTCCTATCCATCCATCCACCCATCCATCCATTTATCTATCCTCTATGTCTATCATATCTATCTATCTATCTATCTATCTATCTATCTATCTATCTATCTATCTATCTATCTATCTATCTATCTATCTAAATGGTATTCAGCTTTGGTTGGGTATTTTCCCACGTCATTATAGTTGTGCTTTTAAAGTTGTAGCAACGTTTCATCAGAATCTCATCTGCCATCATCAGGCTTCTGTATTGTGTTCGTCTGTGAGTCAGACTTTCACAGCCGTTTCAGTTTTAAATTTGGGGCTAGCCTACTGCTGTGCCAGAATGGTTTTTTCTTCATCCTGATTGGTTGGGAGTCTTGGTCTGTGTTTATTGGTCTTGGAGTTTGCTGTGTTCTGCTTGATGGAGTTTCTAATATCTTCTGTCTGTTTTGTGGCTTTTTTTGTCTTGATTGGCTGGCAACATTGTGTTTCCTGTATTGGAGGCTTTTAGTGCGGCTTGGCTCCAAGTAAACAGACGGCTATCATTTATTAGGAAGCTGGTTTCATCTCGGTGCCTGGTTGGGGTGTGTTTGAGCTGGAGGTATCAGGGGGAGTCTGTTTGTGCCCAGGTGTTTGGCTGGCTTGTGGTGTGGAGATTTTTTTGTTTGGGAGTGCAAACTCTATCTATCTATCTATCTATCTATCTATCTATCTATCTATCTATCTATCTATCTATCTATCTAAATCTATATCTTCCTATCTATCTATCTATCCATCCATCCATCCACCCATCCATCATCTATCTGTCTATCTGTCTATGTCTATCTAATATCTATTCTACCTATGTCTATCATTTATATCTATCTTCCTATCTATCTATCTATCTATCTATCTATCTATCTATCTATCTATCTATCTATCTATCTATCTCATCTATCACATCTATCTCATCTATCTATATTTATCTGTCTATCATAGCTCTCTCTCAGCCATGTGTAATTTACGGTTCCATTTTCTCCGCCATAAAAGGTTTTGTTTGTGCAACTTTTTCCATTTCTTAGGCAAGGGAAGTTGGCTAGTGATGACAAACTATAAACATACCCTCCAGAAATTTTGTCGGTTGTTGCTAAGGAGCGACTATCCCTGTAGCTGTTGTTAAGACACAATGCCAGAGAAGTGGAAAGGGAATGACGAATGTGCTAATGTTGATTCCCCACTGAAAGAAAAGATCCAGGAAAAAGACACAGCAGTTAAAACAAACTAAACATAACCACAGTATGATCAATGTAAATACATATGAATAACAGAAACAAATAAGCTAAAATGAAAGATAAAGAGATAGCGATATTAAGTACAATAAGTATAATAAGATACGTCTAGAGAAGAATATGAATGAATATGATTGTCAATGTTAACTGTAGTGCACCAAATATTGGTAACCAGATGGCACGTCATCAAGTGGAAGGTGTTTGTAATAAAAATAAAATAAAAAATGTATGGGGAAAAAAGGGGAATGGAGTGAGGAATGTATTCTCCAAAGCACCAGAAGGCAGGAGAAGCAGCAATGGATGGAAACTCATCAAGAAGAGAAGCAACCTAGAACTAGAACCTCACTGTTCTCCCAACGGTGAGAACAATTAATCAGGCTTGTCTCCAGAAATGGAAGGTGCCCCATCACTGGAGGCTTTCATGAAGAGACTGCACAACCATTTGTCTGGCATGCTTGAGCAAGGGTTGGACTAGAAGGCCTCCAAGGTCCCTTCCCACTCGGTTATTCTGCTAACTATCTGACCTCCTAAACTGATAATGGAGGGTTTGGGTCTGGCCAGGTCTTCTTTTCTGTCTCCTCCAGTTTTAAAATCTCAATGTTTGTCTTCCCTCCAGGTTTGTCTGGTGGCCATCATTGGGTTTGTGATGCTGTGTATTTCTTACCAGCCGGATGAGAAGACGTGCATTCAGTTCTTCATCAAGGTACGTTGTGTTTTTATTTTATTTTATTTGGGCAAGAAAGAATGAGTCAGCCGGAACAAGGTTAGAAGAAGAGAAGATTCCAGAATCCAAGAGTGGAGATCCTAGCTACTTCCCTGTTCAGAAGTGTCTGCAGGATCCAGTCAAAGAAGTCAAGATGGCAGCTGAAGTGGTGTGATTGAATGGAGGGTTTTTTTGTGTGTGCTTTTTGTGTCTGCCTTAAAAACAAGGAACATTAAACCACAAGCCGTTTCAACCACATGCTGCGGCTGCCATCTTGAATTTTTGACCAGATCCAGTGGACATTCCTGTTCCTATTATTCTTTGGTTCTTTCCCCATATTTAGGTAAAAGTGTAGATTCAGTATGTCAACCAACCAGAACCAACATTTCAAACTAACATTTTTGATCGTTTAAATGTTTTCAGAACTAGCTAGTTTCTACTAGTAACTACTCATGGTCGTGGTGTTTTCTTATCAAAACTCTCCTCCTCCTCCTCTTTCTCCTCTTCCTCTTCCTCCTCTTCTCCTCCTCCTCCTCCTCCTTCTCTTCCTCCTTGTCCTCTCATCCTCTTCCTCCTCGTTTTCCTCTTTTCCTCCTCCTCTTCCTCTTCCTCCTCCTCCTTTCTCCCTTCCATTAGTTCACAATGAGAAAAAACAGTATTAAATAATTTGGAGGGAGATTCAGCTTGTATCTTATAGCAGATTTTGTTTTTAATAGATAAAGGAACAGAAATTAGAATATCCAACACCTTCTTAGTTTAATTGCCGGAAGTATTTGAACAGTTAAAAATTCTCCTTACTGATATAGTCCACTATACCTGAAAGCAGATGCCAATCTGATGTTATGGGACCTCTGAGACAAAAACATAAAATAGAAGATCCATCCAATGACCTAGTGTGACTAGGGAGAAGGGAGCAAGGGGTATTTTTGTGTTCAGGAGAGGGCAGGCAAGCTAGATTCAGCCAAATCTAAAGATCCCTATTTGGACACAGGCAGAGGGTACAAGATAGACCAGGTCTGGCCTCCAGGAATACAAGAATATCATAGAAAATTAATACTTGTTATCTACACCCTCCTGTATCCCAGTATACAAAACACAACACAACACAACACAACCGGCTGTTTTGAAATCAGTTGACTGACAAATGCTGCCTTCAGCTATATATGTAAATGTATGTATCTATGTGTGTCATTTAGATTGATAAGAACTTCTTAATTTAAAAACGAACACTGGTTGGTGTTTTATTTATTTATCGAATAGGTTGGCCGCCCATCTAACCGCAGGATAACTCGGGGCGGTTTACAATATATCATTAAAATGCATGCAATTCCTAGAAGCAAACTCCCCCCACCCCCACCCCCAAAAATCCCCTAAAGATGTCAAGGGACAAACACATATCACAAATAAAACTAACTCTGAAATCATTGGGTTCTAGAAAGATGAAATTTTTTAGACTTTCCTTGCCATATATCAGGATATATTCTCTTCTGTCTTCCCTTCCCTTCCCTCCTTTCCTCTCCTCTCCCTTTCCCTCTCCCTATTCCAGTTGTCTCTTCTCTTCTCCCCCCTCTCCCTCTTTCCCTCCCTCTCTTTCTCTTTCCCTCCCTTCCTCTCCTTCCCTCTCTCTTTCCCTCCCTCTCTTTCCCTCCCTCCTTCCCTCTCTCCCTCTTTCCCTCCCTCCCTCCTTCCCTCTCTCTGTTTCCCTCTTTCCCTCTCTCTTTCTCTTACCCTTCCTCTCTCCCTCCCTCCCTCCCTCCTTCTCTTCCCCTCCCTCCCTTCTCTCTTCTCTCCTCTCCCCTCCCTCTCTCCAGTCTTGTCTTGTCTTCTCTCCCCTCTCCTGCCCTCTCTTCTTCCTTCCCTACCCCTTTCCTCCCCTCCCTTCCCATCTTCTTTCCTCCCTTCCCCATTCCTTCCCTTCCTCTCCTCCTCTCTCTCGTCTTGATTTTGATGGGCCAAAACAAAGCAAAACTTGGCCTATGCTTGGAGGCAGCTGGGAATGGCAATCGTCACTCCCGGCAGAACATCCCTTGCCCCATATTAAAAGAGGGTCCCTCTCCTTCCATCCCAGGTTGTCTATTTCCTCCTAAGTGCACTGAGCCTGAACGTCTGTGTGCTGGCCATGGCGTTCGCCGCCTACTGCTACTCCCAGATCGTCCGCTTCACCTGCGAGCCCATCTCCGAGTCAGTTTGCCACTGCAAGCTGGACACGGCGGACCCCCTGAGCCGAACCATCACCTACCAGAGTGACTGCGGCTTCATCACCAACACCTTCTACCTCTTCTTGCTGATCCAGTTCCTCCTCAACTTCCTGGCAGCCGCCGTGGGATTCGCAGCCTGTTTTGTGATGTGGAAGGATCGCTACCAAGTCTTTTACGTGGGCACCCGGATGCAGTCCCAAGCCACTGTGGGAAGACCCCAACCCAAGGTATAGGGCAGGGGTCGGCAACCTTAAACACTCAAAAGAGCCACTGGAACCCATTTCCCACCGAAAAGAAAACACCGGGAGTCACAAAAATCTTCCAGTGCCTATTTCCTGAGCGGCCACAAAACTAGCATACGTAGTTGAATTATATGTTCTGTTTTCTTCTGAAACTTTTCTTTTCTTGAATTTACCCATGATTGGCCTACCGGGAGTCGAAAAGCTCAATAAATCATGTGCCGGTGGATGTCACACACATTGGTGGCTGTGACGCTTATTTTGAGCAACAAAGCTGCAGCAGAGGGATGAAAGAGCCACATACAGCTCCAGAGCTGCAGGTTGCCGACTCCTGATATAGGGAGACGAGAAGAAGGCCTCCAGGAAAAGCCACCAAAATCATGCCTTTCTCCAAAAGTAGTGACTCTTTCTAAAACCAGAAAAGAGACATGTGGGCGCATCTGTTCATGTACACCCAAAGAATGGTGCATTTCTAACAATTGTTGCCAAACCCTCTTGCCGGAAAACCCTCCCAATGTGCCTCCATATGATGCATCCTGCATTTGGTGCTATAGAGCAGGAAGTGTGAGCATTTCCCGGAAGAGAAGACATGGAAATGGAGACATCAATGTCCTCTTGCACATTCCCGCTTCTCAGAATTTGGGGTGGCTAGTCTGCAAAAGTTCCAGTTTTAGGTGCGATTAGAACTGAATTAGGGGGAAGGATTATGTTTTAATCCAGGAATCTCCAAACTTGGCAACTTTAAGACCAGTGGACTTCAACTCCCAGAATTCCCAATACTATCTGGGGAATTCTGGGAGTTGAAGTCCACAAATCTAAAAATAATCCCATGTTTGGAGACCTCCTGTTTTTGGTCTGTGGCATTTCCTTCTAGGGAAGAGCAGTAGCTCACAAAGGTGGCCAGCATGACACTAAATGAAACACTAAAGCATGACACTAAATGAAATATGGGGACCAAGGGCAAGTAGATGCAGAAAAGCACAGGTTGCCCTCGACTTAATGACAGTTAATAAATTGAGCCCAAAATTTATGACGCTAAGTGAGATGTTAAGCGGGTTTTGCCCCATTTTACGACTTTTCTTGCCACCGTTAAGCGAATCACTGCCATTGCTAAGGTTGTTAAGTGAATCTAGCTTCCCTGTTGTCACAAAAGGGGATCATGTGACCCTTGGACCCTGCAACAGTCATAAACGTGAGTTCATTGTCAAGCATCCGAGTGTAAATCATGTCACCTACGGAGATGCTACAGTGCTCACAAGGGTGAAAAATGGTCCTTTTTTTCAAGGCCGTCGTAACTTTGAATGCCCGCTCCACAAACTGTTTGTGATGACCCAGAGTGAAACACAAACGTAACAAAATCCAAAACGTAAATAAATGTCCTTTAATGCCTCCAACTTGGCCCCACTGTTCAATAATTCTCAGTTGGAGATAAAACTTATTCAAAAATAGTCTTCAAAAGAAAGCAATACAGTCCGAACTCAATGAGCAGATAGAGGTGAAATAAAAAACCAAACCAAACTACAATGAAGGAATTTCCACAACGGACCAGGATAAGTAATTACCAAATTCAAGGAGATAACAAGGCAGAGTCTGTTGGAAGGACTCCAACCAAGATAACTTCAGCCCAAAATTAAACATGCTTTGCTTCTGACAACACTGTGTTTTAACCGTCTCTCTTATATACTAGTCTCCCCAGCTGCAACCAATGAGAAGAATCATGGCCGCTTCCTCTTTCATAAGCCAAGTTGTTCCCTTTTCTGTTCCTCCCTGCATGTCTTAGGATGGAGAGGGGATGGGCCTGGTTCTTCCTCTGACTGCCCAGCCAGTCTTTGCCCTTCCCCAGCCTCCTCCACAACCTCTGGAGCCACACCTCTACTCCCTGTCGGCTGTTCCTCCTCTCCCTCAGAGTCTGACTCTACCAAGGACATGACACTATTGTAAATCAAGGACTGCCTGTAACCAAGGCCTCGTGTTTCTGTAAAATCCTTTTGTCTCTGATCCGTGTCGCATGACTACAGGACCACAATACGGTTTTTGATTCCATAGGACCGCCAAGGACACAACTCCCATTTTTTTTCACCGTTTGATTGCTTGGTTTTTCTTGCATGGGTTTGTTTTGAATAACACAGGCATGTCACCGAGAACCAATTTCACGCTTGGGATTGTCCCAGGAGATGGGGCAGTCTCTTTCCAGTCCCATTAAAGCAGCCCAGTTTTCTTCAGGCTTCTGGGAAAAATAAAGGAGACACTACTTAAAAGAGTCGCCTTAAAAATGGACTTTTTAAAGCAGCTGATCCACTTTTCAGACAGAAGTCCGAATCTACCTGGGCGTTCTGAAGGGTTTCTTCTGAATTATTATAGGGTTTACATGTCAATCTTTCCAAGAATAGACATGCTGTCTTGATATGTGTTTTGACTACTACTGTATGTAGCCGCATCATCTGCTCCCAAAACCTCTACCCAGGGGAAGGTTATATCCTGCTATCACTAGACATATAATCCAGCTCTCTCATTAGTTAGGATTAATAATTACGCTGACCTAAGATGAGGACAGGGGACATGGTGGCTCAGTGGCTAAGACGCTGAGCTTGGTTGATCAGAAAGATTGGCAGTTCGGCGGTTCGAATCCCCAATGCTGTGTAACGGAGTGAGCTCCCATTCCTTGTCCCAGCTTCTGCCAACCTAGCAGTTCAAAAGCATGTTAAAAAAATGCAAGTAGAAAAATTGGGACCCCTTTGGTGGGAAGGTAACAGCATTCTGTGTGCCTTCGGTGTTTAGTCCTGCCGGCCACATGACCACAGAGACGTCTTCGGACAGCACTGGCTCTTCGGCTTTGTCATGGAGATGAGCACCGCCCCCAGAGCTGGAAACGACTAGCGCATATGTGCGAGGGTACCCTTTGCTTTTACCTGTAAAGGTGAGGACATGCAAGGAGCCCTCTTTGGAATGAGATCATCTTTTCATCAACTCCAACATCCTCCTCTCCAAAGGGGTCAACCAGATTTCTTGACGAGGTTGACAAGAGGATGTGAGGACAACCATCATCTCCTCTGATTGATGTTCACCGAGAATCAGATTTTAAAGGACAATGATCATCTGGACTCTTGGAGCCTTCTTGGAACTGTTGAAAGGACTATGTTGTAGACTGGAGATAGATGATGTCGTATCCTTCACCCTCTTGTTGAGTGAGGGTTAGGTTCAGCCCTCTCTCAACAGGAAGGGACACGACACCATCTATCTCCAGCCTACAACTCAGCTCCTTTCAGCAGTTCCAAGGAGGCTCCACACACCCATTTGCACCACTCAGGTGGCCCTGAAGATACAGATAGACCTCCGAGTGGCCCCAACAACTCTCCAAATTAAAAGGGCCTCCCTTGAAGTTGTCCCAAAGGTGCTTTTTTTCAGGAGGCACCTGGACTTTCATGTTTTTTTTCTTTTGAAGACATTTTGCTTCTCATCCAAGAAGCTTCTTCAGCTCTGACTGGATGGTGGGGAAAGGAAGGATTGATACTCCTTGCAGACAGCTGGTCATTTGCATCCTTTTAGAGAGCTGTTGAGGCCACTTGGAGGTTTATCTGTGTCCACAGGATCACCCAAGTGGTGCTAATGGTTCCTGTAATCTGAATTTTTTTCCCCTCTGGAAATCCATTCCTATTCCCACCCCATTCAAAGGGTGTTCATCCCAAATTGTCTAGCTAAAAGTCCATAGAGGTCCTTGGTCCTCCAGGTCCCAGTTGTCCCAAGAAGCTCCTCCAAGAAGCTTCGTCAGCTCTGACTTGGATGTTGGGGAACGGAAAGATTGATACTCCTTGTAGACAGCTGGTCATTTGCATCCTTTTAGAGAGCAGTTGAGGCCACTTGGAGGATTGTCTGTGTCCTCAGGGTCACCCTGGTGGTGCAAACGATCCCTTCCAGCTCTATTCCGATTGATTGGATAAAAGGCTCCAGATCTTCCCAGGGAGTCTAAGCCATAGAAACCAAAAGGAACATTCTGTCTGGTGGGGACCTTCCTGAGGGAGCCAGCAGCCCCACCCTACGGCAGGGCCTTTGCCAGGGACCGCACCAACCCTTTGGACGCTGCCTTCACATGATCCCGGTTGGCAGCCAGCCGCTCTGCGTGGGAGGCTCTTTGGACTTCTGCCCGCATAGCTGAGTGACCGCCCAACACCCGAGCGGACCAGCCTTCCTTCCCTCCGACCTAGGAACAGGGCTGAGGCTTCATTGGAGCGCCTGGATAGGAGGCCTCCCCGCTGGCTCACAAGGGCTTCGTGCTTTACCTTCTATATTTGCAACCAAAAGCCGTTTGGCTCCCTCCTCCCCTCCTCCCCTTCCCCTCCCACCGCCCTTCTCCTCAGCCCTGGCTGCAGGGCTCCAGTTCAAAATGTGTTTTTAAATACCAGGAAGAGGGTGGGGAGAGCAGAGAGAGGGGGGAAGTCGAAGGGGGTCAGCGAGGAACAACCGCTGAAGGCTGCTCAGCTGTGTACATGCCTTTCAGGAAACCATTGAGGCTTCTGGCTTTTGGATCTGTTCTATGATGTTCATCCGTATATAGTATATGCAATTGGCCAAATACTCCTTCCTTCCTTCCTTCCTTCCTTCCTTCCTTCCTTCCTTCCTTCCTTCCTTCCTTCCTTCCTTCCCTTTCTTCCTTCCTTCCCTTCCTTTCTTCCTTCCTTCCTTCCATTCCTTCCCTTCCCTTCCTTCTTTCACTTCCTTCCCTTCTTTCCTTCCCTTCCTTCCCTCCCTCCCCCTTCCCTTCCTTCCTTCCTTCCTTCCTTCCTTCCTTCCTTCCTTCCTTCCAGCCTCCTCTCTGTTCCCCTCTTCTCCTCCCTTCCCTTCCTGTTCCTTTCCCTCCCTCCATCTTTCTTGCTTTAATTTCTTTTTTTCTTTCCTTTTTCTTCCCCCCCCCCTCCTTCTCTTTCCTCCCCACCTCTCTCCCTCCTTCCCTCCCTTCCTTACTTCCTCCTTTCCCCTTTCTTCTTCTTTCCTTCCTTCTTGTTCTTTCTTTCTTTCTTTCTTTCTTTATTTCTTTCTTTCTTTCTTTCTTTCTTTCTCTTTCTTTCTCTTTCTATTTCTGTCTCTCTCTTTTCTTTCTTCTCTCTCCCTTTCTCTTTCTTTTTCCTTCCTTCCTTCCTTCCTTCCTTCCTTCCTTCCTTCCTTCCTTCCTTCCTTCCTTCCTTCCATTCCTTCCCTTCCCTTCCTTCTTTCACTTCCTTCCCTTCTTTCCTTCCCTTCCTTCCTCCCTCCCCCCTTCCTTCCTTCCTTCCTTCCTTCCTTCCTTCCTTCCTTCCTTCCAGCCTCCTCTCTGTTCCCCTCTTCTCCTCCCTTCCCTTCCTGTTCCTTTCCCTCCTCCATCTTTCTTGCTTTAATTTCTTTCTTTTTCTTTCCTTTTTCTTCCCCCTCCCCTCCTTCTCTTCCCTCCCCACCTCTCTCCCTCCTTCCCTCCCTTCCTTACTTCCTCCTTTCCCCTTTCTTCTTCTTTCCTTCCTTCTTGTTCTTTCTTTCTTTCTCTTTCTCTTTCTTTCTTTTTCTTTCTTTCTCTTTCTTTTTCTTTCTTTTTCTGTCTCTCTTTTTCTTTCTTCTCTCTCCCTTTCTTTTTCCTTCCTTCCTTCCTTCCTTCCTTCCTTCCTTCCTTCCTTCCTTCCTTCCTTCCTTCCTTCCTTCCTTCCTTCCAGCCTCCTCTCTGTTCCCCTCTTCTCCTCCCTTCCCTTCCTGTTCCTTTCCCTCCCTCCATCTTTCTTGCTTTAATTTCTTTCTTTTCTTTCCTTTTTTCTTCCCCCTCCCCCTCCTTCTCTTTCCTCCCACCTCTCTCCTCCTTCCCTCCCTTCCTTACTTCCTCCTTTCCCCTTTCTTCTTCTTTCCTTCCTTCTTGTTCTTTCTTTCTTTCTTTCTTTCTTTATTTCTTTCTTTCTTTCTTTCTTTCTTTCTCTTTCTTTCTCTTTCTATTTCTGTCTCTCTCTTTTCTTTCTTCTCTCTCCCTTTCTTCTTTCTTTTTCCTTCCTTCCTTCCTTCCTTCCTTCCTTCCTTCCTTCCTTCCTTCCTTCCTTCCTTCCTTCCTTCCATTCCTTCCTTCCCTTCCTTCTTTCACTTCCTTCCCTTCTTTCCTTCCCTTCCTTCCCTCCCTCCCCTTCCCTTCCTTCCTTCCTTCCAGCCTCCTCTCTGTTCCCCTCTTCTCCTCCTTCCCTTCCTGTTCCTTTCCCTCCCTCCATCTTTCTTGCTTTAATTTCTTTCTTTTTCTTTCCTTTTTCTTCCCCTCCCCCTCCTTCTCTTTCCTCCCCACCTCTCTCCCTCCTTCCCTCCCTTCCTTACTTCCTCCTTTCCCCTTTCTTCTTCTTTCCTTCCTTCTTGTTCTTTCTTTCTTTCTTTCTCTTTCTCTTTCTTTCTTTTTCTTTCTTTCTCTTTCTTTTTCTTTCTTTTTCTGTCTCTCTTTTTCTTTCTTCTCTCTCCCTTTCTTTTTCCTTCCTTCCTTCCTTCCTTCCTTCCTTCCTTCCTTTCCTTCCTTCCTTCCTTCCTTCCTTCCTTCCTTCAGCCTCCTCTCTGTTCCCTCTTCTCCTCCCTTCCCTTCCTGTTCCTTTCCCTCCCTCCATCTTTCTTGCTTTAATTTCTTTCTTTTTCTTTCCTTTTTCTTCCCCCTCCCCCTCCTTCTCTTCCCTCCCCACCTCTCTCCCTCCTTCCCTCCCTTCCTTACTTCCTCCTTTCCCCTTTCTTCTTCTTTCCTTCCTTCTTGTTCTTTCTTTCTTTCTCTTTCTCTTTCTTTCTTTTTCTTTCTTTCTCTTTCTTTTTCTTTCTTTTTCTGTCTCTCTTTTTCTTTCTTCTCTCTCCCTTTCTTTTTTCCTTCCTTCCTTCCTTCCTTCCTTCCTTCCTTCCTTCCTTCCTTCCTTCCTTCCTTCCTTCCTTCCTTCCTTCCTTCCAGCCTCCTCTCTGTTCCCCTCTTCTCCTCCCTTCCCTTCCTGTTCCTTTCCCTCCCTCCATCTTTCTTGCTTTAATTTCTTTCTTTTTCTTTCCTTTTTTCTTCCCCCCTCCCCCTCCTTCTCTTCCCTCCCCACCTCTCTCCCTCCTTCCCTCCCTTCCTTACTTCCTCCTTTCCCCTTTCTTCTTCTTTCCTTCCTTCTTGTTCTTTCTTTCTTTCTTTCTTTCTTTCTTTCTTTCTTTCTTTCTTTCTTTCTTTCTCTTTCTTTCTCTTTCTATTTCTGTCTCTCTCTTTTTCTTTCTTCTCTCTCCCTTTCTCTTTTTTTTTCCTTCCTTCCTTCCTTCCTTCCTTCCTTCCTTCCTTCCTTCCTTCCTTCCTTCCTTCCTTCCTTCCTTCCTTCCTTCCTTCCTTCCTTCCTTCCTCTGTTATTCTCTTAATGCTTAGTGGTTGCTGGCTGCTTGAAGGAACCTGGAGGCACAATATTGTTCTTTCCAGGGAGGTGATGGATGGGAGTCCAAGGGAGTCAAAGTTGATTTTTGGAGAATTGGATTGGTTCTTCCCTTTCCCAGGAAGTTGGAATCTGAAGGAACAAGGTATCATGAGACCAGGCCAGCTAATGTGAGCCTCGGGCCTAGAAAACCCTGGGCTAACGGGACCTGGTGAAGTTGTTGAGGAACATCAATTGCGTTGAGAATGGTTTCAGGTCTGTCCAAAGCTGCATGTTTGACTTTGAGTGACCTCCTTCCATCTTCTGTCTTCTTGGTTTGCTCCAACCGATTATTGATTACCGAGTGGAATACAAACCTATTCAACCTCCTACAATTGACGGTTGCTGAATTATTCTTTCAGGCAACTCACAGTTGGTTGCTTTTATTTCAAATAAAAATGCTTCTTTTCTTGATTAGTCCAGCATTGGATCGCATAACTGGTTCGGGACGGGTGTGGGGGGGACTGGAGCCACATTTTATGCTCACTTCTCAAGAGATAGGAGGAAGGAGTAGAAACATGGCCCTGTGCATGGGTAGATCACATAATCGGGGGAAATAACACACTGAACAAACCTGGAAGTTGGGTGTAGAAGGGTTGTGTGGATGAAGAGAAGGCCCCCAAGAAAGGATCAGGTAAGGTGATGTCAGTGCTGGAAAAGACCTACAATATTGTACCTTCTTTATACCCCTTCTCTGATAAAGCCCAGTCCAGAAACAGAATGTCAGAACTGAGTCCAATATAACTAGAAAATGTCAAATTAGAAGGGAGTCAAATGGATAGAGACCATTGGAAAATTGTTCATTGTGTCAATATATATGATCATCACCTTCATTTAATGACCCCATAATCCCTTGCGGGGTGGAGTCTGGGCAACTGATTGGAGCTGAGTGTTTCCTGGCCGGATGCCCTTCCTGTTGCCAATGCGGAGTTTTGTTCAGATATATTCTCATTGTGCCCAGAGAGAGAAATATCTCCCTCTACCTGGGATTGAACTCACAGACTCCTGATTGTGAGACTAGAGTTCCACCTCTAGGCCACTACATCACTTGTGTCGATATATATGATGTAGATTTATAATGTATATTCATCAGCAAATGGGGGTGTGATTTATTTATATCTGCATCAAAAGATGTCCCATCCCTGTGGCCAATGAATTTAAAATTATTTGGGTTGTTCTTCGGAGATTTGTTTCTACAGAACTTCCTGGCTCACAGCAACCATTTTCTGATCATCAGTGGTTGTTGCAAACGGCTTATCCCATGGACTGGAATCTCAGCAATTTCTTACATGAGCGGTGACCTTAATATATTTTTAGTTCTATACCAATAGTGGAAGATGTGCCAAATCTATACTTATAATAGTAGCCTTTAAAAGAAAAAACATAAGAGTTTAGGCCTTGGGGCCAGAAGTGGTATTCAGCCGGTTTGGACCAGTTCTGGAGAACTGGAAGCAGAAATTTTAAGTAGTTTGGTGAACTGGCAAATGACACCTCTGACCAGCCCCACCCCATCTAGAAAATACTGGACCTGGCAAAACGGGCCCATTTTTTGGCCTGCAAAGGCTGCAGAGGCTTCCCTCAAGCCTCTGGGAGACCAAAACAGGACGCAAATGAGCCAAAAATCAGCTGTGAGGCACAGTGCAGGTAAGGGGGCAGCATGGGGGGGGGAGGATTACGTGCACATGCACAGGGGGCAGGGGGAAGGTGTGCATTGCCTTTTGGGTGTTGGCATGTGAGAGCGTGTGTACAATTTTTGGCACAGCAGCCCAAAAAGGTTAGCCACCACTGTCCTAGAAGCTGCTTCTGTTCAGAATGGAAGCAGCTTCTTGAATGAGAAGTTTGAAATGTTTTCAAATATAAAAACCAAGAAGGTCCAAGTTGCCTTTTGGAAAAAGCACCGTTGGCCGCAGCAAGAAAGAGAACGCTTTCTGAATTCTTGACCTCCTCCTGCTTCGAAAGGAACATCTCTTCCCAGCAGAAGAAATCCATGCATTGAAGAGCTCTGAAGCCACAAAGAGAGGCCCTTCAAGTCCATGATGTCCTTCAATTCATAGCTATTGAGAAGGTCAGTCTTGGGCTCCTTCTCATCCTGGATGACAGCTGGACCAGGACATTAAGATTCCCAGAGACGCTAAAGATGGAGAAAGGTGCACATTATTCTTCTCTTTTTTCCATTCATGCACGAATTGTCATCATGGAACCAGGTCAAGACCCAGATCTTCTCAGGAAAGTTGGAATCCTGCAAAAGAAGAGATTTTCATCCTCCTTCTTCCAGATTTTTTTTTTAATATGCTAATTACCAAAATCTCTTCCCTTCTCCTTCCTCTTCCTGCTCCAGTCTTCTCTTCCCTTTTCTTCTTTCTTCTCTTCTCTCTTCTCTTCTTCCTCTCCCTGCTCCAGTCTTCTCTTCCCTTTTCTTCTTTCTTCTCTTCTCTCTTCTCTTCTTCCTCTCCCTGCTCCAATCTTCTCTCCTCTTTCTTCTTTTCTTTCCTCTCTCCCTCCCCTCCTCTTCTCTTCTCTTCTCTTCTCATGATGCCCGTACATATCCATAACCACCCTATTTTTCCAGAGTGGAGCCAGCTTGTTCCAAATTAAAATGAGAAAATTTTCAATAATTAAACCCTGGATTCCATCTGGAACGGCTGTCAACAAGACCAGTCACAGAGAAGATGGACCTGCGTCGGCTAATTGTCTTCTGTTGCTTTGGAATGCTGCCCTCTCGTATTGATATCCTGATTGTTCTGGTTGAAAATGGCCCCGGCGCTTCCACAACGGGTGCCGTGACAGCCTGGAGTTATGATCAAGCTAATTATAAAAGGTTTAATTTAGCCTTCAGTTCTCTGCTTTCCTCCATCCCACATGCCCCTTCGCTTGCTAATATGCTTTATCCCTCCGTAAAGCCTGGCACAGCTACATGTTCTCATGAAGGCATCTTGTTCTCACCCAGGCTTCCCAAAACCATGAAGCCGATTCCTTGCCCCAGTAAAACCCCTTTTATTTAGGTTAAAGGGAATTCCTCTCCAGCAAAGTCCTGGCCAATGGTCTTTCAAGAGATCTCACAACCACAGACCTTGATCAGGCTGGGAGAGCTGCCAGGCCAATAGCTTCCAAACGCCACGCTGTAGCAGACAATACTTGGCAAGGAGTCATGAACAGATCTTCAGCATAATGAATTGAACTAATTGTCTCCTGCAAACACCACTCCCCTTTTGCTCCTCTTTATTCCCTATGGGAGGGGCCATTCACTGTCCACCTGTGCCTTTACTCCCGAGTCAACCCTTTTTCCTTAGCTGTTCCCTTCTCCTGGCAGCTCTGTGCATGCACACACTGGGAACAGGCTCCAGCTGTTCTTCTTCCCCACTGATCTCCAACTACGAAGGCAGCTGATAACTGTCAGTCGGTCCTGACCCCATCTCTGCATTTGATGCAGAGCCCTCGTCAGAGCCTTCCCCAGACTCCAGGACTGGCCCATGTCCCTCCCCAACCTCCTCACTGTCCAAGTCTGCCTCCAACTCTGCTGGCCACTGGCCAGCCACAACAGATCCAGAGATTGGTGAAATATTGAAAAGAAGCAATAATCAAGGAAATGCAAGGTTCCTCCCCAATTTAAAGAAGTAACATTAAGCAAGCCTAAGTTGAGTCCGATTGTTGAGTTGGCTCCCCTGTTGTCCACCGTCTCCTGGAGTTTTTCCAAATTCACATCCACTGCATAACAGAGTCGGAAGGGACCTTGGAGGTCTTCTAGTCCAACCCCCTGCTTAGGCAGGAAACCCTACACCACTTCAGACAAATGGTTATCCAATCTCCTCTTTAAAAAGAGATTCTTAAAAGGCATTAGTGACCCTATCTAACCATCTCATCCTGTGATGAGCCGGGGCATGACACAAAACTAACGAAGTCACGAAAGTAGAATAAATTCCCTTTAATGCCTCCAACCTAGCCCCCAATGTCCAATTATCCTCGGCTGGAGATCAGACTCTTCCAAAAAACAGTCAGAAATGCAATCAGAACCCAAAGTAAAGATAATTAGAAATTAAAAAAACAACATAAACCACACCGAAGTCATTAACATGGCAGGCCACGATAATAAATTTCAGACTTTGAATAAATTGAACAGAAAATGCAGCACCCACAGTTGGGAGGATGCCAAAATCCAGATAAGCCTCAACAAAGATAATGCAAGCTTTGCTTCCAGCAAGGAGCTGTGTGCAAATGCCCCACTTATATCCTGTTCTCCTAGCTGCAACTAATGAAAGGGATCAGGGCCTTTTTCTCTCTCATAAGCCACATTGCTCCCTTCTCCGTTCCTCCCTGCATGCCCTAGGATGAAGAAGGGGTGGGCCTGGGGCTTCCTCTGAATGCCCAGCCAGACTGTGCCCTTTCCTCATTTCTTCCACAGCCACCGGATCCACACTCCCACTCCCTGTCAGCTGCTCAATCTCCCCCTCAGAATCAGACTCCAACAAGGGCATGACACACCCTCTTCTTTGAAGTTGTTTCACTTCTCATCCAAGAAGCTTCTTCAGCTCTGACTGGATGTTGGGGAAGGGAATGATTTGCTTCAAGGTTGAGTTGCAGGTATGAAGTTGCTAATAGGTCCTTACCTGGAAGCCATTTTGCTTCTTAGGCTGCTTGGAAGGCATACATTTGCATAGTTTAAACCCCAAAGAGGGTTTAGTTTAGTCTGAGCTTGCTGTAATGAAGTTAGGGCAATTCTGTGGTTAGGCCTTACAAAAATCAGGCCCTTCTGAAAGATGCATGTTTGGGACAGCAACCCATTAACACAACCGGTGGGACATACAGTCCACAATTAATGATAAAAGTGCAAGACACAGTGGAAATAAAGCCCCCAAAATGCTGCTTCCTCACAAGTTCCATCAATGTACATTGCGGATAATGAAAACAATTGGCCTGAAGCTCCACTTGAGCCAAGGAAATGTGCAAAAACATGTTTCCTACAGATAGGATAATATGGCATAATAATGAGATAAGGTGCAATCTCACAACTGGCATTGCATTTACGCCTTCCAAGAAGCCAGCAATTTTTATTTTCTGAAAAGCCACACACAAACTGTCTTGTACGTTTCCAGTTCTCCTAAGATATGTCAACAGGGCAACTTATTTTATCCAGGTAAGATAAAAATCTAGAACTTTGTCTCACCTACAAGAGTTATAGGTAAGAAAAGTTAGGATCGATTAAGGGGAACCAATTCTAGATTTTGCTCCCGGCCTGAGATAAAACTTTCAATTTCTTTATCAACATTTTTACTAAGATGATTTTTGTTTTTAAAAAAATTAAAACTATAGTTACACAAGAAAGACCCAGATTTAGTGACATTTAATGTTAAAAGAATGCATTTCACTCCAGTTGATGGAAGTTAGTTTAGCTCTTAAAAGTCTTTTGGGCATGTTTTTTTTTTTCCAGGAAAATAATCTATGGCTTGCAGAACAGACCTGCAATAATTTGGAAGACACTTTAATAAAATGACCACTACAACCCTGTGTTGAGATTTTTTGCAGCCCAGATTCAGGAATTCGATCCTCCCTCTGAGATAACTGAGTAAAAACTACAACATTGAATCCTCACTGTGAGCGCAGGTACTCCTTGCCTTACGACCACAATTGAGCCTAGTGTTGATGTTGCTAATTGAAACATCTGTGAAGTGAGTTTTGTCCCATGTTGCGACTTTTCCTGTCGTTCCTGTTGTTAAGTGAATCATTGTATCTGTTAAGTTAGTAACATGGTCGTTAAGGGAAGCCGGATTCCTTCCGGTCGCAAAAGCAGATCCCATGACCCTGGGACACTTGCACCATCATAAATATGAACTGGTAAGTGTGACAAATGGCCATGAGTCACTTTTTCCCGGTGCCATTGTCTCTTGGAATGGTCACTAAATGAACTGTTGTAAGTAGAGAGCTGCCTGTCCTGTAAGATAAATCCTCTCTTTCACAAGGGAGAATAGACTGAGTAGAATCACTGGGTAGAATGATGAGTATATTTGTCTCTAGGTGTGTTGTGGTTCGCCAGCAGCCTGTGCAGACAGAGGTGGAATCGGACAGTGGGGAAGAACGGGGATCGGTCCAGGAGTCTGGAGAGGCCTCGGACGAGGATCCTGCATCCGATGCAGAGATGGGGCCAGGACCATCTGAGAGTGGGGTGCTGACTCTGGAGCCTCTGGAGTCTGGTAGCAGCGAGGCAGAGGAACAAAGGGAGCCTGTTCCCAGTGCACATGTGCACAGAGCTGCTAGAAGGCGAGAGCAGCTGAAACAAAAGGGGCAACTTGGGAGTAAGGCTGGGAGGTGATTGCCCCTTCCATAAGGGATAAAAGTCAGGCCTAGATGATGAAACCTTTGCAGGAAGCAAAGTCGATCATTTGGTTCAGATTCATTCTTGAAGCTCTTTGTACTTTGGTTGGTTTCTTTTCTAGTTCATTTGACACTTCTGTTATTGGCAGCACTTCACAGGGAAGAAAGGTGGGTGCTTATCTCGAGGGACAGTTTGAGATTCATTACCAGCTGGGAATGAAAATAATTCCTAGTGTTGCAATAAAACAAGACTTGTTTTTAAAATTAAGCATGTGGATAATTATGGTATCAGAAGCCTTGGTCAGGACATAGTAGAGCCACAGAGTTGTGGATCATTTTGGAAAAAGATCTTGATCAGAAATGGAGAAAGAAGAAGCATCAAAGTTGAATTTTAGTGTAAACAAGAAGGATCCACTTTCGATCTGCTGCACAGATATTTCAAGCCCACTTGCCCTCCTGAATTTAATCTTTGATACTAAAGATTTAGGAAAGAGATTTTTCTCTCCTTAACCTCATCCTTGGTTTTAATTTTAGATTCGAGGCCGTTCTTTGGGATTGCTAGTTGCATCCCCCTTTTTAAGAGGACAGGAGCAAAATCCAGAAGGAAGGCTATCAATTTAATTTGCGACTCTCTCATTGAATTGAGGATTCTGTGCTCCTGTCTTTGGGGGGGGGGGAGCGATATTCCTAAACACAAAGAATTTAAAACCGTGGATTCGTTGCACTGGATTTTAGGAATCGGATGGCAAAAATGCTGCAAAAATTTGCACCGGTCTTCCTTAAAAAGCAAAAATAATGATCGATGGTGGATGAAGGAGTTGGCTTCGCTCATCCCTTAAAGCCAAGGAATTGGTTGGAGAGTTATTTACATCATTTGGCTAGTCAAAAGAGCACAACGACACCATGTACAAACATGACAAATGGCGTTAGCCAGCTGTATATGGTAAAGCTTAAAGGTTCCCCTCGCACATGCGTGCTAGTCGTTTCCGGCTCTCGGGGGCGCTGCTCATCTCCGTTACAAAGCCGAAGAGCCAGCGCTGTCCAAAGGCCTCTCCGTGGTCATGTGGCTGGCAGGACTAAATGCTGCTGAAGGCACACAGAACGCTGTTACTTTCCCACCAAAGTGGTCCCTATTTTGCTACTTGCATTTTTTAAACATGCTTTTGAACTGCTAGGTTGGCAGAAGCTGGGACAAGGAACGGGAGCTCACTCCGTGATGCGGCGCTGGGGATTTGAACCGCCGAACTGATCGACAAGCTCAGCGTCTTAGCCAGTGAGCCTGGGGTCAACCCAAAAGGAACTTTTAAAATCTGCTGCATGTTGTGCTCACCAACAATGGCTGGAGTTAGAACATTTATTTATCTTTCTTAGAATGGCATCCGAACAACTGGACTGATTTTTGGCTTCTTCCCTGCCGACCTCTGGAGAAAACCAGATATATATCTTTAAAGAAAAAATAAAATAATCTCAACTGAAAAGTGAGAGCATCGACACAGATCCTCCCTTGTTGAACTTGCTGGTTTATTGAGCAAAGAGGAAGATGTATGGCCTGCTTTGCATGATTTGTCAGTGGGAGGTTAAGTCCCACCCTGGCTCCTTTCGATCGTAAAACGCAGTTACAGCTTGTTCCCGGAGCAAAACCACTTCGCATTTTGGCACTCCGTTGAAAAAACTGGGGCACAATGTTCAAGCTCTTCTGCCTTGTGATCCAGGGAAGAACAGGGATGAAAGGCTGTGTCATAATCCTGGGGTGGTGGTGGTGGGGTTTATCAGTGGGGGGGCGAGTGATGGTTCACGTGAGGAGCGTTGGAGCCCAAAAAGCCCAGCCTCTGTTTGTTTTTCCTTTGTTCTGTCATCTAAGGAGGAAGGAGGAGGCAAAGACAAGATCAGTGGATGGCTTTTCCCCCCCAAAAAAAGAAAAAAAAGAAAAAGAAAGCAAAAGAGGGAGAGAGTTATATAAATGTTACCCGCTGAGGTTGTCTTTTAAAAGTGTGCTTATTTGTGGAGGTCCTTAATGTTCTCTTTTCTGGCAGACATTTCATCACCCAACTAGGTAACATCATCAGTGCTGGAAGGGTGGGTGTGTGGAGAGGAGGAGGAGGAGGAGGAGGAGGAGGAGGAGGAGGAGGAGGAGGACTGTGGGGTCCTTGGTATTCTCTGAGTTCAGTAGTTTTCTTGCAGACTTTTCATGACCCAACTAGATAACATCATCAGTGCTAGAAGGGAGGAGGTGTGAGGAGGAGGAGGAGGAGGAAGAGGAGGAAGAGGAAGATGAGGACAATGACTGTGGAGTTCTTGGCATTCTATGAGTTTTGTTGTTTTTTTGCAGACATTTCATGACCCAACTAAGTAATATCGTCAGTGCTAGAAGGGCGGAGGAGGAGGTGGTGGAAGTGGTGATGGTGTGTGGAGTGAGTGCTTCATCACTGGAGGTTTTTAAGAAGAGACTGCATAGTCACATGTCTGAAATGGTACAGGGCCTCCCGCTTGAGCACGGGGCTGGACTAGAAGACCTCCAAGGTCCCTTCCAACTCTCTTCCTATTCCCGATTCTAAGCGCCAAGGCTGCTCACCTGTTCTTTAAGCTCAGCGAGTTGGCCGGAAAGCTGCTTGACCAGAATCATGGTGGACTCCAGCCTTTCTTGCAGGTTCCTGATTTCGTTCTGCTCATTGTCCCCTTCGTTGCTGACCAGAGACATGGCTCTCATCCGAGGAAACCACTCTAAGTTTTTTTCCTGCAAGAGACGGAAGCCGATAAGATGTTAGCTCAACGACGTGTTCTCTAAGGAGTTTCCAAAGGCTTCCACAAGGTTTCTTGAGAAGGAGGTACTAAGCTGGCAGGAATAGCCAACACTCTAGAACAGTGGTGACTAACCTTTTGGGGCTCCTGTGCCAAAAATTGTGCGCCTGCTTGCACACTCGCACTTGCGTGCCAGCACCCAGAAGGTAATGCATGTGGCCCCCCCATGCCCCTTACGCATGCACGCATAATCCCCACCCACCCACCCCCACCATCCCCTTACCTGCACCTGCGCCTCACAGCTGATTTTCGGCTGGTTTGAGACCTTTTTCTGCCTCCCAAAGGCTTCAGGAAGGCTTCTGCGGGCTTTGCAGGCCGAAAAGTAGCCCTGTTTCGTCACTTCCGGTATTTTCGGAAAAACAGGAAGTGATGAAATGGGGCTAGTTTTCGGCCTGCAAAGCCTGCAAAAGCCTTCCTGAAGCCTTTGGGAGGCCAAAAAAGGCCTCAAACCAGCTGAAAATCAGCTGTGAGTCACATGCATGCCCAGTGAGGTAAATCTGCCTGTAGCTCGTGTGTCAGCACAAATGGCTCTGCGTGCCACCTGTGGCATGCGTACCATAGGTTCGCCATCATGGCCCTAGAAGATAGGCTCAAGATTTAACCTTTAACCTCAAACTATGCACTATTGACCTCACCCCATTCCTAAGAGGTCTGTAAGGGGTGTGCATAAGTGCACCATCATGCCTCCCGTCCCTGTCCTATTGTCCCCATTTATTTGTACCTATTTCCTGTATTCTTACTCACGTTGATGTTTATACCTATTTTCTTGTAAGCGATTGACAAATCAAACCAAATCAAATAAATATATAAATATCTAGATGGATCTTGACAGACTTGAACCCTGGGCCCTATCTAACAAAATGAAATTCAATGTAGAGAAAAGTAACGTCCTACACTTAGGCAAGAAAAACCAAAAGTACATATATAGACTGGGAGATGCCAGGCTCAATAGCAGGAACTGTGAGAGAGATCTTGGAGTCTTAGTGGACAATTATCTAAATAGGAACCAGCAGTGTGAGAGGCAGCGAAAAAAGTCAATGCAATCCTAAATTACATTAATAGAGGGATACAATCAAGATCAAGGAGGTACTAATACCACCCTATAAAGCCTTAGTAAGACCACACCTAGGGTACTGCATCCAATTTTGCTCACCACACTATAAAAAAGATGTTGAGGCTCTAGAAAGAGTGCAGAGAAGAGCAACCAGGATGATTTAGGGGACTGGAGGATAAAACATACTATGAACGGTTGCAGGAACTGAGCCTGGCTAGTCTAGGGAAGAGAAAGACCAGGGGAGACAGGATAGCAGTCTTCCAATATTTGAAGGGCTGCCACAGAGAGGAGGAAGGGGTCAAGCTATTATCCAAGGCACCTGAAGGCCAGACAAGTAATAATGGATGGAAACTCAACAAGGAGAGATTCAACCTGGAAATAAAGAGACATTTTCTGACAGAATAATCAACCCATGGAACAAAAGTTGCCTTCAGAAGTTGTGGGAGCTTCATCCCTGGAGGTTTTTAAGAAGAGATTGGACTGCCATTTGTCAGAAATGGTGTAGGGTTTCTTGCTTGGGCAGAGGGTTGGACTAGATGACCTCCAAGGTCCTTTCCAACTCTGTTAATCTTTTAAGGAGAAGAACTTTAAAAAAAACCTTGGGTGGGATCTATTGAAGTGATCTGCACAAGATCCACTCAATGTGCAACAGAAGGAATTAAAAAGAACAAGGAAGAAGCGAAAGGGATATTTAAAACATCTCTGTGCTGTCTCTCGTTGCAAGAATTTTAGTTCCTTCCTGTGCTACTGAAACATACTACTAATAAAGAAAAACTCACTGAAAGCAATTCCAGTATTTTAATTTTCTTAGGAATTATCCTGTGACGTTGGCCTTGGAGCAGATTTAGAAGGATACCTTTTTTAAAAAAAAATGAAATCTGTTTCTCTTACTGCTAAACGCGATGAGTAAAAGTGACATTATTTTCAAAATAATTGGACCAAATATTGTGGCTCTTTTAATGAGGAGCTTGCAAGCAGATGGTATCGTTCCTACAACATGGGCTCGGAGAATATCTGTTAACTTTTGGAGAGAAGCCAGTTGTTTGGAAATGAAACGCCAATGAAAACAATATTTTTTTTATCAAGTGAGCGGATATTGTGGTGCATCAAACCCATTAATCAAATGGTGTTATTTTACTTAAAGAACATTATCTGTAGAGAATCCATAGCACACAGCATACATGTGCAGTCGCCCTTCCAAACTGTGGCCTAAGCTTTACCAGCTTAGTCAGCAGACATACCACACTCTGCTACCAATGAACTATAGAAAGAGCCAGCATCTTTAACACATTCTTCGGCTCAGTATTTGTAAACAGCAGTAGATCATGCCCAGTATTTCCTAGCTGAACCACAGACAACTACAATGATCTAATACGTATTGATTT
This sequence comes from Pseudonaja textilis, assembly GCF_049901715.1. Classification (NCBI taxonomy): domain Eukaryota; kingdom Metazoa; phylum Chordata; class Lepidosauria; order Squamata; family Elapidae; genus Pseudonaja; species Pseudonaja textilis. The sequence goes on along the minus strand of NC_141994.1, from coordinate 26,978,249 downwards.
TACAGAAGACAATGTTGAAAAAGCACTACACAATTTAAAACCATCTCTATCTATTGGACCGGATGGAATATGTGCCTACTTCTTTGAAAAGCTATCCACTGCCATAGCCGAACCTCTAAGCATAATCTTCGAACAATCTTTCAGGATCAGCACCTTGCCTAACCTATGGTCACAAGCTGCAGTCATCCCCATCTTCAAAAAGGGAGACCCCAGCCTAGTTGAAAATTACAGACCAATCTCTTTATGCTGCGTCACCTGTAAAGTCATGGGATCAAATATTAACCAATCCATTATCCTCCACTTAGAGACAAACAACGTACTCTCTAATAAACAATTTGGTTTCAGAAAAAAACTGTCATGTAATCTGCAACTCTTACACTGCAAAAACATATGGATTACACAACTCAATCAGGGCAAAGCAATAGACGCAATCTACATAGACTTCTGTAAAGCCTTTGATTCAGTGGTACACGAGAAACTACTCCTAAAACTAAAACCTTATGGTATCTCTGGACAACATCTCACAGCTACTGCTATTGAGGTAGCCCCTACTCCCGTGATGGCGAACCTATGGTATGCCTGCCACAGGTAGCACGCAGAGCCATTTGTGCTGGCACGCGAGCTGCAGGCAAACTTACCTCACTGCGCATATGTGCACCTCACAGCTGATTTTTGGCTGGTTTGAAGCCTTTTTCAGCCTCCCAGAGGCTTGAGGAAGGCTTCTGCAGGCTTTGCAGACTGAAAACTAGGCCTGTTTTGCCACTTCCTGTTTTTCCGGAAATCCGGAAGTGATGAAACAGGCCTAGTTTTCGGCCTGCAAAGCCTGCAGAAGCCTTCCTCAAGCCTCTGGAGGCTGAAAAAGGCTCAAACTGGCTGAAAATCAGCTGTGAGGTGCAGTGCAGGTGAGGCGGTGGGTGGGGATTGCGCATGAATGCGTAGGGGGCATGGGGGGTGCATTGCCTTCTGGGTGCTGGCACACGAGTGTGAGTGTGCAAATGCGTGCACAATTTTTGGCACAGGAGCACAAAAAGGTTAGCCACCACTGCCCTACTCTATACCTGTGCCTTTGGTTTTTCTTGCCTAACTGTAAAGCTTATTTTACTCACTACTGAATTTCATTTTGTTAGATAGGGCCCAGTGTTCAAGTCTGTCAAAATCCATCCGGATCTTGAGCCTATCTTCTTGGGTGTTGGCTATTCCTGCCAGCTTGGTGTCGTCTGCAAATTTGATGAGTTCCCTTCTATTCCCTCATCTAAATTGTTTATGAAGATCTTAAAGAATACTGTCTGTTGTTTTTGGCTATCAAATCTTTTTAAATGCATAAATGACACTTTTTAATCTTCCTGGGCCACCCACTTATGTATATTACAAAGGTTATGGATCCTTCTCATATTTTTTTCTTTTTACCCCATTGATGGTTGAAAGATAGCCCTCTTCAGTTAAGAATTAATTACTCGTGTGATAAAGGACATGATGTCAATTGTCTCATGAACATCCTGTTTGTGCATTAACCTGAATACTTAATAAAGTAGGCCCATTTCAAGGAGAAATATTGGATTAATCAGAAATCTGGCATTTAGGTTGTTTTCTGCAGGTACATCTGCAGAATTCTTGATCCGGGAGGTGGAATTTATTTCATTATTATTTTTTAACTCCTTCATGACAATACTTTTCAAAACTTTATCCATGCTTTCTCAGTTTATAGATAATGTCATTATCTTCTCGTGGAGCCAAAGGCTCAATTTTTTTTAAAAAAAAATACCACACAGTATTTCTCATTTGCATTAGATGGCTTGAAATGCCTTTGCTATTACAGCACTCAGAATAACTTTATTGTCACCCTGAGTGTACACGAATAGGCATACATTAAAATGAAACTTCATTGCATACCGGTAGTCCTTGATGTAGGGCAATTCATTTAGTGACTGTTTAAAGTTACAACAGCATTGAAAAAAAGGGACTTATGACCAGAGATCTAAATCTAGCCTGCTGTGAATTCCTTATCTCCCGCTATTTTCCCTTGGCTGTCAGTAGTTCAGATTCTCGTAGGGAACTCAAGCTTGCAATAAATCTTGCAACGGCAGTATCCCAATAGTCACGTGATCAAAATTCAGACATGACTCATATTTATGATAGTTGCAGTGTCCCAGGTGTGTGTGTGTCACATGATCCACTTTGGCAACCTCGGACAAGCAAAGTGGATGGGAAAACCAGATTCACTAAATGACTGTGTTCCTAACTTAACAACTGCACTAACAATTCACTTAACAATTGTGGCAAGGAAAAACTTACTTAACAAATATCGCGCTTTGCAATGAAAATTTGGGGCTCACTTGTGGTTATAAGATGAAGATATCCTACAGTTAAGGATGAATATATTCCAGATGTTCCTGGAAGGACGAATTTTCTTGCATCACAAACCACAGCAAAATAGGACTCACCGCAATCATTTGGGCCACATAACTTTCAGGTCCAGTATATTCCGTTGGGTCTTTCACTCTGACCAGAACGATAAAATACAGATAGTGCCACATGTTGTGTTCTGACTTGATGTGTTCCTCGAATGAAACCGTCTTGTTGTCAAACTTGTCTCGTTCAAGCCCTGCAAAACAAACAAACAAACAAACAAAAGGAGAAATTCACAAGAACTTTTTCAGACATTAAAGCCGGAATCTCCAAGCTTGGCATCTTTAAGACTTTTTAAGACATCTTTAAGAAGAGAAGAGAATGCAAACTAGAGTAGAGTGGAGTGGAGTGGAGTGGAAGGGAAGGGAAGAGAATGCAGAAGGGAAGGGAAGGGACTGGAAAGGAAGAGGAGAGGAGAGATCAGATCAGAACAGAACAGAACAGAACAGAACAGAACAGAAGAGAGCTAAATTAATGGAAATCAATTAATGGATGGCAATTGATCAAGGAGAAATTCAATCTGGGAATAAGGAGAAATTTCCTGACAGTGAGAACAATCAACCCATGGAACAGAAGTTGCCTTCGGAAGTTGTGGGAGCTTCATTACTGGAAGCTTGCAAGAAGACATTGGACTGCCGTCTGTCAGAAATGGTGTAAGGTCTCCTGCTTTGGCAGCGGGTTGGACTAGATGACCTACAAGGTCTCTTCCTACTCAGTTAATCTGTGTAATTAATCTATGTACGCCTTTTTTAAAAAAAAAAACCCTTAACGACAAGATGCAAATCCTATGAATACATACCGCAGATGAAACAGGTCGTCTTTAAGATCTCTTCTTTCTTCTGCTTTTCACTCCTGAGATCCGCAAAGGTATCGATGATGACTCCGAAAATGAGGTTCAGCACGATAATGATGACGATGAAATAAAACAGGAGATCATAAACCACCCGAGCAGCAAACAGCGGCTCCTTTAAAGAAACGGCAATTTTATTTAGTTTTAGGGCTGTAGGTTGAGGGGACCCACCGAGATCGACCGAGGAAAACGCTCACCTCTTTGGATGGCTTCCGAAGGACGTCCCCCACGCCTCCGCCATTCCTCAGCCCCTGGTTCAACACAGTCACAATACACATCAACAAAGTGTCGCAGGTTCTCTCCATCCCGTCCTTGTCGTCGTCTTCACCTGTGCGGGTATCGTAAGGTAGGAGTTGCCAACTTTTTGGACCTCAGGGACCACCAAACTCATAATTTTAAATCCCATGGACCAGAGATCCTGGGAAAATCCCCCAAAAAGTCTGCAGGAAAATTCCCCACCCCGTTTTCCTACCAATCGATCATTCTTTATTTGGGATCACAGGATACCTTGCCCAGCTCTGTTCTCAGGAGGGGGGGGAGAGAAAGAGAGAGGGGGAGAGAGAGAGAGGGAGAGAGAGAGAGAGAGACTTTCGGCTTCATGCAAGGAAAGCAGCAGAAGCAGCAGAAGTCTTTCTCTCCCCCAAACTCTGCCAGAAATGAGTCTTTGTGAGACTTGTCACATTGGTGCAGCCTCTTGAAGAAGGAGGCCTTGCAGGGTCCCAAAGACCCATTTCTGGTGGAATTTGGGGGAGAGAAAGACAGACGTTTTCTGCTTTCCTTGTGTGAAGCCAAAAGCAGAAGAAAGAAATAGAAAGAAGCAGCCCGGTGGCCAGGCCAGGCATGTGGGGCGAGTGGGTCAAATCATGTGGGGCAAGTGGCGCAAGTGGGGCAAGTTCCCCCCTCCACCTTTCCCCCTCCCCTCACTACCTCATGTTGTTCGCAATACAAGCAACACAAGCCTTGTGTTCCCATGGGCCATGTGGGCGGCACAGCCTTGTGTTCCCACGCAGCCTGGATTAATTGCTTTGGGGGTGACATTTCTCTGCGGACCACCAGTGGTCCCCGGCCCACTGCTTGACGACCACTATCATAAGGGACACATGGAGGGCAGAAGAGCCCATTAAGCCTCCCTTGGGGAAACATCGGCCGCACAAAGCGTAAAATAGAACCTGCATTCTTTCTTCTGCTTTCTGCTAGTGTTGTGTTGTGTTAAGAACTTGTGTTAATAATCACCTCCTAAATTGTGTGAGGACAGGACAAACATCCGTATCCTGACAGTGAGAACAATTAACCAGTGGAATGGCTGCAGATGTTGTGGGTGCTCCATCACTGGAGGTTTTCAAAAAGAGATTGGACAGCCACTTGTCTGAAATGGTAAAGAGTCTCCTGCTTAAGCAGGGGGTTAGACTAGAAGACCTCCAAGGTCCCCAACTCTCTTATTCTGTTATTCTGTAGTACACTGGAGCATCATTTTACGGTATCTCCATGCAAAGGACTTTGCATGCAAAAGACCTCACTTCTGGAATGACACCATCAACTTCATCTTGCATAACGGATGCCCCCTTCCCCAAGCTATTTTACTATAAGTTTCACTATAGTAGTTGGATAATGACAATATTTGTCTTAAAATATCAGTTGTGGTAAGTGAAGGAGGGGAGAGAGGAGAGGAGAGGAGAGGGAAGGAAAGATAGAATAAGGAAAGGAAAGATAAAAGAAGGAGGAAAGGAAGGATAAAAGAAGGAGAGGAGAGAAAGGGAGAGAAAGGAAAGAATAGGAATAGAATAGAATAGAATAGAATAGAATAGAATAGAATAGAATAGAATAGAATAGAATAGGGGAGGGGAGGAGAGGAGAGGAGAGGAGCTAAATTAATGGCATCAATATTTCCTCCTGATCTCCAAGTCAGTACAGGTAGTCCTCGACTTACAACAGCTCATTTAGTGACCATTTGAAGTTAGAACAGCACTGTAAAAAGTGACATGATCATTTTTCACACTTATGTGATCAACTTTCATCTTCTTGGCAACCGACTCATATTTATGACGGTCATAGTTTCCTGGGGGTGGGGTGGGGAGGTCATGTGATCCCTTTTTGCAACCTTTTGACCAGCCAAGTCAATGAGGGAAACCAGATTCACTTAACAACTGTGTTCCTAACTTAACCCCTTCTAGTAAGAAAGGCCGCAAAACGGGGCACCAGTCACTAAATAAACATCTTATTTGGGAAATAGAAATTTTGGGCTCAATTGAGGTCATAAGTCAAGGACTACCCATAGCGGGAATTTATTTAGCTGGAAGAACAAATATTTGACAAGCGTTCCACTAACCTGGTTTGAGAGTTGGAAGTGTGCAGTTCTCTCTTGAACACGTTTCCACCATCATTGTTAAGCTTGTCGTAGAGTCGGTGCCACTGTCTGATACGTCAACAACAACCACAACAGCATGGAAAAAACCATAAGGTCGAAGCAAATAAATTCAACCACACCTCTTTCATCATCATCATCTTCCTTTAATGACCTCATGATCCCTTGTAGGGTGGAGTCTGGGCAACTGAACGGAGCTAGCAGAGTGTTTTACTGGCCGGATGCCATTCCTGTTGCCGATACAGAGTTTTGTTCGGCAGATATATTTTCTGTGTACCCAGAGAGAGAACTATCTGCCTCTACCTAGAATTGAACTCACAGATTCCTGATTGTAAGGCGAGAACTCTATCTCCAGGCCACCACGCCAGTGGTGGGATTCAAATTTTTTTACTACCAGTTCTGTGGGTGTGGCTTGATGGGTGTGGCAGGGGAAGGATACTGTAAAATCTCCAGCCAGAGGTGGTACTTGCCGGTTCTCCAAACTACTCAAAATTTTGACAACTTTTTCTCCAGAACTGGTCAGAACCTGCTGAATACCACATCTGCACATCTGAATACCACATCTTTCAACCACATCTCTTTGCTAACCATTAAATTATGCACCCTCATTTCTCAGGCTTCATCGTGAATTTTAAAAAAACACACCAATAAATGGGGTGATTTAAGGAATCAATTCTCTAAATTTAATGTAACTCTTAGACTGGGTGCCCCTAATCTTGTTTTTTTTTTTTTGTATGGCCTTCAAACTGGTGAAAAATTGGAAATTTTGTGCATAATTCAGATTGCTATTTGATAAGCAGCCCAGAGTCGCTTGATACTAAGATAATGGGCAAATAAATTTAACAAATAAATAAATAATCAACATTCTACTGAAGCACAAAGTGTGATTGAAATAAAAATACCGGTGTTTCGTATTTACATTATATCATGGGCCTTTCATTGCAACATCTGCTTCAATAACAGAACTCGCATCAAATCACTTTATCTCCTTAAGGGGAAAAAAATTATTCGGAGCTTCAAACTGTCAAATATTAGAATAATATCCGTTTATTTAAAGCATGGCATTACTTTGACAAGAAGGACATTGTGTTCGCTGGCTGCTTTTCTGGATTTGGAATATTTAAAACGTTTCCAAGGTCAAAAATGCGATTTGAGGCTCATTCACTGCAGAGTGGAATAAAATATTATGTTCCCTTTTCCAAAGCAAATAGGAAGATGTGCCTCAGGATTATTGCATGAAACATCTCTTTGGCAGTGAGCATTATACAGGATTTATCTTGGTTGCAGTGAAGGGTTTGTAGGACTTAATATGACAAAACGATAAGCTTGAAATAGTCATGAAACATTCCATGTGGGGATCCGTCGGCAGCCTGTGAAGCTGGCAGCAGAGTTGGACAGTGGGGAGGAACATGGGCCAGTCTGGGAGTCTGGGGAGGACTTGAACGAGGGTCCTGCGTCTGATACAGAGATGGAGCCAAGGCCATCTGGGAATTATGTGCTGTCTCCGGAGCCTCCAGAATCTGGCAGCACCGAGGCAGAGGAAAAAAGGGAGCCTGTTCCCAGTGTGCGTATGCGCAGAGCTGCCAGAAGGCAAGAACAATTAAGACAAAAGGGGCGACTCAGGAGTAAGGGTTGGAGGTGATTGGCCCTCTCATAAGACATAAAGGAGGAGCAAAGGGAAAGGAATCTTTGCAGGAAGCAACGTTGTTCGTACTGGTCGATTTGAAACCCGAAGCTCGATGTTGAATTTGTGTTCCGTTTTGGCCTCATATTGGACATTCAGTCCTTGGCAGCATTTCAAGGAAGATAAAAGTGCGTGCTTATCAGACTTATCCTGAAGGACTTTGGCAGACTTCCATGAGACTGTTTGCAAACTGTTTGAGACTCATTACGGGCTGTGAATGACTAAATTTCACAGCCGTTGAAATAAAGAAAAAAGGGTTTGGGGACTAACATGTGTTTGTTAGTGTCTCCATAAGCCTTGGCCAGAACAGGTAACAATTCCATTGCTGTTTCCAGGCCAGCCCCATGGGCCTTAAGTTTGACACCCATGTGCTAGGAGCTGTATGTCAGGATTCCGGCAGTCACCTCATTTAAATCATGAGTCTCAAGCCAAACTTCCAAAACTTCAAAAGGATTTATTGGGAGTTAACATGTCTGGCACTGCCTGGGTGTAGCCAACTCTGAAGCACATCATTTATTGTCACCCTTGACCCTGGTTTTCTCCCTACCTCCTGGGTGTATCATCATTCATATTCTCCAATGGGACATGTCCATAGCCCAGAGTCATCAATCATGCTCTCCAGTTAGAATTTTGCATGGCAGAAACTTCAGTCACCTAGTTACTATCTTTGAAAAACTATTTATGGAATGCACTTTCGGTTTCCAAGCTGCCACACTGCTCTTTCAAACCCCTTTCCCTCCTCCCTTTCTGTTGGCAACTCTAAAAAGACCATAGAAATATTTTATGAGTTGACACCGTACCTGTAAGGGATGTTCTATTTTTCAACCTTTCCACGTCCATTATGAAGTCATCCTTCAGAAACAAGAAGCCAACAATGGAGAAGAGATAGACCAGGATGAGAGCTAGGACCGCCGTCAGAATAATGGACCTCCCGTTCCGTGTGACGCTTTTGATGACATTCAACAAAGTCTCCTCTCGGTACACCAGGTCAAATAACTGGAGAAGAGAATCAAGAAACAAGAAGGAAGGTGGTTCATCTTATAAATCACATGCACAAAAAGACCACTTCACAAATGCAAGGCACAACATAGGACAGGAGGAGTCTTCAAACTTGACAGCTTTTAAGACTTGTGGACTTCCAACTCCCAGAATTCCTCCTCCAGTCATGTTAGGTCAGGAATTCTGGGAGCTGAAGTCCATAAAGTCTTAAACTTGCCAAGTTTGAAAACCCCTCGACATAGGAGAACAAATCCATGAGGACTAGATTCAGCAGTCCATCTGCCTTTGAAAGATAAAGGCCACTCTTTTGAAGACAATAAAGTCCACATTTTGGACAGCTGGTTTGAAAGAGGGTCGAAGAGGCTATTTAAGTCCAAATTGAACGGCCTTCTCTCAACAGAGAGTAAGACATCATCAATCTCCAGTATACAACATAGTACTTTCAGAAGTTCCAAGAAGGCTCCACACCCATTTGCACCACTCAGGTGACCCTGAGGACACAGGTAAACCTCCAGGTGGCATCAACGATTCTCAGAAAGAGTACTAATGACCAGATGACTGCAAGAAATATAAATCCTTCCATTCCCCACCATCCAGCCAGAGCTGAAGAAGTTTCTTGGATGAGAAGCGAAACGTCTTCAAAGAAAAACCAGAAAAATCCAGTTGTCTCCTGAAAAAGCACCATTGGGACAACCCTGGCCTGGATGACTGGGAATCTCCACAGGCATTTAAATCACACAGGAGATTTTTAAGAAGGGACTGGAAATTCATTTGTCTGAAATGGGATAGTTGGTGTGACCCGTCATCCGTTGGCTCCTTCAGCAGCTGAATCAGAGGAGGAGGAGGAGGTGTGAGAGTCAGGGTCAGCATCAAGGCAACCTGAGAACTCCGAGGGGGAAGAGGGAATGGAGCTGGCAGAGAGAGGGGAGGGGGAGAGCGAGAGAGGTGCTCTGTCAGCCCTCAGATGGAGAGTCAACAGCCCCCAGGTCTGGAGTGGCTGATGAGGAAGAGGAAGAATAGCTGGGTCCAGTGCCTGATGTGTAAATGCACAGAAGGCAGAGGAGAGGAGAGCAGTGGAAATCTATAGGCCGGTCCTTGGGATGGAAGAGCCAACGCTGCTAGCAAAGCCCCACCTGAGCTCTGGGGATAAAAGGCAGGGGGCAGAGATGGATAGGTGTGGCAGACAACTATTCATCTTCTGGCCGGACAGACTTGTTAGCCTGTGGTGAGAGGGAAACTTTTTGCCAGAGGTGCCAGCACTCTTTGGGTTAACTTCAGAGGATTTGTCTTGTTTGGGGAGCTGGGTCAGAACATAGAGTCTCCTGCTTGAGCAGGGGGTTGGGCTAGAAGACCTCCAAGGTCCCTTCCAGTTCTATTCTGATTGATTGATTGAAAAGTTGTATGGCATTATGTCATAAACATGGTATTTTCAATGCCATAAAATATTCTACAAAATTTGCCAGATTTCAGTTCCACAAAGCTTCTTAAAGAGCTTTACCCAAATTCCCAATAAAGGGCCCTTTATTGATAATACCGGTGAGGTTGAGCCTCTGAACACTTACCAAGATGAAGGCCATAATTCTGCCTGCGAATATATTACAGCGATTTCCTTGCCAGAAACCCAAGCTTCCCTGCTCTTTGTCTAATGAAGGTGGCCAGATATGGAGCAGGAAGCGTGATCTTAACACAAACCCATCCTTTTCATGAGGCAGAAGCTGATGAGCTACAGAGGGGGTCCTTGACATATCACACTTCAACCAAGCAATCAGAATAGAGCTGGAAGGGACCTTGGAGGTCTTCCAGTCCAGCCCCCTGCTCTAGCAGGAGAACCTATACCAGTTTAGACAAGGGACTGTCCAGTCTCCTCTTGAAAACCTCCAGTGATGTGGAAAGGAAGGAAGGAAGAGAAGAAAAGGAAGGAAGTCAGGAAGGAAAAGGAAGGAAGGAAAAGGAAGGAAGGGAGGAAAAGGATGGAAAGAAGGAAGGAAGGAAGAATAACAGAATAATAGAGTTGGAAGGGACCTTGGAGGTCTTCTAGTCCAGCCCCCTGCTCAAGCAGGAGATCATATCCCATTACAGACAAAGGACTGTCAAGTCTGTTCTTCAAAATCTCTGATGTGGTTTATTTAATGACCATAGAAAGTTATAATGGTACTGAAAAAGTGACTTACAACCGATCTCCACACTTATGACGGTTGCAATATCCCCATGGTCCGACCAACATTCAGACGCTTGGCAACTGACTCATATTTATGACAGCGACAGTGTTCCCTTTTGTGGCTTTCCCACTTATTTAAATTCAATGGGAAGGGAGAGAGACGGTCAGATTCACTTAATGACCAAATGACCACGTGATTTGCTTATCAACCCTGCTAAAAAGGGAGTCAAACCAGGCCTTTTGCTTAACAACTGCCTTGTCAGCTTTGGAAGCCCTATTGAGACCAGATGCTGCCACACTGCCACATTTTGAGCCTGGGAAAGAGGGAGAGGGGGCATTTCTTGGAGTGTAGGTAGTTAGACATAATAGCATTCTTCTTCTAAGTCAAGGTCATGTTATTTCTGCACCTGGGTGAGCGGATGTCTCAAGCTGGGATGGATGGCGATTGGGGCATGTGATGCAATGATGGGTGCAGGGGGTGGATTTGTAGTTTTTTTTACTTATTGCAAGGAAAGTCGGAACTTTCAGATTCGGGATTCCCCAGGTGTGCCAGTTTACCATCCAATTAAAACAGAACTTTTGAGAAGATGTCTGTCTCAGAGTAATTTGTTGGAATGGAGTTTTTCTGGAATGCTGACATGCCTTGTCTATCAACGGGAATTCTGGTTCCACCCCATATGCATGGCAGAATTTTAAAGCAAAAGCAAAGAAACCATGCTCTTCTTCGACAAGAAATAGAAAACAAGTATACTCACCAAGAAGCTGTAAAAAAATTCATGCACGCAGAGGCCCAACATACAGACCAGAACATAAGCCACGTGGTAGAGAAAAGCCATATCCATGATGACAGCTCGGTAGCCACGGGTGAAGGTCCCACGATTGCCGACGAAGCTCACCAAAAATACAATTTTGTTACAAAGCTGCCCCAAAAAATACAATTTTATTACAAAGGTGGAGAGAAGCAATGGAGACAGTACCTCTCAAGATCTACAATGCTACCCCTATTGTTTGCCTTTATCTCCAGTGAACCTGTGTTCCAGATAGGTACTAACAATTTCTAAACAAAATGTGACTCTATCAAATGAAAGCACCTATACATAGGCGGGGCCAATAGAAACAAAGAGGCCCAGGTTATATTTTTGATTAATGTGACATAGTACCGGAATACTTTGTGAATAACAAAGTTAGTTAGGTTATGAGATGGGCAGTGTGGAAATTTAATAGAGATAGATAGATAGATAGATAGATAGATAGATAGATAGATAGATAGATAGATAGATAGATAGATATGGGTAGATAAATGATAGATAAATTGATAGATTGATAGATTGATATGGATGGATGGATAAGTAGATAGATAGATAGACAGACAGACAGACAGATATGCTACAAAGGTTGTAACTGTGAAAAATGGTCCTTTCTCCAGTGCCACTGTAACATTGAACAGTCACTAAAAGAATCGTTGTAAGCCAAGGACTACGTGCAGCCATAATATCAACCCAGATAAGTGGAAAGTGTACCACTTACAACCTGTATATGGGGATAGTTTGCAGGCAGAGCGAAGAGGTGGAATTTTGAAAGGAAAGTCAACTTTGATATGTCTTTATCATGCAAACATATCTGCCCTTCACTTGACTTAAACTGGAATTAATGAGGCTTCAGACACACACAGATTATTTGCCTCAGCGGCTGGTTCAATTTTCCCACTGCGCTAAATCAATACGGAACAAGAGATAATTGATTATATAGATATATATATGAATCGCGGGATAATTTTTTAAATACTTACATTAGCGGCACCCAGAAGGATCAGCGTGGGCCCGAGACCAATCGTATATATAGACCTGAGCATAACAGAGACCAAAAATGGGCGGATTCCAACCGGTTTTGGGAAAAAGAAAAGCAGAGAGGTACAAACGGCCACAGCGATCCAGAGGAGAATGGAAAATAATGGAGAAAGCGTGCCTAGATGGAAGAAGACACATCATATTTTGGAATATAAGAACTAGATCATCATCATTATCTTCTTCTTTTAATGAATCCATAATCCCTTGCCCGATGGAGTCTGGGCAAATGAATGGAGCTGAGTTTTTACTGGCCGGATGCCTTTCCTGTTGCCGATGTGGAGTTTTGTTCAGCAGATACATTCTCATTGTGCCCAGAGAGACAAATATCCACCTCCACCTGGGATCGAACTCACAGACACCTGATTGTGAGGCGAGAGCTCCACCTCTAGGCCACCGCACCACAATATCAGAACTAGGTCCCTGAATTAAATCAGTCAGGATCCAATCAACATTTTTCCCACCTTCTACAAGGCAGAAAAAAAAAGGGACGTTGAACCATTTCATTTTATAGCAAAGCTATCGATGTCACTAAATAGAATTGAAGGACTTCCAATAGAGAGAATAGAGAGAGGGAAAAGGGAATCATTCAGTTTTTAGCTGTGGTTGGTTTGGTGAACTCTTAAGTAAAAAGCCTTACAGGTGAGTCCTTAACTTACAAGCAGGGGTGGGCTTCAAAAAATTTAGCAACCGGTTGGGCGTGGCCTAGTCAGCCTCCTGCACTATGGCGGGCGGGGAGTTTTTGCACTCCCTGGGCTCCAGAGGCTTTCCTCGAGCCTCGAGGAGGGCGAAAAAGGCGTCCCTGGGCTCTGGAGGCCCTCTGGAGGCCGGAAATGGCCCAGTTTCATTCCGGAACTTCCAAAAGGCCCATTTTTTGCCCTCCCCAAGCCTCTGCACAGGCCCCGCACTTACCTGGCAACCATATGGACCGTGTGGAGACTCCTGGGAGGGGAGAGGTGGAGTGGGCGGGGCCAGCCTGTCATTGCAACTACCGGTTTGGTGAACCAGATATAAAATTAACATCCGGTTCGCTCGAAACGGTGCAAACCGGTAGCAGCCAACCCCTGCTTACAACCATTTATTTAGCAATTGTTCAAAGTTAGAAGGGCACTGAAAAAAGTGACTTATGACCGGTCCTCTTACTTACAACCATTGCAGCATTTCCACAGTCACATGATCAAAATTTGGGTGCCTGGCAACCAGGATATATTTAAAATGGTGGCACCAAACCAAAGTTACGTCATCACCACTTATGGCCTGGCCAGTCAGCTCCTCTGATTAAGGACTTGAGGACTTCAACTCCCAGAATTCCCCAGCCAGCATGGGATTCTGGGAATTGAAGTCCACATGACTTAATGTTGCCAAGGTTGGGAAATCCAGGTTTAGACAAGGTGTATCTTAAAGGGAATAGGCTTGAATTATGGAATATTTTACCCAGGGTTGAAATTGGGTTGCTGAAGGCAAGAAATACACTACGAATGAAAAATACATTAAAGAATGTTTGCAGTGATGTGAGAAGTGTGCTAGTTGGGTACGTGGGCCGACAGGTAGATTTGCATTCTGGTGATCCCGTACCTGGTTGAGAATCTGAATGATTTGCCGTGAAGATTGTATTGTGTACTGAGAAACACGGATGCGAAAAAGAATATATCAAAAGAAAAGGGAGATGTGTTTGACAGGGAAAAAGGAGGGATTGAAGATAGCAGGTTATATAAAAATGACAAAAATACGCAGCAAAGAGATGAATTTGTATACCTTAGGAGAAAATTTCCTAAAGACATGGAAAGTGTCAGGCACGAAATGTTAGGTCCACTCAGGAAAGTCCAATTAAACTGATTTATTGCTAAAAGCTCATGCACGGGAATCTTCTCAAATAACAGATTGCTCCTGCTTGGAGTTAGATAGGAGTCAATGGAATTCAAAGGGGCTTGGACTTATTTTATTTGTGACGATGTAGGGATTGCAGGTTGATTCCTCTTTGGACTCCATCTCCATGTTCTGCGACGCCTTCTTCTAAGAGAAATGGATGGATTCTGGCCAACTTGTTTAAAAAAAAACTTATTATGGGATTCTAGATCTATTGATTTTTTAAAATAGATATACATTTTATATATGTATATTTAGAGATATATAAACAGATCTATCTACTTATTTTATTTGTCTCCCTTTATTTCTTTGTCGTTAAAACATAAATTTAACACAAAAATTTTAGGTGGAGGCTGCATGAAAGGAATGGCCCGGTCATTTCTTCTCCCATACATTTTGGGATTTTTTTTTTTACTATCACTAGCAAAGGAAAAGCGTGAGTTTTGCAACGTTCATAACCCAAGCAACGTACCTTCATCACCATCATCTCCAAACGGGTAGAAAAGGGCAACCGCTAGATTGATGAAAACAGCCAGATTGAAAGATATGCTTCCCCAGAGAGAAATTTGTCGAGAGAACCAAAATAATGCCGGATTATCTAGGAAGGAAAGGACGAACAATTATCGTTCATCTCAAGGAAAATGGTTGCTCCAGTTGTTGTGGGTGCTCCCTTGTTGGAGACTTTCAAAAAGAGGCTGGACAAACATTTATGTCAAGGTTCCGATGGATGCCCTAATTAATTCTTGAGCCTTGAGCCAAGTTTCAAAAGAAATCCAATTATTTATTAGGAGCAACATGTCGGCACTACTTTTCCCAACTGCAGCCGGCTCTGCCGTACATAATTTACTGCCCACCTATGACCCTGTTTCCCCACCTCCTCCCAGGGTGTATCATAAATCAAATTCTCTAATGGAGCACTTTTGCAGGCTGTAGAAAAACACACCTCTCTCTGGCTGGCTCTGGTAACCTAGGATACAATCTAGAGAAAGATATGCGTGGAATGTGCTTTTGATCATAGCAACCCAACTGCTCCATCAGGTCCCTGCAAGGTCCCTTACAACTCTATTATTTTATGTTCTATCTTGTTTTTTTATGGTCAATACATGGACAAAGCAGGACTTTACAACAGAACTTTCCCCAAAGTTAGATTAGACTTGACTTTTAGATCTCTTCCGAGTAACCTTCAAGCAGAAAAATCCTTACAAATCCCATACTCACTCCTAATTTTCCTCTGCCACTTCATTTCATTATACAGATCCTCGGTCTGTTGAAAAAAGTCGTTGACTTTGCTCCCTTGCTCATCTCTTTCTGTGGTATTGAACACCCGGCATTTTGATTCATGAGTGAGGAATTCACAAACGTTTGGCACGGGAAATACTATTTGCTCCATGGTTCTGTCGTGACGGACAATCTGCAAAGACACATAACTCACTTGGAGACACACACACAGGAACCGGAAAATCTTAATTTTGAGGGATGAGGTATTGGGGTAACAGTAGATTATCGCCTCTTAAGTGTTCAACATGAAGTTGGCAAAGGTTCAATTTCGGTTAATAATATACATTTGGGAGAATTTATATATGTCCCAGACAGATATAAAAGATTCTTAAGAAAAGGAAAATCAATCTATCTATTCTTTCTTTCTTTCTTTCTTTCTTTCTTTCTTTCTTTCTTTCTTTCTTTCTTTCTTTCTTTCTTTCTTTCTTTCTTTCTTTCTTTCTTTCTTTCTCTCTCTTTCTCTCTCTATCTATCTATCTATCTATCTATCTATCTATCTATCTATCTATCTATCTATCTATCTACTTTCCGAATATACAATCCTGGCTAATTTCAGAATTGTACCTCTTCACGAATAGCTGAACATTGTGATACCGTGAAGCAGTATAACATTAAGATTTAGGAAACGTTTACCTTTCCAAATGTTTAGGGAATAAATATTATTTATGATCGAATTGGTAACCAAATAGTCCTGAGCCACTCCTTGAGTAAAATTTGGTAGGAAACCTCATGTAGATATCTTTGGTGTATCCCACAGTTGGCTACCTGCTCATTCCTGGTGACAATGTCACCTTACCAAGCAACAGAAAAAAGATTCCATCAAGAACTCTTTCTGTTATTTCAACAAATCTCGTAGTTCAAGTATGGATCAGCAGAAGGAGAACTCTATAGGACAGAATGTAACATCAAAGCCTATAAATATTTTCAGTTCAGTGAGCAAGCTTTTACCTCAATTTGGGCAGTGTGGTTGGCGTAATACTTCAAAGCTTCATCTCCTTCTTCTGGATCTGCCCCAGGTTTCAGTATGTGTTGTAATACTTTGTTATGACGGGACAACTGGAAGTAAACGGAGGAGAAAGAATGATTAGAAATGCCATCTGGGTAGCTTGTTAACTAAAAGGCAAAAGCCATCGCCAGATAACCTTCAGCTCCACTGAGTAAAACATCTAACTGAACCCAATGGGTTATCGCTTAAACTTCTGGTTATTTATTGAGATGCATGGCCTGCAACCTGCAGTATTAGAAGTCATAAAATTGTAGGGCTGGACGGAACCTTGGAGGTCTTCTATCCAACCCCCTCCTCAAGGCAGGAGCCTTAGAGCATCCCAACCAAATGGTTGTACAGTCGTTTTCCAGTCGTTCTCTGTGTGGTTTCTGCATGGAGCATCTCATCTCTCTTTTTTTCAAGCTTGGACCCCATGTTCAAAATCCAGGAGGAAACAAATTATCTGCACCTCCCCTTCAGTCAGTCAGGGGGCCTAAATCTAACCAATTAGGCAAGTTCACAAACATCTAAGAACTTATGATATTTTATATCTATCTATCTATCCATCCATGTATCTACCTATCTGTATCTACCTACCTACCTACCTATTTCTTTCTTTCTATCTATTTATCTATCTATCTATCTTTCTTTTTCTTTCTGTATCTATCTATCTTTTTATCTATATCTATATCTATCTAATCTATCTTTCTTTATCTATTTCTATCTGTCTTTCTATCTATCTACCTTTCTATCATCTCTCTCCCTATCTACCTTTCTACCTGTATCTTTCTCTCTCTCCCTGTTCTTTCTTTCTCTATCTATCTATCTATCTATCTATCTATCTATCTATCTATCTATCTATCTATCTTTTTATCTATATCTATCTAATCTATCTTTCTTTATCTATCTCTATCTGTCTTTCTATCTATCTGTCTTTCTATCTTTCTATCATCTCTCTCCCTATCTACCTTTCTACCTGTATCTTTCTCTCTCTCCCTGTTCTTTCTTTCTCTATCTATCTATCTATCTATCTATCTATCTATCTATCTATCTATCATAGGAAGTTTGGGAAGCTGCAACTTAGGAATTCTAGCAGCTGCTGCATTTGAGGAGTGGCTTATTTACTGCTTCTGTGTCTCCAAACTATCTTTTAGCTCCTTTCCCCCCACCTTTTCGCCCCATGCAAAAGACTCCATTCCTTAATCATTCCCGAGCTCGTGTTCGAGGGATCCTTGCTTCATCCCGCTCACGAGATCAGCAGCGGCTGAGTGGGAATCTATATCGCCCTTTTCACCAGCTACGAGGTGGTTAATGAAGTATTTCTGGCCACCCCTGTCAGCGCTGGCAAGCCGAGCCAAACCGCTCCTTCCAATTTTGTCTGATGTTCAATTAGCAGCTGTCACCCTAAACCCCATTATCTTGTCTCCTCCAGAGGATAACTGTCAGATTATGACAAGTGACAGGCCTCGTGAGCCATGAAAGATGTCAAGAATTTAATCAGTGCAAACGAAGGTGGAAGCGCACGAGATGTTCAAGGCGAGTCATTCAAGCAGATGTTGGTTTCCAATGAAGCCCCAACCCTGGTTTTCAAACCACAGTAGCTAATTTTAACTCAGGTGGAGGCAAGGTTTCATCAGACCATTAAACAGATTTACATACAAGTAATTACTAGGAAAACTGGCTTTTGGCAAAGAGTAGCCAAACTACCGACCTTTGCTTCAAGTATGTCTCCTATGTTTTTTAAAAAAAACACATTTCCCACCTGTTCTTAAGAGTCCTTTCTACAATGTGTGTAAATTCATTGCAAAGAAAATTCATTCTCCGTTCCTTAAAGGAGAAAGGCATTTTCTTAGCAAACATATCCCAAGTTGCAGAGATATTTTTCCCAAAGGGCTTTATTGATAGTCTGCATTACTATTACTATTAATCTTCTCATCCCTCCTTATCGCCCATCCTCTACGACTTGTAATTATATGACTGTAACTTTGTCGCTTGTATCCTTACAATTTATATGGACTGTTTCCTAGTATGATTTGATTGCTTATTGTATCCTATGACTATCATTAAGTGTTGTACCTGATGATTTTTGACTCTTGACAAATGTATCTTTTCTTTTATATACACTGAGTGCATTTGCACCAAGACAAATTCCTTGTGTGTCCAATCACACATGGCCAATAAAGAATTCTATTCTATTCCATTGAAGGCAACATCTACACAACACTTTAATTTGCAGTGTATCCGGCCAGCTAATTCAACTCCCTCTTGTTTTACCCTCTTATTTTATTTTTAAGACCACACCTGGAATATTGTGTCCAGTTTTGGTCACCCACCACATCATAAAAAAAGATGGAAAGAGTGCAGAGAAGAGCAACCAAGATGATTAGGGGACTGGAGACTAAAAACATGAAGAATGGTTGCAGGAATTGGGTAAGTCTAGTCTAGTGAAAAGAAGGACTAAGGATGACATGATAGCAGTCTTCCAATATCTCAGGGGCTGCCCCAAAGAAGAGGGAGTCAAGCTACTCTCCAAAGCACCTGAGGGGAGGACAAGAAGCTATGGGTGGAAACTAATCAAGGAGAGAAGCAACTTAGAATTAAGGAGAAATTTCCTGACAGTTAGAACAAATTAATCAGTGGGACAGCTTGCCTCGAGAAGTTGCGAATTATGCTCCAACACTGGACACTTTTAAGAAGAGATTGGACAACCATTTGTCTGAAATGGTCTAGGATCTCCTGCTTGAGCGGGGGGTTAGACTAGAGGACCTCCAAGGTCCCTTCCAACTCTGTTACTCTGTTCTTTGTCTTATTTTTCATACTAGCTTGGGACCTATCTTTCAAACCATGGAAAAATCTGTGATTTCTTCTGCTTCTGGTAAGCTCAACAACAAGTAATGACAGGAAAGGATGTTGCACTGAAAAAAATGTACAAATGGCTACTGCCTTTTAAACAGCTGTTGAAATTGAAAGTCTGGGTGCCTCTAAAATAAATTGGCAGCCCACATAAGACTAAAAAGAAGAACTTGGGTCTGTTTTTTTTATTTTTAGCTTCCTCTAATCAGTGAAGAGATTTGAAACCAAGTACCCTCTATTAATTTCCCTTAATTAAAAAAAAAACCAAGCTAAATTATATTCACTAGGGTAAGATTTGAAGACCCACAGACTTTAGCTAATTGGAGTGAGTCTGTTCCAGAAAACGCATCAAAAGTGAGAGATTTATTGATATGTGGCTACCAAGATACATTCCGGGGTGGCAGGACATGGGTTGTGAAGAACTGAAGAGCAGGAAGCACAAAAAGAAATACGACCGAGATTAAAAAAAAAAAAATCACTTAAGGAAGCAGTTTTTGACATGCATCAATAACAAAGCTTACTTAGGAAAGGTGTATAATTCTACTTTTATTCAAGATCAAAAGTTGTGACAAGTGGCCCAATATTTGTTTCCTTCATTCTGTCTAAAAATGCACAGACCTGGAAATGTTAAGATTTATTTATGTTACAACAAAATGTTTTAACTTGATTTAGATGGGCTTTGCGACTAGGTCTGGAAAAAAAATAGCTTGGACAGGATTAAGGGTTCAATTCTGACAGTTGGCTATTTAGAGCACGGATGGCATTCTACCGGTTCAGCCTGGTTCGAGTGAACCGGTAGTAAAAGAAACTGGTATGGCCAAACTGGTATTCCTTTTTCCCCCCAATGATCAGCTGTTCCGATGATCAGCTGTGCTGGGATCCCCCTCGCTATTTTACTGCTTCATCCAAGAGACTTTCCTGAGGCCCAGAAGGCAAAAAAAAAATGGACCACGGGGTGAAGGGGTGGTGCAAAAAAAAGAGAAAGCAGCCACGCCCACCCAGTCACATGGTCATGCCCATCTAGCCACGCCCACCTAGCCATGCCCACAGAACAGGTAGTAAAAATATTTGCATCCCACTCCTGGTTTAGAGGCAGCAATTTAGCCTGATTGGGAATTAATTATCGGCATGTTTAAACACGATTTATACAATCTCCTTGGGCTTTTTTTATAAGCATTTGATTTTAATTTGTCATCATTGTAAACTTTACTAGTAAATTTAAGAGGATTATAATCTAACAATGTTTGATTGCATATTTGTACCCTATGACTATATTAAGTGTTGTACCTTATGATTCTTGACAAATGTATCTTTTCTTTTTATGTAAACTGAAAGCTTATGCATCAAAGGCAAATCACACTTGGCCAATAAAGAATTCATTTATTCATTAATTAATGAATTGATTGATTGATTGATTGATTCATTCATTCATTCATTCATTCATGTTAACAATTCCAATCTAGTATTTTTTGATGGCCACTCTTGAGTGAGGTGGGCAGTTCCTATATTTGATAACAACATACCTGGTGAGCTAATATGTAGATATTATGCCCAACATCTTTTGGTGAGATATTGTCATCTCCATTCTCCTCTTCTTGGTCACTATCAAGGCCCTGGTTGTACGCATTCTTCATGACGTCCACCTCGAAGGAAAATGTCCTTGATTGTTAAATTGAATGAGCTCTTAGCCCTGTTTAGTTTCACGTAACACCATCTGCATAGTCTTAATGCTTTTCTCCAATCTCAATTAAATAATCTTTTTATATCCCACCATATTTTTTAAATCTGTTCACCGTGGGTGAAGGCAGGACAAGAAGCAATGGATGGAAACCAACCAAGCAGACAAGCAACTAAGGAGAAATTTCCTGATATTGAGAGCAATTAACCAGTGGAACAGCTTGTCAACAGAAGTTGTGGGTGCTCTAACACTGGAGGTTTTCAAGAAGAGATTGAAGAGCCATTAGGGTTTCCTGCCTGAGCAGGGGGTTGGACTAGAAGACCTCCAAAGTCCCTTTCAAACTCTGTTATTCCTCTTTGTGTTTCAAATAACTTAAACAATTATATAGGTGGTTTTTAACTTACAACCAGGGGTGGGATTCTATTGGTTTGGACCGGTTCGGGAGAACCGGATGTTAAAATTACATCCAGTTTGCAGAACCAATTTCAACCAACCAGCTGGTCCTGCACACCCCATCCTGCCCCTCCCAGGAGTCTCCATGCGCCCCATTTTTGATGGAGGTAAGTGCAGGGTCCACACGGAGGCTCTGGGAGGGGGAAAAAGGGCCTTCTGGAAGTCTGGAAATGGGCCTGTTTCTGACTTCCGGTGGGCCTCCAGAGCCTCGGGGAGGCCATTTTCAACCCCCCCCCCCGAGGCCCGGGGAAGGCCTATGGATTCTTGGGAGGGCGAAAAATGGATTCCCCTGGGCTCTGGAGGCCTCCCGGAAGCTGGAAACAGGAAGTTCCGGTAGGCCACGCCCACCCAGCAATTGGGCAGCAAACTGGTTGCTGAGATTTTTGAATCCCACCCCTGCTTACAACAGGTTGTTTGATGAACAATTCAAAGCTACGATGGCCCTGAAAAAATGTGACTTATGACCGTTTTTCAGACTTATAACCATTGCAGCATCCCCCATGTGATCACGTGATCAAAATTCAGACAGTTGGCAGCTGACTCGCATTTATGACGGTTGCAGCGTCCCGTGTGTGTGTGTGTGTGTGTGTGTGTGTGTGTGTGTGACATGATTCCCCTTTTGGCAACTTCACAACCGGGTTATTAACTTAATTGCTGCAGGGATTCACTTAACGGTGGCAAGAGAGGTCATAAAATGAGGCAAAAGTCACTTAACCAATGTCTCACTTAGCAATAATAAAATTGGGGCTCAATTATGGTCGTAAATTGAGGATTCCCTGTATTCTAGTCCTTATGGGGGTCAAAATCAGTTTGCTAGCTCAAAAACTCTTTTTTTTTTTGCTATTTTCAATTATAGAACCGCCAAAAAAAAGATAACTCACCAGCTCTTTTGGTCTCATGTTGAAAAGGACTCGTTCTGCATTTTCGCTATCATGCCTGCTTTCCATGATAGCCAGCAAAAGCTTCGAGGCGTTATTCTGAAAGGTATCAAAAAGCCAATTAAGAGGTTGTTAAAATCTATTTCATGGACCGATGAGCCTTAGCGCTGCTTTAACTGAAGTTGCAGTTGAAGTGAGGGGAGCTGAATGTCAACTAAAAAAATACTTCTTTGGTCTTTTTAGTTGCCAGCAGAAAGGGAGGGCGGGAAAGCAGTGCATTCCTTAAAGGCTTCAGATAATCACTTTGGCAACTGAAGCTTCTGGCATGCAAAACTATTACTGGAGAGCATGATTGATGACTCTTGGCTATGGGTGTGTCCCATTGGAGAATATACATCCAGGGGGTGGAGGAAGACCAGGGTCAAGGGTGAAATGAGTGATGTGTCTCAGAGTTGGCTGCAACCAGGAAACGCCGACATGTCAACTCCTAATAAATCAACCATTTTTTCATTGAGAGATGTGGCTTAGAGACTTATAATTTGAATGGGGGTGCATGCCAGAGTCCTGACAGCAGGTTTCCTTTTGGTGAGGACAAGGTGTTTTTTTTTTTTGAAGGCCTTGAATCTTTTTATGGATTTTGTTTTGTCTTATTTTATGCGTGACATCATGGCCTGATCACCACAATCACAGAACTAATTAAAAATAAATTACATATTTATAAGTACCAGATGTCAGTAAAGAGAGCCTTTCCATGTAGCTCTTTCCATACCGTGTGTTGACTTAGCCACTGTTTCTTTTACAATGGTGGTGTCTGCAGTAGTGGGATTCAACTGGTGTTACTGCTGGTTTGGTGCCTACGTTTTGCATGGCAAACATTTGGAAGAAAACCACCAAGTTCTGAGAGCACCAAGGATCCCTCATTTCCACTCTGAACTACAAATATTTTTACTGGATCCAATCCAGGTTGGTCCCCAGGACTAGAGGTTTAGTCTTCCGAGTGTCAACTTGCAAAGCATCCCTGACCTGCTCTTGAGTTGCCATAGGCAAGGGGGGATGGGGAAGCAAACTTTGCAGATACATCAAAAAGCTTGCATCTCAGTCAAAAAAAACCACATTCCAACTGATGCCTCAGGTTCATCTCTACAGAAACCCACCATGGCCAGAGGGAGTGACCTCTACAACCCATGAAATTGCTTCGTTGGGGAATGTGACTGATGATACATCTTGGAGGGAGGGTGAAACAGGGTCAGAGGCAAAGCGCGAATTAACTGAGGTCAGAGTTGGCTCCACTTGGCCCATGCCAACACGAAGCTCCTAATAAATAACTGGATTTCTTTCGATGCTTGGCTTGAGGCTCATGATTTAATTAGGGTGACAGTCAGAACCCTGACACTGAGCTGTTAGACTCGTGCTGGAGCCCATCCTCAGGGATCTTCTCACTACCAGATTGTATCAAGTGAGAAGTTCTCACATGGGTTCCAGCACGAGTCTAAAAGCTCAGAAGACAACCTGGTAACCAACCCAAATTCGATCCTACAACATTATCCAGGACACGTATATTTGCCTTCATTCATTCGAATATCCTTTTTATTGGTATATGGAATATACATTCGGATAATGTCTTTAGGACCAGCACAGTAGAAATTAGGGCAGCTGATCTTACTCTCCCAGGAACAGGCGAGGGCTCTGCACTTCTTCTCCTGACCATGGATGAGATTATCCTGTCCTTCTTCCATCTCTTAAGAGCAACAATGGGAACCCAGTGAGGTTAAGGCGACGGGGATAATGTTCACGGGGTAGAATTCCATACCTTCAACTGTAGCACTAGGTCCATCCGATATTTTCCAAGGGGATTGATATCATTTAGGATCAGCGCAATGATGATGTCGATGCCATTGGATTCATGGGTGGCTATACAGGTCTACAAAAGGCAAAGAAAGGAAGACATTTACGATAACAACACATCCCTTGAGAGATTGTGTCCTTTCTCTTCCTCGTTCTTTGAAAGACGAATAATGTCCTAAAGGATTTTGTGTGGATCAGCAAATCCAAGAGAAAGTCCTGTCGATTCAGGGAAAACATAGACAAGGATAGACAAAATACTCAGTGCATTGCACCACTGCAACCACTGTACATCTTTCCAGAGGGGAAAGTACACAATGGAGGGCCTGAACCAGTGGTATTCAGCTGGTTTGCACCGGTTCACATGAACCAGTAGCAAAGATTTGGCATGGATCGCCAAACCGATAATAAGTTCTGGCTGGCCAGGCCCCTGACCTGGTTGCCAGGTCGCCACTGGCTCATTTGCCCTGCCCACCCAATGCTCTCTCTCACCCCACCCACCTGACGCTCGCCTCATAAGGTATTTCTTTTTCTCCCCTCCCGACAAAAGGAGGCCCAAAAAATGGCTGGGGGTGGTGGCTGCAAAACAGCAAAAAAAAAAAAAAACAGAAGAAGAAGAAGCCCCGCCCACCCAGTCACATGGCCATGACCACCTAGCCATGCCCACAGAACCGGTAGTAAAAAGTTTTGAATCCCACCACTGGACTGAACCAGTAACAAATCCTCATTTTCCTCAAAAGGTCATGCAAAAACCAAATACGGTTTTTGAAAAGCACCTTTGAGACCACCATGACTTGGATGATTGAGAATCTCCAATGATGGACAGGTATAAATTTTTGGCAAAGGAGGCAGGGACCTTAAACCCATGATATCAAACAGAAGAGAATATTGGAGGCTCAGGGTTGAACCATGAGGTCCTTGGTGTTCTGTGAGCTGGGTTACTTTCTTGCAGACATTTCATTACCCAACTAGGTAACATCATCAGTGCTAGAAGGGAGGAGGGTTTGCTCTCTGTTTATATTCCAATCCTTTCAGTGCCATGCCCCTGTTGGAATCTGATTCCGAGGGGAGGGTCAAGCAGCTGACAGGAAGTGGGAGTGTGGCTCTGGTGGCTATGGAAGAAACTGGGGAAGGGCACAGTCCAGCTGGGCATTCAGAGAAAGACCCAGGCCCACCTCCTCTTCATCCTAGGGCACACAGGGAGGGACGGAGAAGGGAGCAACGTGAGTTACAGGGGTTACAGGGGAAAAGGGGGCCCTGATTCCCTTCATTAGCTGCAGCTGGGAAAACAGTGCTTTAAAAAGGGCATTTGTGCACAGCACCTTGCTGTAAGCAAATCGTGAATTATCTTTGTTTCTCAAGTCTTATCTGGGTTCTGGCATTCTCCCAAATGTGTGTGTTTCATTAACTTTTGAAGTCTGCAATTCCTTGTCCTGCCCTGTCTTGTTGGTTGCTGCAGTGTGGTTTGTGTTGGTTTTCATTTATCATTTAGATGTACTGTGGATTCGGACTGAATTTCTTCCCTTTAAAAGTTGCTCTTTCTCCAGCCGAGGATAATTGGACACTGGGGGCCAAGTTGGAGTCATTAAAGGGACTTTACCTACTTTTGTGACTTGGTTGCTTTTGTGCCACACCCCTTTGGGTCATCACAGTTTGTGGGAGTGTTGTTTTCTTCTTTCGGGAACCTTGGTTAGGCTGTTCATTATTTGTTTGTCCATGGAGATTCTCAGAAATCCAAGTTGCTTCAGTTCTGACTGAGAACTGAAGAAGCTTCTTGGATGAGAAGCGAAACAACTTCAAGGAAAAACAAAGGAAGCCCAGTTGCCTATGGAAAAAGCACCTTTGAGATTGCTATTTCGTTGTTTGTCTGAGTAGTTAGATGGTGGTTGGATGGTATAGAACGCACTCTGTTCCAGCACTGATGATGTTGCGTAGTTGGGTAATGAAACGTCTTCAGGAAGCAACCAAGCTCAGAGAGTTCCAAGGACCACACAAGCCATGATTAACATCCAATCCACTGGAACAGGGGGTCTTCAAACTTGACAGCTTTAAGACTTGTGGACTTCAATTCCCAGAAATCCTCCTCCAGTCATGTTAACTCAGGAATTCTGGGAATTGAAGTCCACAAGTCTTAAACTTGCCAAGTTTGAAGACCCTTGCACTGGAACATATGGAAGGAGGGAGGGAATAGATCTCATCCCTGGACTTGTTCTAAAGACCCCATCCCTTGTTCTAAAGATATATGCAAGTATTGGGGCTCTAAACGAGCAAGAGAAGAATTACCACACTGACCACAATTTCCATAATAGTTTAAAAGTTTTCAACCACACGTTATTATTCACATTCAGTTCAGATTCTTCCCGAGGAGGTAAACCTACCTGGTTTTCATGGCAGGGTCCTTGGCAGTACTCAGTCAAACTTTCAAGGGTTTGATTTACCAAAGCTACATTTTTTTCTTTGATGTATAGGCCCAGGAGGCCTAGCCCGCCAGTGGTACTTCCGCAAATACAATCCAAAAACTGAAGTGTCTCGCAAACTAGGTTGTAGTTGCTCTTGTTGTTCTGGTTTCTTAAAAAGTTCTGGAAAAAGAAGGGAAAACAAACCCTTGTACAAACCGATGAAAAGCAGACAAGGGTTCAAACTGGAGGTAATGCTAAGCCACGGGTTGAAAGACTTCACTATTATTACAATTCTGAGTGGATGTATCATACTTTTAACTCAGTTTGAACTCAACTGTCAGGGTTCCGATGGATGCCCTAATTCATTCATGAGCCTCAAGCCAAGTTTCAAAAGAAATCCAACTATTTATTAGGAGCAACATGTCAGCACTACTTTTCCCAAGTGCAGTTGGCTCTGCCCCATGTAATTTACTGCCCACTTATGACCCTGTTTCTCCCCTCCTCCCGGAGTATGTCATAAATCACATTCTCCAGCTGAAGCACTTTCTCAGGCTGTACAAAACACACCTCTCCGGCTGGCTCTAGTAGCCTGAGACACAATCTGGAGAAAGGTATGCGTGGAATGTGCTTCTGGTCACAGCAACCAAGCTGCTTCATCAGTCCATCCCCCCCGCCCCGCCTATGGCAACTTGAGAGCAGGCCAGGAATGCTTTACAAGTTGATGCCAACATCTTTTTGGTAATGTGAGGACCAAAACTGGATGCTGTATTCCAGGTGTGGCCTTACTAAGACTGTATAAAGTGGTGATAACACTTCACGTGATTTTGATTCGATGCCTCCATTGATACAACCAAGGTGTTTTGGTTCGCCGGCAGCCAGTGCAGCTGGCAGCCGGAATCGGACAGTGGGGAAGAACCAGGACCAGTCTGGAGAGGACTCAGACAAGGGTCCTGCATCCAATGCAGAGATGGGGCCAGGACCATCTGGGAGTGGTGTGCTGACTCCAGAGCCTCCGGAGTCTGGCAGTAGCGAGGAAGAGGAACAAGAGGAGCCTGTTCCCAGTGCATGTGTGCGCAGAGCTGCTAGAAGGTGAGAGCAGTTGAAACAAAAGGGGAGACTTGAGAGTAAGGCTGGGAGGTGATTGACCCTCTCATAAGGGATAAAAGTCAGGCCAAGATGATGATACCTTTTCAGGAAGCAAAGTCGTTCATTTGGTTCAGATTCATTCTTGAAGCTCTTTGTACTTTGGTTGGTTTCTTTTCTAGTTCATTTGACACTTCTGTTATTGGCAGCACTTCACAGGGAAGAAAGGTGGGTGCTTATCTCGAGGGACATTTTGAGATTCATTACCAGCTGGGAATGAAAATAATTCCCAGCATTGCAATAAAACAAGACTTGTTTTTAAAATAAGTGTTTGTGTAATTACGGTTTATGAAACCTGGGTCAGAACACAAGGATTATGTTAGCTTTAATTCTAAAATACAGCACAAGAATACTCTACCTGAAGTTCTCGATTGTGATTCTCACATAACAATTGGAGAAACCTCAAAATGGGTTGCATGATCACAATGGCTGGACTCATGGTCATTTCTTCAGACGATTTTTCATCTGCACATCCCGCCTCTGATCCTGGACCCATGAGATCCGTTTCTGGGTCCATCTCTCTGCGGTACACACAGTAAGCTTTGGACGTTGCAGTGGAGGCTTCCGCCAGTTGTCCTTTCATGCTTTCCTTCAGGTAGAGGTTGGAATCTCTAACTGTAGAGAAGCGAAAAGCAACATGATTGCCATTCAATCTGCCCCGTAAGGAGCATGATGGGGTTTTCTCTGTCCATCCTTTGAGTCCATTGTGATTCCTGGTGATTTAGGTTAGATTGAGGGTAGATTAAATTAACATTGAAACACTTGGAGGTTTTTCGACGTTCTCAGGATCACAGGGTCACATAAATCCTTCCATCTGGAGGACTGAGAACCACTACGGCCTTTTAGCTGTACAATTTGGGATGAACACCCTTTGAATGGTGTGGGAGTAGAAATCGATTTCCAGAGGAAAACTTGCATAATACAGAAACCATTTGCACTACTCAGATAGCCCTGAGGATAAAGATTAACCTCCAAGTGGCCTCAATGACCCTCTAATTGAATGCAAATGACCAGCTGTCTGCAAGGAATATAAATCCTTCTGTTCCCCAGTATCCTGCCAGAGCTGAAGAAGTTTCTTGGATGAGAAGCAAAACATTTTACCAAAAGGAAAAACAAGTAAGTCCAGTTGCCTCTTGAAAAAAAAAGCACCTTTGGGACACATGAATGTGTACTTCAAATACTGTAGAAGGAAAGGTAGAGAGTGGAGGTGGAGTCAAGAGAGCAATCAGCCTAGAATCATTACATTCCCACAAACGGTCTAAGTTCAACCCCTCTTGAATTCCATTGGCTCTTATCGAGCCACCATTCAGTGCTGACCCTTAGCTGACTAGATCCTTGTATGTAAGCCTGTTCTGACCCTGGTTCCAAGGAAACAAACACAAGACAAAGGTAACAGCACAAGCTTTTAATGATTCTTTATGAATTCCGTTCCTTCACGGGTAAAAGGCTGCTTCAGACCAATTAGCTCCGATAAGAAAGAGTCTTCCAAGGTTTGGCAAGGCTGCCAGGAATACCAGATAATGTTACTAAGCAATAATTCCAACACAAAGAGTCTCCAAACACCAGCTCAGATATTTCTAACGTCCACCAGATTCGCGTGTAAAACTTCTTTGCCTTCTGCAAAGAACTGCAGTTTCTCAGCTGGCTTTTATCTCCTCAGAGAGGGGCCATTACCTTGCAGCCTTACTCCTGAGTCACCCGTGCTGCTGCAGCAGCTGCTCTTTTCTGCAAGCAGGCCTCTGCGCATGCACGCTGGGCACGGGCTCCTCGGGGGCCTCTTCATCACTGCTGCCAGCCTCCACAATCTCCAAAAGCAGCATTCCACTCCCTGATGGCCCTGGCCCCATCCCTGCATCACACACAGGCCCCTCATCTGAGCCCTCCCTCTCCAAGACCTCAGTCGTCCACACCTGCTGTTGGCGAACCACAACAAAGCCTGAGCAATAAATCATCTGAACTGGAACTTAACAGTTGGCGCCTGTTAAGCAGTTGGAGCCTGTCTTTGCGCCTCACAAATACTTGGCTTTACGCAGTCTGAAAACTATTGTTGGTGGCACAATCTCTGGACCCATCAATCCTGGGAGAAGTAAGTGCTGCTTGAGGTTATGACAGGTAAATGCAACTTTCATGCTTCAGTAAACCTTTTGTGATCAAATCAAATTCACTGCTCAACCCTGGTGCCTGACCGCGGCCGTATTACATCCATCATGGCTCCAACAACAGTTAAAAAAATGGGCTTCACACAGAGAGCGTTTATTCCAGGAAAGTTCCAGAACAAAATTTACTAAATTTACCAAAATCTGTTTTTCTTCTGACTGCCCTGAAACCAGCTTATGGCAAGAAATATTCCCCCCTCCCCTTTTTCCCTGGTTACCTCTCTTCTTTGGAGCTGACACAGTCACGTCGCTTTCCTCATCTTTCTTTTTGCTGCTCAGATCAATCGTGTTCACCGTCACCGTGGAGCGAATTTCCAGTTGGGCCGTTTTCATCCGATCGTACAAAACTTTAAAAAACTTTTCGGACTTTTTCCGCTCGTTTAATTGTTGATAAAAGGAATACTAAAGAGTGGAAAAAAATACAACAGAAAACGAAGTGGGGGTTTATTTCTACAGGGCTCCAGAAAGACAATGGATTTTTGACACATTAAAATTTCTAATTCACAATTTGTACTCGTACGTAACCTGGTATTTGATCAAATTCCCTGCTTTTTCTTCCAAATTTAAATCCTAATCATTCGGCTATCAATTTTTGTGAAGTAGTTCAGATGCGAGGCACCCCTAAAACATCTGATCTTATTGTGACATCACAATAAAGTGTGTCCTCGACTTATGACCACAATCGAGCCCAAAATTGATGTTGCTAAGCAAGACAGTGGTTCAGTGAGCTTTGCTGCGCTTTACAACTTTTCTTTCCACAATTGTTAAAGGAATCCCAGCAGTTCTTACGTGAGTCATGCGGTTGTTAAGTGAATCTGGCTTTCCCACGGACTCTGCATATCGCAAAATGGGATCACGTGATGATAATTCACAATTTGCTCCCAACAGCTTGCTGCACGCAGCTTCCCTTTTTAAACACTGTGTTCCCAGGTATGGCTAATGAAGGGAATCAGGGCCCTTTCATCTCCTGTAAGCCACACAACTCTCATTGTTCCCTTCTCTGTTCCTCCCTGCTTGCCCTAGGATGAAGAGTGCATTGGCCTGGGTCTTCCTCTGAATTCCCTCTCCCTTGTTCTACCTCTCCTCTGCTCTGCCCAGCCAGGCTTTGTCCTTCCCCAGTTTCTTCCACAGCCAACGGAGCCACACTCCCACTCCCTATCAGCTGCTCAGCCTCCCCCTCGGAATCAGATTCCAACAGGGGCATGACATCCACAAATCACACACTACATACTTACAAAAGCTGGCCACAACAGTTCCTTTTATATAAAATGCCATTACGATACCGGCTATAATATTTTTAGTTATTTTCCTTATTGTTCTCAACCCTGTTCCTGTTTCCTTCTTTGCCTTAGGAAATTCAAGGGTTAAAATTGGCTGGAAAATATTAAGGTACCAAAATGCACCTGGATTTGGGTGTTTCCTCCTTCCAGCAACGCAATGCCAAGCAAGATGGCCTCCGAGAAGATCCGGTCGTTTTTGGTGCTAACGATGACATCGGTGACCAGTTCCGAAGCCCCTTCTTTGTCCAAGAGACACTGAATGTCATGCATGGATGCCCCAGACTTGTCCACATCTTGTCCTGAGAAGGTGCCTGAAATTAATTGGTTTAATTGACAATTGGGGCATTAACATTTCAGTTAAGGATTGTCTCATTTTCTCTCCTCTTATTTCTTAAATTGTAATGTCTTGTCTTGTTATTCTGTCCCATCCCATCCCCTCTTCTCTTTCTCTTCTCTCCTCTTCTCTTCTTTCCTCTTGTCGTCTTCTCTTCTCTTCTCTCCTCTCCTTTCTCTTCTCTCTTCTCATCTTCTTTTCTCCTCTCCTCTCATCTTCTTCTCTCCTCTCTTTTCTTCTTCTCTTCGCTTCTCTCCTCTCCTTTCTCTTCTCTCCTCTTTTCTAATCTTCTCTCCTCTCGTCTTCTTCTCTCCTCTCCTCTTTTCTTCTTCTCTTCGCTTCTCTCCTCTCCTTTCTTCTCCTCTCCTGTCTTTTCCTCTCCTCTCCTCCTCTCCTCTCGTCTTCTTCTCTTCTCTCCTCTCCTTTCTTCTCCTCTCGTCCTTTCGTTTCCTCTCCTCTCCTCCTGTCCTGTCCTATCCTATCAGCTCCCTGTCTCCTGGTGATTGGCCCAAGATCACCCAGCTGGTTTTCATGCCTCAGGCAGGACTAGAATTCCTTGTCTCCTGCTTTCTAGTCTGATGCCTTAACCACTAGACCAAACGACAGTTCCCACAAATATATTCCCATGAACTACACTAGGGGGAAAAACCCAAAGAGCTGTTCTACCTCCAGATGTTTTAAACCCTGTTTACCTCCACTCTGCAGGGGTTTGCCATAGCTGCCAGACAGTGGACCGTTGATGTTCCCTCCATAGTCTCCTTTAAAATAGCGGTTGAGAAGTATTTTCCTCAGGTTGCTCCCCTTTAATAAGGTCAAAACAGAGAGTAAGAATTAAAGAGAGTGGTAAATGTATTCCTAGGTATTTTATTTTCAAGTCTGCAATGCACTGCAAAACACCACTCCTCTATTGTAATTCTAAAAGAAACTGCATGATTTCTATTCTATTCTATTCTATTCTATTCTATTCTATTCTATTCTATTCTATTCTATTCTATTCTATTCTATTTTATTCTATTCTACTTTACCCTCTCTTCTCTTCCACAATTCTATTCCATTCCATTCCATTCTATGCTCTTCTCTTCTATTCTATTCTATTCTATTCTATTCTATTCTATTCTATTCTATTCTATTCTATTCTATTCTATTCTAAACTAATCAAGGAGAGAAGCAACTTAGAACTAAGGAGAAATTTCCTGATAGAACAATTAATCAGTCGAACAGTTTGCTATCAGAAGTTATGGGTGCTCCATCACTGGAGGTTTTAAAGAAGAGATTGTCTGGTGTAGGGTTTTTTGCCTGAGAAAGGGGTTGGACTATAAGACCTCCAAGGTCCCTTCCAACTGTGTTATTCTATAAACTCTACTCTATACTCTAATCTACTCTATTCTAATTTATGTGGCCATGCCCTATAGATGCAGCATAACTCAGAAGAGTTTGCATAGGATCTAAGAAGTTGCAAACAGTCAGTCTACAAGGCAGTTCGCTAAACAAGGATTCCCTGTATCCCACCCAACATTTCAAGGTTAAAATTAGCCAAGTAGAGAAGCAGAAAAAGGATCCATCGTGGCTAAATTTCTGATTGAATTTTGAAATGTCCCTTCTTGAAATTCAAGAGCGCCTGCAATTGAAGCTCTACAGACATCCTCACAACTATTTCAAAACCGGGGTGATACACAAACCAGTTAACAACACTGTTATTCACATTAAAGGAGCAACACCATCCGGTGTTCCCCTGAAAGGACTTTATAGCTTTCAAAAGTATAACTAATCTGGAATGTAAATAGCACCCAGCTGACTCCCAATCCTTCAGCAATGACAATACAGCATATAGTAGGCTTTGAAGCAGCAGCATAATAAAGGCCTTATTGTAAAGCGTTAGTAAGACTCTTTTGTTGAACAATAGCAACAAGGAGATAAAAACAAAACCCACAAGAGAACAACAGGAATTTGTAAATGTCCAGCTGGTTTGCTGTGATCCTTTCTTCTGGAGGAGTATAACTAACAGCAGGTTCTTTCTACTCCCTGAATTGAAATTCAGGAAACACCCGTTGGCTGCAAGGAACTTGTGCAAGTCATCTGAATTTATCTGAAAACTCATGTGATGCACGTGTGTGCATTAAAAAAAGAACAACAACACACCCACCTACAAAGCCCACCTGTATTCCCAGGTATTGGTCTAGGGGACTGCCTCATGTCCCTTGCCACTCCATCTGCGCTCTTAACATGCCTCGAAAGCCAACAATGGCCTCCCGCCCAGGGAAGCAGGTGAGCACCTGGAGAGTGGATGGCGTGAAGGCTACCTGCCTTGCAGAAGAGAATTTGATCAACTTTGGTGTAGAGAGGGAGCAGTGGAGGAGGAAGAAACAGAAAGAAGAGAGAAAGAAACAGAGAAATAAGAAAGAAAGAAAGAAAGAAAGAAAGAAAGAAAGAAAGAGAGAGAGAGAGAGAAAGAGGGAAGGAAGGAATAGGGAAGGAGGAAGGGAAGGAAAGAAAGAAAGAAAAAAGGATGGAAATAGTGAGGGAAGAAGGGAGGGAAGGAGAAAAGAAAAGAAAGAAAGAAATAGGAAGGAAGGAAGGAAGGAAGGAAGGAAGGAAGGAAGGAAGGAAGGAAGGAAGGAAGGAAGGAAATAGTGAGGGAAGGAGGGAGGGAAGGAAACAAGAAAAAAAAGAAGGAAAGAAAGACAGAAAGAAAGTGAGGGAAGGAGGGAGGGAAGGAAAGAAAGTAAAAAGAAAGAGAGAGGAAGGAAGGAAGGAAAGAAAAAGAAGGAAGGAAATAGTGAGGGAAGGAAAGAAGGAAAGAAAGAAAGAAAGAAAGAAAGAAAGAAAGAAAGAAAGAAAGAAAGAAAGAAAGAAAGAAAGAAAGAAAGGGAGGGATGTATGGATGGATGGATATAGGAAAGGATGGAATGAAGGAAGGAAAGAGAAAAAGAAGAAAGAGAAAAAGGAAAAAAGAAGGAAAGAAAGAAAAGAGAAAAGAAAGAAGAGAAAGGAAGGAAGGAAAGAGAGGGAGGGAGGGAAAGGGAGGGAGGAAAGGTAGGAAGGAAAGAAAGAAGGAAAAAAGAAAGAAGAAAGAGAGAACAACAAAAAAGAAGGAAGGCAAAGGAAGCAAAGGAAGAAAGAGAAAGAAAAAGAAAGAGAAAGGAGGAAGGAAGGAAGATAAACAAGGGGAATCGAAGGGGGCCGTTTCTGTTTTTGTCCAGCCAGTTGCATAACACCTTCCCAGCGGGCGCCACAATGATGCACATATCAGCTATGCCAAACGCCCCCCACCTTCCTCTCTACCCTGCTTGGAATGCCAACCGGCAATTTCCCAGCTGGTGCGTGACGGCCTCCTCCGCTAACCGTCCCCTTGGCTTTCGAGACCTCCTCCCCCCCCTCACCAGGTGGGCAGCTTAAGTCATGCAGCCTCACGGCTCATTCAGAAAATGTTGAATTTCAGGGTCAGGCGCTCGGCCAGCCACGTCAGGCAGCTCCTCCGCAGAAGCCCGTGCCAGACGCTTGCCAGAGAGTTACACAACGGCGGGCGGTTGCCGGCTGCGAGCGCCGCAGTCTCTGAACACCCTCTGACGAGCCGTCGCACCTCGCTGCCTCTCAGCTGCACCCGCACATGGACGGCCACATGCCAGGGGAGTGGGGGCCCACAACGCACCACCAGAGACTCGACCCCATCCAGGCAGGTGCACGGTTGTGAGGAGCAAGGATGCACAGGGGGACAAAATAACCAGAAATATTTGATTTAAGTTAAACAGGTACACAATGCTATAAAAACCCAAACAAGCAACAAGCTGGCTAAGAACTGGAGGGCCGCTTCCATCCCCAGTTCCTCCTTTTGGGGGATGGATGCTTCAAGGCCATTCCCGGACAGGTAGTCCTCGACATACATC
The DNA here is from genome assembly GCF_049901715.1 of Pseudonaja textilis. Taxonomy (NCBI): domain Eukaryota; kingdom Metazoa; phylum Chordata; class Lepidosauria; order Squamata; family Elapidae; genus Pseudonaja; species Pseudonaja textilis. Next base: position 26,942,917 of record NC_141994.1, on the reverse strand, counting down.
TGTCTATTTTCAATGGCCATTGGCGGTCCCTAACGAAGGATTGTACCGCATCCCCCCACAAAGCAGTTGAGAGATGCGATTTTGCAAGCATTGGGAGACTCAACTTTCTATTCAAAGCGTATCACATGGCTTTTGCCAAATACAATTAATCTTTTTAAATATTAACTAGGCCTGGCTAGTCTAGGGAAGAGAAGGACCAGGGGAGACATGAGAGCAGCCTTCCAATATTTGAGGGGCTGCCCCAGAGAGGAGGAAGGGGTCAAGCTACTTTGCAAGGCACCTGAAGGCCAGACAAGGAACAATGGATGGAAACAGAGCAAGGAGAGATTCAACCTGGAAATAAGGAGACATTTCCTGACAGGGAGAACGATCAACCCAGGGAACAGAAGTTGCCTTCAGAAGTTGTGGGAGCTTCATCCCTGGAGGCTTTCAAGAAGAGACCGGGCTGCCATCTGTCAGAAATGGTGTAGGGTCTCCTGCTTGGCTGGGGGGTTGGGCTAGATGACCTACAAGGTCCCTTCCAACTCTGTTAATTTCAGAATCTAGCTTTAATGGCACACTGATTTTAAATAAATTTGCTGTTAGGGCCACTCATATATGGCATTCAGCTTTGTTCGGGTATTTTCCCACGTCATTATAGTTGTGCTTTTAAAGTTGAACACAATACAGAAGCCTGATGATGGCAGATGAGATTCTGCCGAAACGTTGCTACAACTTTAAAAGCACAACTACAAGGACATGGGAAAATACCCGAACAAAGCTGAATACCATACATGTAAGTACCCGCAAAAACTTAAGAAAACAAATATATATGTATGTGTGTATACACACACACACATACACAACCAAATTTGGAAGGAAATGAAAAAAAACCTGTTAATTCTCTTGTAGAATTGCAGTAGAGTTGCCAAGCTGAGGACAAAACCTAGACTTGTTGACATGAGGCAACGCCAGTTAGCTCCAAATTTCCTTTTTTTTTTTTTTTTTAACATACCGAAGAGTGAAAAAGTCTCCAGGGTTTGTGTCAACAACATGTCAATGTCTCAAAGCTGAAGGCCAGAATACCTGCAGATATATGGAATGGCAATTTTGGGAAGATCTGAAGACGATTCTGCCTTAAGGACCGGTTCAGGTGAGCTAGCAAAGCCTTCAGCCTTCAGCTTCAGAGAAAGAAGCTCAAGAAGATGCCTGTCTAATTTCTTGAGCTGTAAAGGAGAGGAGTGAGAATTGTGTTGACAAGGTTGATGTCAGCCTCACAGGGCAAACCAGTCAGGAATCCTAACAAGATGGGTGTATCTAGTTTAATGGAAAGAAGGATAAGGGTTGTCATGATAGCAGTCTTCCTATATCTAAGGGGCTGCCCCAAAGAAGAGGGAGTCAAGCTATTCTCCAAAGCTGAAAGCAGGAGAAGAAGCAACGGATGGAAACTAACCAAGGAGAGAAGCAACCTGGAACTAAGGAAGAATTTCCTGAAGACAATGAACCAGTGGAACATTATGTTAAGATTTCCTATCATTTGAAAGTGTGAAATTTAAGGCGGGTTGAACTTATGGGAAAGTAAATATTACCTGAAGGCCAGACAAGGAATAATGGATGGAAGCTGATCAAGGAGAGATGCAACCTAGAAATAAGGAGAGATTTTTCTGACAGGGAGAACAATGAACCAGTGGAATTATTTGCCTCTAGAAGTTGTGGGTGCTCCATTACTGGAGGTTTTTAGGAAGAGATTGGACAATCCTTTGACTGAAATGGTATAGGGTCTCCTGCTTGAGCAGAGGGTTGGACTAGAAGACCTCCAAGGTCCCTTCCAACTCTCCTATTCTATTCTGCTCTTCTCTGCTGTATTCAATTCTATTCTTTTCTATTCTGCATTCTATTTTATTCTATTCTATTCTTTACTATTCTGCATTCTATTCTATTCAATTCTATTCTATTCTGCATTCTATTCTATTCTATTCTATTCTATTCTATTCTATTCTGCATTCTATTCTATTCTATTCAGCATTCTATTCTACTCTATTCTTTTCTATTCTATTCTATTCTATTCAATTCTGCATTCTATTCTATTCAATTCTATTCTTTTCTATTCTGCATTCTATTCTATTCTACTCTATTCTTTTCTATTCTGCATTCTATTCTTTTCTATTCAATTCTATTCTTTTCTATTCTGCATTCTATTTACTCTATTCTGTTCTTTTCTGCATTCTATTCTACTCTATTCTTTTCTATTCTGCATTCTATTCTACTCTATTCTACTCTACCCTATTCTATTCTAAATAGAAATAGAAGTCATAAGTCAATGATTATTCTGTTATTCTGTTAAGGTGAGTCAATTCCATTTTATTGAAAAGCTAGATTGACAGTATCTTGCAATCCTGCCTTGGGACTCTTAGGGAAGGGAGAAAGGAAATAAATGGGAATTCTTCCTTATGATTTTTGTTTTCTTTTCCACAAGATAGTTAATACAGCTTCAGAATGACAGTTCTGTGGATCTTCAGACACAAAGAGGAGGGGGTCAATCTATTTTCCAAAACACCAGAAGGCAAGACAAAAAGCAATAGATGGAAACTCATCAAGGAGAGAAGCAACCTGGAATTAAGGAGAAACTTCCTAACAAGGAGGACAATTAACCAGCGCAACAGCTTGCCTTCAGAAGTTGTGGGTGCTCCATCATTGGAGGTGATTAAGAAGAGCCATTTGTCTGAAATGGAATAGGGTCACCTGCTTGAGCAGGGGGCTAGACTAGAATTCCTCCAAGGTCCCTTCCAACTCTATTCTGATTCATTGACTGAAAGATTTTGCAATCAAGTCCTAACCAGCCTCAACTCAACTCTGTTAGCTGTTGATCCTACTCAAAATCAGTCAAGTGCTGCCATCTGGTGAGGCAACATGACAAACAGCATCGCATGTTGTTATTTTGTGCAGTTTTTCCTGATTATGAATACCCAGGAGCTGTTTTGCTGTGAAAAAAACAATATTAAACTAAAATCTAAGGCTTCTCTTCTGACGTGTCTTTTCATCACTTTCTCTTCTTCTCAAGTTCTTTGTTCTTACCTTTTTCTTCCCATCCTGCCATCCTTATCCCTTTCCTTCAAAATGGTAATCTACCTGGGATTAGAAGTATTCTAGTCTAGTTTTCATTCCAATATTCTATTCTGTTCTATTTTCTATTCTATTCTATATTCTGTTCTATTCTATTCCATATTTTCTATTCTTTCTATTAGACTTTATTCTATTCTATTCTATCTATTCTATTCTTATTCTATTCTATTCTTCATCCCAATATCTATTCTATTCTATTCTATTCTATTCTATTCTATTCTATTCTATTCTATTCTATTCTATTCTATTCTATTCTATTCTATTCTATTCCATTCCATTCCATTCCATTCTATTCTATTCTATTCTAATCTTCATCCCAATATCTATTCTATTCTTTCTATTCTTTTCTTTTTATTCTATTCTATTCATTCTATTCTTTTTTTATTCTATTCATTCTATTCCTTCTATTCTTTATTCCAATATCTATTCTGTTCTGTTCTATTCTATTCTTCATTCCAATATTTATTCTATTCTATTCTATTCTATTCTATTCTATTCTATTCTATTCTATTCTATTCTATTCTATTCTATTCTATTCTATTCCATTCCATTCCATTCCATTCCATTCTTTTTTTTCAAGATGGTTCAAATTTCCCCCTAGAATTCATTCACTTTGCCCTGGAAATCTGATAAAAGTATTTATCCTCCATTAGATTTGCACACTTTTTACTTAAAAATCACAGCCGATGCAGCACATCAGAAAGGGTATAGGTTGGACTAGCTGACCAGCAAGGTCCCTTCCGACCCGATTCTTTTGTATCTGTATCTAACATACTTTTCGGGAATAAGATCTGGGCCTACCTCTTCAACAAAGCTATCTTTCTGGTCGAGCATTTCCCGCAAAGTCTGGAGGATTTTGATGCAAAGTTTTTCTTCCTTCTCCATTAGCCGTTTTGTATGGTTGATCAACCTTAAAATGAAACATCAGGCAAAAATGTAACATTATTTCCCTTGCAAAGGAATATAACTTAGAGCAAAGCCAACTCCTTACTAGAACTGATGATGTTACCTAGTTGGGTCATGAAACGGTTGCAAGAAAACAACCAAACTCAGAGAACACTAAGAAGTCCACAGTTCACCCTTGAGCTACAAATATTCTCCTTTATTGGAAATACATTAGCTCAGAGAGGGAATAAATTACTGTAACAGCTTCCTCTTCGTTAAAGGGTTTTATTCAACCTCCAAGGTAAATCACGTTTTGCTTTTCCATGTTGTGTGAGGTTAATGAAGGAAAAAACATGACAAGGAACCTTCCAGAAAGAAAATTAGCACTCATAAAAGAAAATATTTGTAGCTCAGCATTATACCATAGGATCAGTGGTGGGGTTCAAATTTTTTTATTACCGGTTCTGTGGGCGTGGCTTGGTGGGCGTGGCAAGGGAAGAATACGACAAAATTTCCAGTGGGATTTGCCAGTTCTCTGAACTACTCAAAATTTCCTCTACCGGTTCTCTAGAAACAGTCAGAACCGGCTGAATACCGACCCCTGCATCGGATCCTTGATGGACTCTGAGCTTGGCTGTTTTCTTGCAGATATTACTTGGCTAGAGGATGACTTCAGTGCTAGAAGGGAGTGGAGTTCAGGAGGAGGAGGAGGAGGAGGAGGAGGAGGAGAAGGCGAGGAGGAGAAGGCGAAGAGGGGGAGGAGTAAGAGGAGTGGAGGGAGGAGGACTGTGGGGTCTCTGAGCTGGGTAGTTTTCTTGCAGACATTTCATGACCCAATTAGGGAACCTCATCAGTACTAGGAGGGTTTTCAGGGAGCAGGAGGAGGAGGAGAAGACAATCTTGGTGCTCTCTGAGCTTGGTGGTCTTCTCGCAGACTTTTCATCCCCCAGTTAGGTAACGTTTTCTAGCTAGCACTGATCATCATCCTCTTTTAACAACCCCATAATCCCTTGCGGGTGGAATCTGGACAAATGAATGGAGCTAGCAGAGTGTTTTACTGGCCAGATTCCCTCCCTGTCGCCAGTGCTGAGTTTTGTTCAGCAGATATATTCTCAGTGTGGCCAGAGAGAGAAATATCTGCCTCTAGCTAGGATTCAAACTCACACCCTCCTCATGATGCTACCTAACCGGGTCATGAAACGTCAAAGAAAAAAGAGAAAACCACCACGCTCAGAGACCCCCCAGAAGGACCCCACAGAAACTGAGCCGTGAAACATGTTCTGGAGTAACTTTGTCGAGTCGCTTCAGCCCTTACTTGGACATGAAGGCTCCACATCTAATCCTAGCCTCACTCCCTTCGGGGAAGAGAAGTTCAGGGCTCCGTAAGACATCCACCAACACCGAAAATTCAGCTTGCATCATAGGATTGAACTGCTCTTCCAAGGAGGCCACCACGTCCTAAAAGAACGACAGTAAAATAAGGATTCTTGGCTGAAGCATCTGGATAGTTTTCTGACAAAAACAGCAGGATGCAAGCTGTGTTTTTGATGTTTTCCCATTTCAAGGCAACTAAGTTGACAAAGGGGAAACAGCAAGTACATACCGACAACTTACAACACCAATGGGTTGTGTGGATTTCATTCAACAACTCAAAAACACGATGATCAGTCATCACTTAGACCAGGGATGTCCAATGTTTCTTCCCTCCCTCCCTTTCTTCTTTCTTTCTTTCCTCTCTCCTTCTTATCTTCCCTGTCTCCCTGCCTCCATCCATCCATCCCTTCCTTCCCTTCTTGCCTTCTCTCCCCCTGTCCCTTCCTTCCTTTCCTATCCTCCCTCCCTCCCTTCCTGTCTCTTCCTCTCCCTCCCTCTCCCTCCCTCTTTCCCTTCCTTCCTTCCATCCTTTTTTCCTCCCTCCCTTCCTCCTTTTATCCCTTCCTTCCTTTCCTGTCCCTTCCTCTCTTTTTCCCTCCCCTCCTTCCTGTCCCTTCCTGTCATTCCCTCTCACCCTCCCTTCCTCCCTTCCTTTCCCTCCTTCCTCTGCCCCTTCCTTCCTGCCTTCCCTCCATCACTCCCTCCACCCCTTCCTTCCTTTCCTGTCCCTTCCTCTCTCCTTTCCTTCCTTTTCCTCCCTCCCTCCCTTCCTGTCTCTTCCTGTCCCTCCCTCTCTTTTTCCCTCCCCTCCTTCCTGTCCCTTCCTGTCATTCCCTCTCACCCTCCCTCTCTCCCTTCCTTTCCCTCCCTTCCTCTGCCCCTTCCTTCCTGCCTTCCCTCCATCACTCCCTCCACCCCTTCCTTCCTTCCTTTCCTGTCCCTTCTTCTCTCCTTTCCTTCCTTTTCCTCCCTCCCTCCCTTCCTGTCTCTTCCTGTCCCTCCCTCTCCCTCTTCCCCCTTTCCTCCTCTTCTTCCTTCCCCAAACATATACATATAAAATAGGTAAAACATGCTGGCTGGGGAATTCTGAGAGCTGAAGTCCACAGGTCTTAAAGTTGCCCACTTTGGTCATTCCCTGATCTAGACCCTGTTTTACCTGAGTATTTGGGGGACACACTTTTCTAGCATACCTGGAGTTTCTCAATGATGTTCCTGTAATCCCAGGAAGGCCCTCCGAGGGGCTCTTTAAAGCGGGGGCCGCTCCTAGCGGACATCCGCCAGCCCATGGCTGCTCTTTGAATCATGTTGGTGTGGCTCTTCATGAAGAGCGTGTTCACTTGGCTATCCAGGTCCACTGGGATCGCAATGCCACGGTTCTTGGCTTTGGAAAAAGAGCATTAAAATTGTATCAGTATATGTGCAACCACACACAGGCATACAAGAAATACATCAAACCAAGAGATCAAGTTAGACATGTCGGACATAAAAAGTTACTGAGAATGGAACTTTGACTCTCTCATCCTTTCCTTCCTTCCTTCCTTCCTTCCTTCCTTCCTTCCTCCCTCCCTCCCTTCCTCCTCTCCCTCCCTCCCTTCCTCCTCTCCCTCCCTTTCCACTTCCTTCCTTCCTTCCTTCCTTCCTTCCTTCCTTCCTTCCTTCCTTCCTCCTTCTTTCCTTTCTTCCTTCCTTCTTTCCCTCCCCTCCTTCCTTCCTCCCTTCCCTCCCTTCCTTCCCACTTCCTTCCTTCCCACCCTCCTTCCTTTTTCCGTCCTTCCCTCCCTCCTTTCTCCCTTTCTTCCATCCCTTCATCCTTTTCTTCCTTCCTTCCTTCCCTCCGTCCTTTCTCCCTTCCTTCCTTCCTCTTCCTCCTTCCTTCCTTCCTTCCTTCCTTCCTTCCTTCCTTCCTTCCTTCCTTTCCTTCCCTCCCTCCCTTCTTTCCCCCTTTCCTCTTCCTTCCCACATCATAATGTTATTTTTTTTTTTGCAACCCTCTGATGAGCAAAGTCAATGAGGAAACCAGATTCACTAAACAACTAGCCTGCTACCTTATCAACTGCAGCAATTCACTCAACAACAGTGGCAAGGAAGGTCATAACTCACTTAGCAAAGTTCTCCCTTAGCCATAAAAATCTGGGACTCAATTAGAGTCATAAGTCGGGGGCTACCTTTATGAGGGATGTTACACAGAGCATATCATGTTTTTTTTTCCCACAGAGATTGTCATCTTTTAGGGGTTTTTTAATGGATGTTGTACAAACTTACCAATAAAACAAACAAACATGTTGAAAAGTTATGACACTTATGTAGTGACTTACCAGGCCCATCTAAATTATGTTCAAGTCACCAACGTATCTTTACAATCCCCAAGGCTCGTCACAACTTCGGAGCACCCCTAATCTTTGGAAAATGGAAGTTGAAAAACTTGACATGTGTTGTGGTTCGCCAGCAGCCTGTGCAGACGGCAGAGGAATCGGACAGTGGGGAAGAATGGGGACCAGTCCGGGAGTCTGGAGAGGACTCGGATGAGGGTCCTGCATCCGATGTAGAGATGGGGCCAGGGCCATCTGGGAGTGGAGTGCTGACTCTGGAGCCTCCAGAGTCTGGCAGCAGTGAGGAAGAGGAACAAGGGGAGCCTATTCTCAGTGTGCATATGCGCAGAGCTGCTAGAAGGCAAGAGCAGCTAAGACAAAAGGGGCGACTAGGGAGTAAGGCTTGGAGGTGACTGCCCCTCCCATAAGATATAAAGGACAGGCAAAGATAGAGAAACCTTTGCAGGAAGCAAAGTCGGTCACTCTGTTCGGATTCAACCTTGAAGCTCTGTGTGGACTTTGTACTTCAGTTGGTTTTTTATAGTTCATTTGGCACTTTAGTTGTTGGCAGCAAATGAAAGGACAGAAAGGTGGGTGCTTATCTTGAGGGACTGTTTGGGACTCATTACGGGCTGGGAATGAACATAATTCCCAGCAGTGAAATAAAACAAGAGTTATTGTAACTGAGCGTGTGCGTAATTATGGTCTCAGTAACCCCTTGTCAGAACAACATGCCCTAAATTAGAGACAAATTTCCAGAAAGCTAATTTCATGAAAATCATTACCATTCCATGTGATTCCTGAAAGGAAGAATTAAGAAAAGAACCATTAAAATTACCCACCGACTTCGGCCAATGTTTTGATGCAAGATTCCACGGAAGACTTCTGAGCTGGACTTGGCCAAGTACAGTTGTAAATTCTGAAAGCAGATTGTAGCAGCTGGATGAAGACCGGCTGATGTGTCTGAAAGAAGCAACACAACGGACACAAATTCATTCAGGCAAAGTGATGTTTGCCCTTTCAGGAAATGAAACACAAATACACATGTTATGATCCATTTAACACTCCCTGTAGACAAATTGCAAATATTCTCCTCTTTACAAAATACACAGGTATCATGAATACACAGGTAATCCTCAACTTACAACAGTTTGTTTAGTGACCGTTCAAAGTTACAACAGCACTAAATATAGTGACTTACAACCAGAGATCTAACTTTAACCCGCTGTGAATTCCTTATCTCCCGCTAATTTCCCTTGGCAGTTAGTAGTTCAGATTCTCATTTTGGGTGTAGGAACCTCCCTGCAGCCTCATAGGAGCAAAAATGGGGGTGAGCAATTTTTTTAACTTCCAGTTCTGCGGGCGTGGCTTGGTGGGCATGGCAGGGGAAGGATACTGCAAAATCCTTATTCCTTCCCCACCCCACTAGCCTGCTTTCCAGCTCCATTCTCCTGCGCAGGGCAACCAAAGAAGACCCAGCCGATCAGCTGGGACTCAATGGGAGGCAGAGAATAGATGGGGTTGGTGGGGCCAGTCAGAGGTGGGATTTGCTGGTTCTCTGAACTACTCGAAATTTCCACTACTGGTTCTCTAGAACCTGTCAGAATTGGCTGAATACCAATTCTGGGCATGAGGCCGTGTGCCACACACACCACACACACCATTTTGGGCCTAGCAAGGCTCCCTGGAGCCACAGGGGAGCCAAAACGGGGTGCGGGGGGATGCATTGCACACACACACAACCCAGTGAGCCCTGTTTTGTGGCCTAGCAAGCCTCCCTGCACTTACATGGGAGCCAGAACTAGACACATGGGGACTATTAGGTATCGAGCTCTACATTCCCCATTTGTCCCAGAGCACGACAAACATGGTGGGGGGACAATCTACGGGTGCCAAGGGCCAGTCCTGAAGCAGACTGCATGGCAGACAGCTTGCATGAGTCCAGAGCCAAAGCAGACGGCTGGGAGAGGTGGGGCAGGCTAGGGTGGGGCCAGCTGGTCTTTGGAACTACCGGTTCGCCGAACTGGATGTAAAATTAACATCCGGTTCACCCAAACTGGCCCAATCCCACCCCTGATCAGGGTCCTCCAACCTGTGAGCTGTAGACCACTAGTGGGCTCTGAGGGGGTTTCCAACTGGTCTATGGAAACGGCCTGCGAGCGCACGCACGCATATCCTCACTTCCGCGAGCAGTAGCGACCTCCACTCAAAATGTATTATGGTGTATAGCCTTCGAGTTATTTCTTTATCTAGGAAAATTATTTTCCTGAGGGAAAATAATTCAAAACATTAAATAAACGTGACTTGGCACACACGCACACATTGTTTCAAGCGGACTCTTGTCACTGATGTCTTACCTGGAGGCTTGTGCTGTTGTCTGAAAACGGAGAGCTGAAAAAGCCACTTATGATACTCATGACTGGTTCGGTGACATATTTTTCGAGAGATAAGTCGGCATGTTTTCTGTCTGTACTGGAGTTACAAACCTATCAGTGGGAAAAGACAGACATGTCATAACGCAGACAGACAGACAGACAGACACAAGGGAGCTGCATTTCCGTCCTTAACTGCCAAAATAGCCCCTGTCGCTTTTCTTCACGGCGTGAAAACTTTTGAAGCAAAGCAAAATTGAACCTGGATAATCTGGTCACTGAAAATCATGATTTCCTTGATAATAACGATAACAATAACAATAACAATAATCTCTTCCCTTTTATGATCCTGTAATGCAGATGGAGCTGAACATTTACTGGCCGGATGCCCTTCTTGATGCCTACCTGGAGTCCACAGCAGATATTTTCTCTTTGCACCCCGAGAGAGAAAAATCTGCCACTATCTAGGATTGAACTCTCAACCTTCCAAGTGGGAGGTGAGCATTTTCACCTCTAGGCCACCGTGCCAATCATCTATCTACCACCTATCTATCTATTGTCCAGTTCTTGCCTTGAAAATTACTTGCACGACTTCATTCTAGTGTTTTCCAACCTCCACAGCTTTAAGATATGTGCTTTAAGGGAAGTTCTCTCTCTCTTTAGCTAGAAATTAAAGTAAGTTTCAATATTAAAAAAAATTGTCCAAGATAAACAATTTTATTCCAATGAAGACATCTAAAGGCTTACCCTTGCCATGTCAACCAGAAAATTCTCAAACAGCTTCCAGATATGGTTACTGGTGTAAATTTCCTTCATTTCCACTTCGGTGTCCACATAGCAGTGATTGACAAAGTTGACATACGCAATCTTGATCTGGAAGTTCAAAGCAATTGTCACTGATGCAAAGAAAAGAAGGAGCAGGCCCACTGGGATTTTCCCACCAATAGATACATCACAACCATTCCACAAAGCCTTGTCCAGCTCCGTTCTCCTGTGCAGGGCAACCAAAGAAGAGCCAGCCGATTAGCTGAGACTCAATGGGAGGCAGAGGATAGATGGGGTTGGCAGGGCCGGTCAGAGCTGGGATTTATGCTGGTTCTCTGAACTATTCAAAATTTCCACGACCGGTTCTCCAAAACCGCTCAGAACCAGCTCAATACCACCTCTGCTACTTCAGCAATGTGCAGTATTAGAACCCAGCTTATTTTCAGAACAGACAACAACGTTCAACCTACCTCGGGTATGCAGTCGTCATGCGTCACCACTCGCACGATGTCATCCAAGGGAAGGAGAGAGTTACATTTGATCTCCGTGTAGACGTTTTTGCCCTCGGTGCAGGCTGCCAGCAGTTCCACCAGGGTGATGTGATACATCAAAGGCCCGCTCTCATCTACTCGGTCTCGCTCAGAGCACATCATGTGAAGGAGGGTTGGGAAAGAGGCTCTGTCGTTGTAGAACACCAGGACATCTTCCCCACCGTTGATCAGCTGAAATGAGACCTGGGATTATTGCTCACCCACAATAACAGGGTCCACTCATAAAATATTTCTATGGTCTTTTTAGAGTTGCCAACAGAAAGGGAGCGGGGGAAAGGGGTCTGAAAGAGCAGTGGGGCAGCTTGCAAACCAAAAGTGCATTCCATAAATAGTTTTTCAAAGATAGTAACTAGGTGACTGAAGTTTCTGCCAGGCAAAATTCTAACTGGAGAGCATGATGGATGACTCTGGGCTATGGATGAGTCCCATTGGAGGATACGAATTACGATACACCCAGGGGGTGGGGGGAAACTAGGGTCAAGAGTGACAATTAATGATGTGCCTCAGAGTCAGCTACACCCAGGCAGTGCCCGCGTGTTAACTCCCAATAAATCATTTTGAAGGTTTGGAAATTTGGCTTGAGACTCATGATTTAAATGGGGTTAAGTGCCAGAATCCTGACAAACAGGGGTAGAAGGGACTTGAGAGATCTTCTAGTCCAACCCTCGACACAAGCAGGAAACCCTATACTATTCCAGACAACCTGTCTCCTTGGAACCCATCCCTGGTGCCCAAAAGGTTGGAGGCTGCTGCCTTAACTTACCTCTGTCATAACCATGTCCTGACATTTCTTGACGTATTTACCATCCGCTTTGACAATGGTGTGCAAAAAACGCAGATATTCAACATGGCGGCCGTGCGTCTCGATGCAGTGGACAAAATGCTGCACTGCCCGCTCGCTAATTTCATTGCACAGATGGTAATTGTTGGTGAATATGTGCCTCATGGTTTCGGCCTCAAGAAGCTAATTTAAACATGGGGAAGAGGGGGGAAATGTACAATAATATCAGTGGTATTTACACGTGATAGATTACAGATTAACAGACTTGGAAGAGACCTTGGAGGTCATCTAGTCCAACCCCCCAAACAGGCAGGAGACCCTACACCATTTCTGACAGATGGCAGTCCAGTCTCTTCTTGAAAGCTTCCAGGGATGAAGCTCCCACAACTTCCAAAGGCAACTTTTGTTCAATGGGTTGATTATTCTGTCAGAAAAATGTCTCTTTATTTCCAGGTTGAATCTCTCCTTGTTCAGTTTCCATCCATTATTCCTTGTCTGGACCTTCAGGTGCTTTGGAAAATAACTTGACTCCCTTCTCTCTGTTGCAGCCCCTCAAATATTGGAAGACTGCTCTCCTGTCTCCCCTGGTCCTTCTCTTCCCTAGACTAGCCAGGCCCAGTTCCAGCAACCGTCCATCATCTGTTTTAGCCTCCAGTCCCCTAATCATCCTGGTTGCTCTTCTCTGCACTTTTTCTATTGCACTTTTTCTATATACCGACTAATCTAAAGAAAGCTAATATTATGTGGAATAATGTCTCTCTCTTGCATTTTATTTTTCAAGGCCAGTATTCAGACTTATTCAAAATTCTCCCTCTTTTGAGTAAGACCAACTTCTTGGTCTTAAAAAGGTTGAATCGAAGCTGGTCAGTAGAGAATCTTCGCAGTAATAGGATGTTAAGTAAGCAGACCTGCTATTCTATCCTAATATTTCACATAAGAAAAGATAGCCTTGAATTCCAATAAAGGAGAATATTTGTAGCTCAGAGTTGAAACAAAGGGTCCTTGGTGCTCTCTGGGCTTGGTGGTTTTCTTGCAGATGTTTCATAACCCAAACCAGGTAACATCATCAGTGCTAGCATTGTGTTACAACTGATGATGTTACTTAGTTTGGTAACGAAATGTCTGCAAGAAAGCCACCAAGCTCAGAGAGCTCCAAGGACCCCAAAGTCCTCCTCCTCCTCCTCCTTCCTAGCACTAATGATGTTACCTAGTTTGGTAATGAAACATCTGCAAGAAAACCACCAAGCTCAGAGAGACAAAGGCCTCCCTCACAGCCTTGAATTTTCAAATACAGGATCATGCAGTCTTCTTTGGATAAAAAAAAACCCCATCCCTTCCAGTGAGAAATTCATCCAGGAATTAAATACTGACCCCAGGGGTTAAGAACAGGTTGAGGTGTTTATGTAGAAGGATCTGATTCTGGGGATTCCCACGACAGAAGTTCTGAAGGAACAGGTGAGCTAAGGTCATAATTTCATTCATCTTTTGATCAGTCTTCAGCGGTAGTCATTATTTCAATTGTGAGATGGTCCAACAAAAGAAGAAAAACAGTTAGAAATAAATATTAGTGGAGGCTGTCCCACACATTACATGTTCAATTTTAGTTCATGATTGCAAGAGTTTGAAAGGGAAAATAGCCTCCCTTAATCATAATAATTTAATTTAATTATTTAATTATTTGCATTAATGATCATTACCAATTAACTATGTACTGTATTCAGGGGTGGGATTCTACCGGTTCGGACCAGTTCGGGCGAACCGGTAGTTCCAGTGATCATTTGCCCCACCCATCCACCCCTGCCCTTTTCCTGTGCTTCATTTCCTCCACTACCAACTGTATTACCAAATACATCCCATCCTTACCTTTTCATAGGGTATTTGAAGGAGATCCAGCACGACACTGTGGGCTCCCATATTTTTAAGCAAGCGCTGCTGCTGATTTCGACATTTCTTGTTTTGAATGCAGAGCCCTCGTAACCGGATCAAAATCTGTGGATGAAAAAGTCACAGTTAGTGTGAGGACCCAGGGTGGGATACAAAATAAACAGAGTCACAAAAAAACAAGTGAAGCCTCTTTGATTCCTTCACTTTGCTTCCAAGCTCCAAATATTCTTGACTGAAGACAAAAAACTCCCACACGAGCAGTTACCAGAAGGAGGAAATGCCGTTTAAATTATAAAGAGTAAAAGACAACACAAACCAGGCAAGATAAGGGCTGGAGGATGCCCACTGATATCAGAACACACACTGGGAAGGACGCCAAACTCAGAGAGGAACAATAAACTAAAGATATTTCCATGCTTTGTTTCCAGCACTGGCACATATGCATGTCCGTCCTCTTATTCAGTTGTCACAGCTGCAGCTAATGAAGAGGATCAAGGCCCTCTCCTGCCCAGTAGACCATGTGTCTCCCTTATCCTCTCCTCCCTGCGTGCCCTAGGATGGAGAGGGAATGGCCCTGGGTCCTCCTCTGACTGCCCAGCCGGCCTCTGCCCTTCCCCAGCCTCCTCCACAACCTCTGGAGCCACACTTCCACACTTTGGCTGTTCCTCCTCTCCCTCAGAGTCAGTCTCCACCAGGGGCATGACAGATAGTGGACATCATTTGTTTTTTGTTTCACGAATGAAGACAAATATAGTTCCTGCATCGGGTATACCTCTGCACCTCTTTTTCCTTCTGTCCCGGCCACTTTTTACAGAGCCATGATGGAGAGCGTTTTAACAAACTGCATCCCTGTTTGGTTTGGTGGCAGCAGAGCCTAAGATAGAAAGTCCCTACAGAGAGTGGTGAGGACAGTGGAGAAGATCATAGGAAGCTCACTTCCTGGTATTCAGGATGCTGCTTATAAGCACTATGTGCTTAGAGCTCAAAGCGTTAGAGGCCCACATACCCACTTTGCAGCCTGTTTCTGTTGCTCCCCTTTGGGAGGAGATTTCAAAATATTTCTAGCAGGACTACCAGATTCTGTAATAGCTTTGTTCCCTATGCCATCCATCTGGCAAACTCACAAGATTAGTTTCTCTCGCCATATACATGTATACATCCAGACTAAACTGTGTTGTTTCTCTGTGGCATGTAGTATATGTGGGTATATGCATAATCCTACCGTGTTTCTCCTGCGCTGTGGCCCCGGGAGATTTGACTCCCCACGTGGGGTTGGGCTGCCCTCTCGGGCAGGGGAGGCTTTGTTGTAGTAGGGTGTCATTTTTAAAAGAATTGGCTTTACCTTTGAAGGCAAAGGGAAGGTGGCGACAGGAATGCCTGAAGCTGAGTGTCTCCACCGGGCTCCAGTTGCAGGGAGGAGCCCTGGCTGGCTGCACCAAACGCCACGGCGTTGCTCTAAACGCCACAGCAGCACAGGGAGAAGGGAAAGCAACGGTGGCGGAAGGTCTCCCAATATGAAGTGCCCCACCAACACTGAGGTCAACATCCAAACTGTTGCCGTTCGCCCACCCGAGGATGCAAGGGGGGAGAATTAAGTCACCCCTGAAAAGATGGCCTACCCATTTTTGGGGGGGTCAAAAAAAAATAAGGCCCGGCCTTATTTTGTGAAAAACACGGTATATTTATTTGTATTTATTTATTTTGTTCTGTTATATTATATAGTGCATATTGGAGGTGGTGACCCTTTGAGAGCTGAAATATTACTATAATATCAACATACCTCCATAACTATATTATAGTTGTTACTCTTGTTGGTATCAATCTGAGGTTTCTTACTGCCATCTTGGACTGGACTCAACATGCTTGAATCCTATAATTTCAAGAAAGAGTCGAAAAGTAAAATGTAAAGCAGTTATTGGTTGTTATGATTGTTAACTAGGTTTGTATTTGCCTGTGAGGTTTGATTTTGTATGTATTTGTGAACCGTTGTTAGCCAGCTGGAATTATGCATTTAAGAAAGTGGCCATACAAATTGTCTAAATAAAAAAATGGAAGACTGAATGAAAGGGGAGGGGAGGGGAAAAGACTGCAGCAGGAGAGGAAGGGAAGGTTAGGGAAGGGAAGAGAAGGGAAGGGAAGGGAAGGGAAGGGAAGGGAACAAGGAGAGGAAGGGAAGGGATGAGGAGAGGAGAGGAGAGGAGAGGAGAGGAGAGGAGAATATTCTTTATTGGCCAAGTTTAATCAGACACACAAGGAATTTTTCTAGAATGATAGTTACAATAAACTGAATAATTATAATAAAAAAGTAGCAATGCTTGCAAAACTTTCAATGCCTAGGAAAATAAAAGTAGGAATGATGAAAAGGATTGAAACCAGAAAAGACTCACTTCGATTGGTTCATCACTTCCTTTTGTTTGATTTTCACCCAGTACTCCATTTTCATAATTACTGGTTTTTTGGACCCAAAGTTCTGATTTTTCTACAGTCAGTCTTAGTTGGTCAAGGTCAGTTTTAATTTGCTTGTAACTGTCCACGTCTTGGTTAGACACCAGCAATTGGACCTGTAAATATTCAGAATTCAACAAAGCTTAATTGCATCAAATGTGGAGATTTTACACCAAAGCAGCCTCACCCTTCTTGATGGGCTGCTTGGAGTCATTGTCAACTCTGAAGTGAACCTGGCTGAAGCTATCTTTTGCTGCCTCATAGTTGCCACAAACTCTGAGAGGGGGAAGGGAGGGGGAAGTAGATAGAATGGCTCCCAGTCAAAACAAAAAGTTTTCTTGTGGGGACCAAGGTCATCTCAACAGGTGGCAGATGAAGGAGGAGTGACCAAACAGCCTGCCAGCTACTTTCATTGGGCAATGTGACTGGGGACATATGGGGAGGGAATTATTTGCTCTCTTAATTAGGAGAAAAACTGTGGGAACTTTTAGAGTTGGTTTTCACTAGCTGGGCCTTTATGACGTAGCCAATAAATATGTTCTTTGAGGAAACTACCTGCCTCAGAGGTAGTTTGATGGATGCATTACTCGGAACCCTAACAATAAGATTTGTTCATTTTCTGTATGTGGTGAGTCAAAACTGCTGTTGTGAGTCTGGTTAGATATTCCTTCTCATTAAAGAAAAGGAGAACATTATCATGTGCAGTTATCACAGTAGATAAATAGGATCCACTTCAGTAGGAAGGTAACAGTGTTTCATGCACATTTGCGTATAGTCATACTGGCCATATACCCATGGAAATGTCTTCAGATGATGCTGGCTCCCTTGACTAAGAAATGGAGATGAGCACCACACCCTAAGGTTGGCCACGACTGGATGGGGAAAAACCTTTAATTTAAAATCAACATTCTGGTTATATTATTGTTCGTCATTTAATGACTCCATAATCCCTTGCTGGGTGGAGTCTGGGCAATTGAATGGAGCTAACAGTGTTTACTGGCCGGATGCCCTTCCTGTTGCCAATGCAGAGTTTTGTTCAGCAGATATATTCTCATCGTGCCCAGAGAGAGAAATATCAGCCTCTACCTAGGATCGAACTCACAGCCTCCTGATTGTGAGGCGAGAGCTCCACCTCTGGGATTCCAGTGGCCTTATGTACCTGCTTAAATGCTTGCAGCACTTCTGCTCGCTGACTGAAGTGTTTAAACAAGAGCTGCAGGGCTCCCGAGAGCAGAGGAGGGTAATCGTGCATTATAAGGTGAATCAGGACTCGCAAAAACGTCCTGCCCCCTTCATCGTCCAGTTGTACGGCGTTCTTTTCCTTCCTGAAAAAAGACAGAGAAAGAGAGAGAATCTAGTCATAGCAACACATGCAACATTAAGCCTATTTAGAGGGGACATTCTGAAGAGAGGGTTCATTCTGTCAGGTAGTGTTGTGGCCTGTTGACCCCTCCAGCAGCCAAATCAGAGAAGGAGGAGAAGGAGGTGTGGGAGTCAGGGTCAGCTTCAGGGCAACCTGGGAACTCCGAGGGGGAAGAAGGAATGGAGCTGTCAGAGAGAAAGAGAGAGAGAGACAGAGGCGGAGCCTGGGCTGCCCATCAGCCCTCAGGTGGAGAGTCAACATTCCCAGGTTTGGAGGTGGCTGATGAGGAAGAGGAGGAACAGCCGTGTCCAGTGCCAGATGCACAGAAGGCAGAGGAGAGAAGAGCAGTGGAAATCTATGGGCTGGTCTTCAGGACAGAGGAGCCACTGCTGCTAGTGAAGCCCCGCGTGATAGAAACTTTTTGCCGGGGCTGCCGGGACTCCTAATAAAGGAATCTTTTGAGTTCACATCAGAGGGTTTGTCGTGTTTGAGGAGCTGGGTCAGAACAGGTGGATCACTTTGTGCTCCACTCAAAAGTTGAGGACCTATCACCTGAGGAGATTCTTGGAGTGGGTCTGTGACAATTCTCCACAGCCAACTCACCATGGCTAACTTGCCGTGGCCAAATGGCCGTCATACAACTTCTTAGGGGACAAGAGTTATGCTAATATCAAAGAAATTGTGGAATCGAATTGTTAAAGAAAGGATGCAAAACAAGGGGTGGATTGAAATGTGAATGGCAAAAATTAAAGTATTTTTAAAAAAATTTCTTTTGAATAATTAAATAGAATGGTTAAATTGTCCCACAGCAAGTTGGCTACGGTGTGTTGTCCTGCAATAAGTTGGCATTGGGAAGCTGAGTTCACTGTGGCAAATTGTTCCATTTCATCTTGGCGACTTGGTCAAAGCAAGGAATAAGGAAAAACCAGGAAATCCATCTATTTAATATGCTACTCTCCATATTTGCCCAAAACTAAGAAATCAGGCACCAAAACCCTAAATCTTATTGACAAAACCCTCAGCTGACTTTATATAATTGCAATTTCAAGCTTCCTTTCCGAGTCTGTATCAAATTGGTCAAATTGAGTGGCTGTTTTGGAGACTTCCTTCTCTGGGATTTTTGGAATCTAATTTTAACAGAAAAACGAAGTTGGAAGGAACCTTGGAGGTCTTCTAGTCCAACCCCCTGCTCAAGCAGGAGACTATATACCAGAGAAGTGGCTCTTCAGTCTTTTCTTAAAAACCTCCAGAGATGGAGCACCCACAACTTCTGAAGGCAAGTCGTTCCACTAGTTAATGGTCCTGGAATCTTATCAGCCTGGCCTACTGCCCAAGACTATCCAAGATGCCTTCACAAATGAAGTTCAGGCTCTCAGCAGGAACCTGAATGGAAAACAAATCTTAGTCCACTGCTGTTTTTAATTTGTAGATTTGTAGATAATGTGTAGATCTGAAAAAAGATTCTAGCGATGAATTTATGTGCTCACAAACAGTCCAACTTACTACTAAGGGAACTGTTCTTAGTGGGTGGCCTTGAATATTTTTGGTCAAGCAGAAGCAGTAGGGCTTTCAAGCTTCCTAAAAGCCACCCGAAGTTTGCAAAACAATCTGAAGATTAAAATTTCCGCCACAGAGAAACAGGAGTGTATAGATATGCTATTCAGGGGAAATAGAAAGATTAATGAAAAGTATTAATTAGGCCTATTAGCAGGGGTGGGATTCAGCCGGTTCGGACTGGTTCGGGCGAACTGGATGTTAAATTTACATCTGGTTCGCTGAACTGGTAGTTGAACCAGTTGGTTCAACTGGCCCCGCCCACCCAATCTCTCCCCTCAGGAGTGTCCGCGAGGCTCTGGGAGGGCAAAAAAATGGGGCTTCCGGAAGTCTGGAAATGGGCCTGTTTCTGGCTTTCGGAGATCCTCCGGAGCCTGGGAGAAGCCGTTTTCACCCCCCCAGAGGCCCAAGGGAAGCCTCCGGACTCTGGGGAAGGTGAAAAATCGCCCTCCCAGAAGTTCTGGTAGGCCACAGGTACCATGCTCATGCCCACCCAGCAACTGGGCAGCGAACCGGTTGCTGGGATTTTTGAATCCCATCCCTGCCTGTTAGAGTGAAGACAGCAGAAAGGAGTGGGCCAAGCGAAACAACAGGCCGAAGATATGGGCTCACCTGCCAGCAAACATGGTTTCTGCTTCTGCAGCAATTTCATCTATATCAGGAACAGCCGCTGAAATAGAAGACGATGCACACTCAACACTACAAAAGCCATCCTCCTCCTTTCCTAGTTTTGTGCCAGAAAGAAGCGATCGGCAGCAACTGGTGCGACACGGAAAAACGACAGCAATGTTGCTTAAACCATCGTTATCCTTGGTTTATTCTGCCTTACCTGAGCTGAGAGCTGGTGAGTCGTGGGGAGACATTGTGGAGTTGTCAACATTTTCGTTGTTCTCCCCAAATTCCTTCTTGTAAATAGAGAGCATGTAGGATATCCGGTAGTCCAGGCGAACGCTGAGAATAAACTGTATGACATAAATAAGCTTTTGAGCCTCTTTTTTCAGCAGGATGTAAAGATCATTTGTGTTTGAAGTCAGAGTTGCTACTATGGCATTAAAATATATTTAACTGGCTTGATACCTGTGCTTTGCTACAAAACTATGTGGTTGGGCTTACTTTTTGGGAAAGAAAATAAGGGGGGACAATTGGGCCTCTGCCTACCAGCATCTATCGGTATTCATCTGGCTAGCATCCTGTCAGTGTGTGAGAGAGTTGAGGGCTGTTTGGAAACCGAAATAGTATTTGCTCTGTGAGCAAGAAGGAGACAGCAAGGAGCCTGGGCGTGGCTTAGCTCAACTGTTCTGTACTAAAACTGCTTGGTGCTGTGAAACTGAAACTGAAAAACTATTCTCTATTCTATTCTGTTCTGTTTTGTTCCATTTCATATTCTATACCATATTCTACACCATATTCTATTCTATATTTCTATTCTATATTTCTATTCTATTCTATTCTATTTTCTATTCTTCAATCCATTATTCTCTTCTCTTCTCCTCTCCTCTCTTTTCTATATTCTATTCATCATCTATCTCCTATTCTATTCTATTCTATTCTATTCTATTCTATTCTATTCTATTCTATTCTATTTTCTATTCTTCAGTCCATTATTCTCTTCTCTTCTCTCTCCTCTCTTTTCTATATTCTATTCATCATCTATCTCCTATTCTATTCTATTCTATTCTCTGAATTGGGACAGAAAACATTTAACTTTCTCCAAAGTGGCTTTTCTGCATACACCCGCAGTACAAAGCACCGAGTTCTCCAGGCAAAATGAAAAGTATTTATTCAGGGGCTCAAGGGTACAGACACAAATGATGCATGCAGACCAGCTTATACACCCGGAGGCAAATTCCTTGTGTGTCCAATCACCCTTGGCCAATAAAGAATTCTATTCTGTTCTGTTCAGTTCTATTCTATGCTTTGCATGTCATCCTCTGTCCCATCCTAACTCCAGAAAATCTCCCTAACTCACAAGGGAAGAGAAGGAAAGAAAGGCCTCCGACCGAAAGGCAAAGTAACCTGTATTTAGTCCTTTTCTCAGAATGTAAGGAACAGGGCAGATTATTACCTGTAAAATCTCGATAATTTTTAACTTGGTATCCATCACAGTGATATCCTCACTCTCCACCAGGTTAGGTGGCTTGCTTCGGTGGACGCTTGGGGGAATATCAGGCGAAGAGGCAGGAAAGATAGAACCTCTGCTGAGGACCATTTGAGTCATCATCTCACCCACACCGTGAATGGTTCTCATCACATTGTTTCCTGGAAATAAGGAAGATAACAAGGGCAACTCTGGATGAGCAATAGAGAGATTGAGAGTTGTGAGGGTTGACTTAAAAGAAGATCCGTGAGAAAGTTAATGTCATGCCCCGGTTGGAGTCTGACTTCAAGGGAGAGATGGAGTAGCTGACAGGGAGTGGGAGTGTGGCTCTGGAGGTTGTGGAGGAAACTGGGGAAGGGCAGAGGCCGGCTGGGCATTCAGAGGATAAATTGTTAGATCTGTATCACTGAATAATGGCCATAACCAAGGTATATCCTCTGTGAAGTAAATATATTATCGTAATTAATAAATTGTTAGGGGCTGTATAGTTTTTGTTTTTATTTTATACCACTTAATATTTTAGATTTAACATCTTAGTAACAAGTATATCAACATAATAAAATGCTATGTAGCTTGTTTAGCTAGTTATTAGTATATTATTTGATTCACTCTTCTAAAATTTGCTGGCCATTGACTGAATAAATAGAAATATAATGGCAATGCCAAAGGGTATCCATTCTCACTGAGGCTCATTCATAAAGCTCATTCACACAGTGTCAAAGTTTTCTTTGGAAGGACCTGCTGTGAAACAAAATCTTATTTTGGACACCACTAAACAAACTGAACACCGAGACTTTAACAACTAATTGCAACTCAATGAAATGAGTTGAAGTCAAAATGATTGTCTTACTAATCCATCCTATAAGAATAATACAAAAAGGACATTAAAGAGAAGCACTCTGCAGTTAAGAAGAAATTAAATTAAGGGGGAATTCAATCTTTTCTATTTAAATATAGCAATTTATGCGACACCAAATGAATTCAGCGGGAAGAGTTTTAACAGGGAAACAAAACCAGGTAATTTTAGCATTCACCGTTGAAATAGGTTATGACACAAACTCTAATCTATGTCAATCAAGAAAGTCAAAAGCTTTCCACTTTTACATAAGACGTTTGCAAATTTACAAAAGGAAGGCAATTATATTTCAAATTAACGAGGAATAGGTGTTGAAAAAATCTACTATAGTGAAATAGAAATTGCAATTATAGTGATTACTATAAAAGGGTGGGTTTTTTTCTTCATCACCCGTTCCCTCCCAAAAAACCCTGGAAATTTTTGCAGAACAAGAATTACCCAAGTGCTAAAAGTGCTATTCAGCAACTGAAAAATAAAGAGTGAAAAACAAGAATTTCAACTGAGCTCTAGCTGATTGCAAAATAGGCTGCTTTTCAAAAGCTTTGGATTTAGTAAAAAAAAATGACCACAATCTGCCATCAAAGCTTATGTGACACATAAACAGAAAAATGACAGAGCTTTGATCCCACTGCTTCATCCACCATCTAACTTTTTTTTCCCCAAGCACCATTATGTAAATATCTCTTATGTGCAAAAGCATGCGTCATATTCAGATTTATAAACAATATATTAAATGTAACTTGTAATTTAACAAGTAGCCAAGACAGCTAAAACATTTCATCTACAAATCATCTTATTTTTTTAATAGCTTCCTGGAATTAACCATCTTGAACCATTCCTTTTATTCTTGCATTATTTTATTTGCTCTCCCTTGCAAATCCCAAATCCCACAGTCCTCCTTCTCCTCTTCCTCCTCCTCCTCCTCCTCCTCCTCTTCTACCATTTATTCTCCTTTTCTCTACAAATCCTGCTTTCTTCTAGGACTGCTGATGTTAACTAGCAGGGATAAGGAAACGTCTTCAAGAAAACCACCAAGCTCAGAGAGCAGCAAGGACCCCACAATCCTCCTCCCTCTTTCTGCTCTTCCTCTTCTTCCTCCTCCAGCTCCTCTTCTTTCTCTTTCTCCTCCTCTCTGCCAACTCCACCCTCTTCTAGGACTGATGACATTACCAAGCAGGATAAGCAAATGTCTGCAAGAAAAACCACCTCTTCCTCCTTGCAGACTCTACCCCCTTATAGCACTGATGAAGTTACCTAGTTCGGTCATGAAATCTGCAAGAAAACAACCAAGCTCAGAGAGCATCAAGGACCCCCCACAGTCCTCCGCCTCCTCCTCCCCCTTTTCCAAAACCAGTCATACAAACAAGTTGCTAAGTTCTGCCATTGTTTCCTCTCCTCTACAGACGCATTTCTTCATAACTCATACACTTATTTCTTGAACAAGCGTTTTCTGTTGTTCTGATGCTGTTTATTCCACCCCACCCCTTACCTCCATCCTGAAATTTGCTTAATCTTTCAAAGTAGGAAGACATGGGCACTTGTACAATATCAAGGATAGCCAATAGCGTTCTGGTCAGCCTGAGAAGTTCACTGAAACTATAAAAACCAAAGTATATGAGATTGCGAGCCAGGTGCACCACCTAAGAAAAATATATAAAAAAAAACAAGAGACAGAAAAATTAAAAAACAAGAAAGAGAATCCCGACACTAGGCTTGCAATGAACGGACCGACATAGTTATTGCTCAAGAATTTATCCGGACTTATGACCAAAATGGAGCCCAAAATTTTATTTGGCTAAGCAAGACAGTTGTTAGTGTGTTTCCCCCCCACCCGTTTTATGATTTTTTCTTGCCACAGTTAAATGAGTTGTTAAGTTAGTAACATGGTTGTTAAGTGAATCTGATTTCCCTGTGGGTTTTTTGAAGGTCGCAAAACGGGATCACACACTGTAGCCCTAGATTCTGCAAATGCCATAAATATGAGCCAATTGTCAAAATTTTGATCACACGACCTTGGGTTTAAGATGTTTTCTCCCAACATCCCAACTATAGCCACCCAGATGCCATAAAGTTGAGTCAGAACCTCAACTACAACAGCATGACGGAGTTGGAAGGGAACTTGAAGGTCTTCCACTACCCACTACTCAGGCAGGAAGCCCTATACTGTTTTTAGACAAATGGCTGTCCAATCTCTTCTTAGAAACCTCCACTGTTGGAGCACCCACAACTTCTGGTGGCAAATAGTTCCACTGGTTTATCTCCTGCACGTTTTAGAGGGCTCCAGAAGAACTGCTGTGATATTACAGGAATCTTCCTGGCTTGTTTTTTGGACTTTGTAGTCCCTGCCCCAAATAGCCAATGTTCCTCACATCTGACCATTAAAAGAGACAAATCTGTGTTTTGCTTAGGTGGGCTAAATAATGAAGGTTTTTTTTAAGCCAAGAAATAAAAATGGCTCTTTCTTCCCTACTAGCAACCTCCTCCTTCCATTTTTTCTCAAATTTTGCCCCTAACTAATATTACACGTCCATTTTTCAAAGGCTGAATTTCTGCAGCGCCAGCTGGGGCATTTCACAGCCTGACATGGGTGGGGGGGGGAATCTAGAAAGCTAGGAGCTGCTCCTGCCCCAGATTATTATTGTGACAAAATGGTAACCTCAAATGTCAGCTTGTTCTTCTCCTTGTCTCCAAAAGGGAAAGGCTGATTGACAACTTCTTTCAAATAATCTTCGACAAATTCCATCGTGAACGCGAACTTCCTTTTCATGTCATTTCGGGATGAATCGGTGAAGGAGTCGTACCTGCAAACAGAGTAATTACGGTCTCAGACGCCTTGGTCAGAACAAAATCTAAGATCCTGTAGATATCCCCAATGGATAGCAAATCCATTTAATTTTGAATCCTAAGATTACACTTACCCAGTGGTGGGATTCAGCTGGTTCACACCAGTTCGGGAGCAGTTTGGTGAACTGGTTGTTGGAAGAAATCATTAGAGCAGAGAACCGGTTATTAAATTATTTGAATCCCACCACTGGATTAACCCACCCCTAATTCTAGATAGCCCTTGTCTTACGTTTTCAATGGAGCTCAAAGTTTCTGTCACTAAGTGAGACATTTGTTAACTAGCGCAGGGGCAGGTGGGGCCAACTGATAGCTGGAACTACCAGTTCGACTGAACCATTTCAAACCAGCTGAATCCCACCCCTGGACATGGTTAACTTTTTTCGACTCCATCATAACTTGGAACAGTCATTTAGCGATCGCTCATAAGTTGAGAACCCCCCATTATCGTTGAAGGATCCACCTGTCGTTTCCAAAAAGGAACTTACTCATGGATCGTAATCTTGGTAGGAATTTCTGTCCACAGCCTGGCATACTTCACGGGAACCCCCGTCTCTTGAGGATCTCTGTCAACGTGCATGTGTAGCATTAAGCGACAAAACGATGCTCGCAGTTCGTAAGGCAGGCTTTCATCTGACATGCACCGTAAGATTAAATCCACCGACAACTGGGTGGAAATTTGATTTATAGCCAAATACTGGCGGTCCAAACACATCCTTGCAAAGAGATTGAGTTGATACCTTAAGGTAAAAAACAAACAAACATTGTTCTTAATCAGGTATAATCAGGGGTGGGCTGCTGGTTCACAAAGGTTCGGGAGATGCTGTAGCTAAGATCCTGTGCAGTTTGGGAAACCCCCCAAATTCCACGCCTGGCTGGGCCCACCCACCCTGCCCCTCCCCTCTCAGGAGTTCCCACTTGGCCCGCTTTGGATGCAACTGCAGGGCGTGCACAGAGGCTCAGGGAGGGTGAAAAACGGGCCTCCCAGAAGTTTGGGAAGGCCAGAAATGGGCCCGTTTCCAGCTTCCAGAGAGCCTCCGGAGCCCAGGGAAGCCATTTTCACCCTCCCGGAGGCTCAAGGAAAGCCTCCAGAGCCCGGGGAGGGCAAAATCGCCCCCCCCCCACCATGGTGCAGGAGGCTGACTAGGCCACGCCCTCCATGGCCACGTCCATCCAGCCACTGGGCAGAGAATCCTTTGCTAAAACCTGGGTATAATATCAGAAAAATTAGATCAGAAAAGTATGCATTTAGTATTACATGTCTTAACAGCAGCGAGCACAATATCGGAAAAATGAAGAAACACCGTGAGATGAAGAGATAATGAAGAAGATGCTAACTAGACTGTGCAGAAATGGACAGATTGACCTTGAAAATTAAGTAGAAAGAAGACATAGGATGCTATCAAACAGGGAATCTATTTTACCAGTGGTTGCAAAAAAAGGGGTGGAGATGAAGAATATAACCAGAATGGTTAAACAAATTAAACACCCAGACATGATGTTTATTAAGCACTAAGAAATGTCATGAATAAAAAATCAATTTTAAAAAAAGTAAGAAAATAAAACTGTTATTTGCAACCTTAAAACACCATCGCTAAAGGAACAAGCTCACCTTAGTGTGAATAGGGCATGTTGACCAGAATCAATTTCTTCCTTTGTTGTTGTTGTTTATGGAGATTCTCAGTCATCCAGGCCCTGGTTATTGTTTCCAGTTGTTTTCAACTGGACTTTCTGGTTTTTCTTTGAAGACATTTCACTTCTCATCCAAGAAGCTTCTTCAGTTCTGAAGCTCAAGAGGCTTCTTGGACGAGAAGCGAAACGTCTTCAAGGAGAAACAAGGAAAGTCCAGTTGCCTCTTGAAAAAAACAGGACTTTGGAACTTCCTTTTTTTGTTGTTCAAACTATCATTTGGGTTATAAAAATCACATCCAGAACATCTGAATATCTGCACACACAATAAGCCCCCCATAACAAATTCCATAAATGTTTTTAAATTCTTTGGTTTAAGAATTGATAGTGCAGCCCAATTAAAGCTTACCGAGAAGTAAAACCCACCATGTTCAACGGCGGGAGTTGAATACAAGCCTGTATATAAACTCCAACCTTTTTTTGGTCTGAAATGGTATATAGGGCTTCCTGTCTGAGCAGGGGGTTGGCCTAGAAGATCTCCAAAGTCCCTTCTAACTCTGCTATTCTATTCTATTCTATTCTATTCTATTCTATTCTATTCTATTCTATTCTATTCCCATTCTATTCTTATTCTATTTCCTATTCTGTTCTATTTCTACTCCAGTCTACTCTACTCTACTCTATTCTTCATTCAAATTCTATTCTATTCTATTCTATTCTATTCTATTCTATTCTATTCTATTCTATTCTATTCTATTCTATTCTATTCTATTCTATTCTATTCTATTCTATTCTATTCTGAAAGCCTTGGATTATCAGTAAAGCTAAAGAACAAGGAATTGAGGTTTAGAATTGCATGCAGTTTTGTTTTCCCTTCGAGAAAAATTACCTGTAGTAGGTCAGGACCTCCAAATCAGTTTTGGTGCCCTCCTTCGCTTCCTGAGCAAGATGGCGGATGGCCTTCCCATGGGGCTCCTTATTACTGTCTATCCAGTACAGCCACACCTCTTCTTCTTCCATATCGTCCGAAAGGGAGGAGCAATTCAAGGGGTTGTCCATTTGCATGGAAACCAACCTTTAAAACAACAGACACGATCGCTTACCAGGGCTCGACATGAAGATGGGGCTTAGGAAAAGCGACAGGGAACCATTACAAGTAGATCTCAGTGGGCTTACTTGGTCTGAATGAGGATGTCGGCATTTCCGGGACTCAGCATGTATTTACAAATGAGTTCCTGAGTGACTGGAATGGCAGCCGTGTTGGAAACACACAGGTCGGAGAGATAATCCAAGAACCTTGACAAGGGGCAGAAATAGAAAGAAGAGATGTTTCAAACTGTGCAAATTAAAAGAAATGTATACAAATACCACTAGGATCGATTCATCCATCCATAAAAGGAGATACCATAGATAGAAGATAGATAGATAGATAGATAGATAGATAGATAGATAGATAGATAGATAGATAGATAGACAGACAGACAGACAGACACTGATGAGAGTGACAAAGGTAGAGGTGGACATGTAGAGATGGACAACTAGAGAGTTATAGATGATAGAAATATAGATGATAGAGACAGACAGACAGCCTGATAGATATGAGAGAGAGAGGGGGAGGGAGGGAGAGAGAGAGAGAGAGAGGTGGGTGGGTGAGTGAGTGGATGGAAGGATGGGTAGGAAGGCAGATAGATATAGATACTGATAAGAGAGACAAAGATGATCAAGAAATACAAATATAGAGAATAGAGAAATAGAGAAAAATAAATGATAGAGACAGACAGACAGATAGACAGAAATGGATAAGATAGATATAGATGTAGTAGCTAAGATAGATAGATAGATAGATAGATAGATAGATAGATAGATAGATAGATAGATAGATAGATAGATAATGGATGGATGCAGGGATGGATGCAGGGATGGATGCAGGGATGGGATTCCACCAGTTCGGACAGGTTCGGGTGAACCAGATGTTAAATTTACACCTGGTTTGCCAAATCGGTATTTGAACTGACCGGCTGGCCCTACCCACTCCACCCTGCCCCTCTCCAGAGTCTCCACGCGGCCCATTTTTGATGCAGATAAGAGCAGGGTCTGCGCGGAAGCTCTGGGAGGGCAAAAAACAGGCTGAGCCGGAAGTTCTAGAAGTCCAGAAATGGGCCTGTTTCCGGCTTCCAGAAAAATAGCTGAACAGGAAGTTCTGGTAGGCCACACCCACCATGGCCATGCCCAGCCAACAGCCGGGCAGCAAAACGGTTGCTGGGATTTTTGAATCCCACCCCTGGATAGATGAGAGAGGTATAGAAATACGGTGAGAGAAATGTCAGTTTTATAAAATCAGGAGCTGCTCTTGATGTTACCACAATTTTATAGCAAATATTCACCGCTAAAAAGATAAACAAATGACATGAATTATGTGAGCTGCTTCAAACCTTGGCTCTCGATTCCTCCTGAGTAAACTCACAAAGGTCTCAATTTCTTTAGCTGTGATATGTTTCTCCAGCAGCTTCCTGTTGTTGTGCAACAAAGCTGTGATTGTATCTTCTGCCAAGATATCATAGCCAATTTGGGACTGCATGATGCAGAAATTGGTAGCAATGTATTCCTGGAAGAAAATCCCAGAATGATCTGTTAAATAGTTTGGAAACGGGAACACTCCATATCACTTCCCCAAGTTCCAGATTTATTCCATATTATTTCCCCTCTTTGGTGCTCACCAAGCTCAGCACCAAGGAGTCACCAGAAAGAAAAAAACAGATAAGCATGGATTAACCCCAGACAAACAATCCAGCAGAAAACAGTATCCTAATCAAGGTACTACCAAGCAGGAAACCACTCTCCCACCAACATTGCCAGGCAAGCAAATGTATATATAAAGGGATCAAACCCTACACTCCTTTGTAGATGATGTTACCAAGTTAGGACATCAAATGTCTGCAAAAACCCCCCACCAAACTCAGAGAGCACCAAGGACTCCACAGTCCTCCTTCTCTTCCTCTTTGCAAATCCCAACTCCTTCTAGCACTGATTATCTTATCTAGTTCAGCCATGAAATATCTGCATGAAAATCAGCAAGCTCAGAGAGCACCAAGGACCCCACAATCTTCTTCCTCTTCCTTCTCCTCCTCCTCCTCCTCCACTTCCTCTCTGCAAATCCCACCCCCTTCTAGCACTGATGACTTTACCTAGTTGGATCATGAAACATCTGCATAAAACCCACCAAGCTTGGAGAGCACCAAGGACCCCACAATCCTCCTCTTCCTCCTCATCTCCACAAACCCCACCCCCTTCTAGCACTGACGATCTTACCTAGTTGGGTCTTGAAACATCTCCAAGAAAACCACCAAGCTCAGAGAGCACCAAGGACACCACAGTTCAACCCTGAGCTACAAAACCTGTACTCTATTGGTAGGAAAAGACCAACCTGGTTTTTTCGATAGTCCTGTTGAGAATGACGGAGGATTCTGTAGCAAAGTCTAAGCATGTATTTGTAGGGGGCGTATCTCTGGTCTCCCAAGTCCTCCAATCTCAACATGGCTCCCTCACCAGCCTTCTCTTTAAATGGGGTTTTCAATATTCCAAAAATCTGTGTCCAAACCCAGAGACAGACAGACATAAGAACACCAAGTTACATAGCTGGGAAAAGCTGACAAAGGATCTTCTCGTAAGCCTTCACAAGCGAACGAAAAGGCCTATCTTTTCCACCCCTGCCAAACAGGCAGTCTTCAAGTTATAGCCATAATTGAGATCATTAAATCGTGATGATTACAAGCTGTGACGATCATAAGGCAGGTCACCCTGGACCTGATTTTATGACCTTCTTTTGCAGCAGGCATGAAGGAAAAATGTAGAGAGAAGGTTGGGTGAAAATGGGAAGCAAATGCTGGCTTGGGGTAAAAACATCATAAACAACAATCGCGTGACCACACAGTCATAAATGTGGGTTAGTTGCTGGATGCCCAAAATGTAGTCATGTGAATGCAGGGAAGGGGCTGTTGGAACTAACAGTTGTGGCCCACCAGCAGAGTTGGTGGCAGACTCAGACAGTGAGGAGGTTAGGAAGCAACATGGGCCAGTCCTGGAATCTGGGGAAGGCTCAACGTCAACTCATAAAACATTTATATGTCTGTTTTATAGTTGTCAACAAAAAGGGAGGGGGGGAAAGGGGTTTGAATTATGATAAACCCAGATGGGTGGGGGAAAACCAAGGTCAAGGGTGACAGTGAATTATGTGTCTCAGAGTCGGCTACACCCAGGTAGTGCCGACATGTTAACTCCCAATAAATCCTGTTTAGTGTTGGAATTTGGCTCAAGACTCATGATTTAATTGGGATAACTGCTGGAATCCTGACTTTCTGATGAATGCTCTGTTTCAGAGGGAGAGATGGGGCCAGGGCCATTCGACAGTTATCAGCTGCCTTTGGAGTCAGAGATCAGTGGGGAAGAAGAACAGCTGAAGCCTGTTCCCAGTGTGTGCATGCACAGAGCTGCCAGGAGAAGAGAACAGCTAAGGAACAAGGGTTGACTCAGGAGTAAGAATACAAGTGGACAGTGAATGGCCCCTCCCATAGGAATCAAAAAGGAGCAAAAGGGGGATGGGGTTTTGCAGGAGACAATTAGTTTGTTTAATTAGTGTGAAGATTCGTGTATCTAAGTTCGTGACTCACAGAGACTCGTTGGCAAGTATTTCCTTGTACAGCGTCGCACTTGGAAGCTATCGGCCTGGCAACTCTCCAAGCCTGATAAAGGTCTGTGGCTGCAATTCACCCTTGAAAGTCTGTTTGCCAGGACTTTGTTGGATGTGGATGATAGGAATTCACATTAGCCTAAATAAAAAGGGGTTTTGTGGGGACGAGGAGTCTGCTTTGTGATTTTGTGAAGCGTAGGTCAGAACAAAAACCAGGAGAAATCAAAACAAGAGCAACCTCTTTTATGTGGCTAGTTTCATTTCCTCAAACAATTTTCTCCAGTCTAGAACCTGCTTGATATCCTGATACGATATTCAGAATTTCTAAATTCACATCAGAATAGGTAGCAGATTTCTTTAAAATGCCATCACTGTCGTATTGTGGGCACCAACAAGGAAAGGATTATATGGCATCTCTCCTCTTTGTTTTAGAGAGTGCATTTGTCACCATCCACCTACCTGTTCCAATATATTTTGTTCCCTCATTAATTTCTGCCTCTCTCGGTTGGGTCTAATCACCACCACATCCAAAACCTCTTGTCCGTTGTTGTGTACGTCGGCCACGAAGAAAATGAGGTCTTCCAGGAGCTTAGTGACAAACCTAAGATGAAACAAGGATGGGACACTGAACAACAATGAATAATAACACAATTATCACCTGCTAGGTTAGCTAAAATGTTTAAAAATATGCCTAGCAAATATAACCAAAAAATGGGCACTTTTTATCATATGTGGTGGAGTTGCAAAAAAAAAAAATTGGGCAAAGAAACATAGGAGATGAGAAATATAATAAGGAAATAGGTAGATTTTAAACCTGAATTGTTTTTATTAGGTATAATGTCAGAAAGAAATTGTTAAGAAAAGTATGTTCTTAATATTGTATCTCAGAGAACAGCAGTGATGATTATATTCATACAATACTGGAAAAATGAAGATATACTGAGAGATGAAGAGATAGTCAGGAAGACACTAGATTGTGCAGAAATGGATAGATTGACATTGAAAATTAAACAGAAAAAAGATGTAGGATATTATCAAACATGGAATCTATTTTACCGATGGTTGGAAAAAAAGGGGTGGAGATTAAGAATGTAAATTTGTATTAAGCAAATTAAATATCCAAACAACACGATGTTTATTATTAAGGACTAAGAAATATATTTAATATAAAATCATTTTTTTAAAAAAATAACAATAACAGAATAACAGAGTTGGAAGGGACCTTGTAGGTCGTCTAGTCCAACCCCCTCCACCCAAGCAGAAGACCCTGCCTACACCATTTCTGACAGATGGCAATCTAATGTCTTCTTGGAAGTCTCAAGTGATGAAGCTCCCACAACTTCCGAGGGCAACTTCTGTTCCATTGGTTGATTAATCTCACTGTCAGAAAGTTTCTCCTTATTTCCAGGTTGAATTTCTTCTTGGTCAGTTTCCATCCATTGCTTCTTGTCCTGCTTTCAGGTACTTTGTAGAATAGTGGGAGCTCCACTCTGAACATCTCTATCTCCCTGAAGATCCTCCAAGATTAAAAGAACAGGTTTCCAAGCAAAAGACATCTTCTTTGTTTAATATGGAGAGGAGAGCTCTTGTTGTGGTCCACCAGCAGCCTGTGCAGACAGCAACAGAATTGGACAGTGGGGAAGAACAGGGAGCAGTCCGGGAGTCTGGGGAGGATGCGGATGGTCCTGTGTCCAATGTAGAGATGGGGACAGGACCATCTGGGAATGGGCTGCTGACTCTGGAGCCTCCAGAATCTGACAGCAGCAAGGCAGAGGAACGGTTCCCAGTGCGCATGTGCACAGAGCTGCCAGAAGGCAAGAACAGCTAAGACAAAAGGGGCGATTCAGGAGTAAGACTTGGAGATGATTGGCCCTCCCATAAGGTATAAAGGAAGTGCAAAGGTAGGAAAACCTTTGCAGGAAGCAATGTCATTCACTCCAATCGGTTTGGAATCTGAAAGCTCTGTGGTGAATTTGTTCTCTGGTTTTGAGAGACTAATTGGGACTTTAGTCATTGGCAGCACTTCAAGTCAGATAAGGTGCGTTCTTATCAGATGTCTTTCGAAGAACTTTGGTAGATGTTCCTGGGACTAATTATAACCAGTTAAGACTCATCCTGGGCTGTGAATGATGATAATTCACAGCCAATGAACTAAAATAAAAGGGTTTTGGATTTCATGTATGTTTGTTGGTGTCTTAGGAAGTCTTGACCAGAACAGTTCTCCATGCATGGTGGCCAAGACTCAAAAGGCACTTTTTTCAGAAGGGGAAAGAATACAGAATAGAATACAGAATAACAGAGTTAGAAGGGACCTTGTAGGACATCTAATCCAACTTCCAATCTCTTCTTAAAAGCCTCCAGTGATGAAGCTCCCACAACTTCTGAAGGCAACTTCTGTTCCATGGATTCATTGTTCTCACTGTCAGGAAAATCTCTCCTTATTTCTAGGTTGCATCTCTCCTTGATCAGCATCCATCCACTGTTCCTTGTCTGGCCTTCAGGTAATATTCACTTCCACACAAGTTCCACCTGCCTTAAATTCCACATATTCAAATGATGGGAAGTCTTAACATAGTTGATTATTGCAAAACATCCGGATTCAGCTCTGAAGTCTTTCTCACTTCCAAATCATACTTAGCTTCCTAACCCAGATTAAAGCTGGCCAGATATTGCCACCTGCTGTGGTGACACAGGCCTGTTATTCTAAAAGAAAAAAAAATTACAATTTTTGCCTGACAATACAATTGTATTCTGACAGGAAACCCCAAACCAAAAAAAGGCAAGAAAGACCACTAACCTCCTTTCATTTTGA
Source organism: Pseudonaja textilis (assembly GCF_049901715.1). Classification (NCBI taxonomy): domain Eukaryota; kingdom Metazoa; phylum Chordata; class Lepidosauria; order Squamata; family Elapidae; genus Pseudonaja; species Pseudonaja textilis. Next base: position 26,908,609 of record NC_141994.1, on the reverse strand, counting down.
GTTACCGAACCGTTCTCCAAATTTTTGACTATTGATGCTAAAACCTTGTTGGCATCATTTGCAAAATCCAAGTCTCTGACCTCCGACAAAGGAACAGACACAATGGCAAAAGCTTCTTTGTCTTCCTTCGTCTGACAGGTTCCAATCTAGGGATTGAAGGGGGTAGGGGGAGCAATGAATCAATCCGATAAATAAATACAGTAAACAACAAACATTTAAATATAACATCTCTCATCTCTCAATCTTCTATCTTTCTCTCTATCAACTCTTTAATCTATCTTCTATCTATCTCTTATCTATCATCTATACATAAGTGGATAAGTATCCATCCATCCGTCTGTCTGTCCGTCCATCCATCCATCCATTCATCTTTCTATCATACGTCTATCTAATTTATCTATCACCTATCTTCTATCTATCTATCTATCTATCTATCTATCTATCTATCTATCTCATTCACATCTAATTTATCTATCATCTATTTATTGTACATTATCTAGTTTATCATTTATCTGTCATCAATTTATATATCTATCTCTTTTTATCTATCATCTATTTATCATCTAATTATTTATCATTGATCTTTCTATCCATCCATCCATCCGCCTATCTAATCATCCACCCACCTACTCATCCACCCACCCACCCACCCATCCATACATCCATCTATCATCTATCTATCTACTGTACATCTATCTAATTTATCCATTATCTATCTTCTATTTATCATCTATCTATCTTTCTATCTATTTATCATCTATTTATCACCTACTTATTTATCATCTATCTATCCCCCCTCCATCCCTCTATCTATCTATCTATCTATCTATCTATCTATCTATCTATCCATCCTTCCCTCCCTCCCTCCCTCCCTCTATCCATCTATCTATCTATCCTAACATCTTTTGTATTTCTTATCCACCTGTGTCCTTCAGAAGATTGGAAAAGTCATTTATGTAGACAAAGTCCAATTTCACCAACTTCCTGTTTACCTTTAACATTACCGGCCTTTCTTCATCTTTGTCGATTGGGATGCTAGTGCTGGTCACCCAAGTGTTGGTGCAAAGATGCCTCAGCCGAACATATGAATTCCTAAATAGAAACCAGAGGAATCAGGAAATGAACTTTAAACCACCGGAGCAGATCCTAGATTCTCTACTCAACTTTGAAGGAATTGACGGGGATTGCTGTGGAAACTCATTCAATTAGATTGTCTCCGGAGAGGAATAGCAGGATACAGAAATATAAAATGATACCCACACAAATGTGTCCATTGATATCAAAGAGTAATTGATTTTTTTTCCGATTCAATGAATTAACAAAATCACAACTTAGACCAGAATTAAATGTTCTCATGCATAAAAGAAGGATGTACAAGATGAGATCTCGGCACCATAAAGTTTCTCCAAAAGTTATGAGTGAATTATAATTAAGTTGTCTTCAAGTTATGATCAAGTCCTGGTGATTGTACAGAAACCTGCATGTAGGTTTTCGGATTCACATAAAGTGATTTTTCTTTCTTTCTTTTTTCTGTCTTCCCTTCCTTCCTTCCTTCCTTCCTTCCTTCCTTCCTTCCTTCCTTCCTTCCTTCCTTCCTCTTTCTTTCCTTTTTCTTTTTTCCTTCCTTCCTCTTTCCTTCTTTCTGTCTTCCATTCCTTCCTTCCTTTTCTTTCTTTCCTTCCTTCCTTCTTCTATTTATTTCCTTTTCTTTCCTTCCTTCCTTTCTCTCTCTCTCTCCCTCTCTCTCTTCCTTTCTAGATGGATGTTCTACTTCTCATTCTAGTCTAAGGTTGGGGTTTTCTACAATTCCAACCCAACCACTTTCAAGATCTGATGCTCCTTAGCTTTCCCAGATATGGCTAAAATAATCTTCTACTTGAGGTCAGCTCCTGGTGACCTCATGGACATATCCATATTTTTTTTTCTTGATTATTATACGGAAATGGCTTGATTGCCTTCTTCTGGAATGGGTTTTTGGCTTTCCATTCCAGCCTACCATTTGGGGTCTTCCTGGGGTCTCCTATGCCAGAGACCCCAGCAACTAGATCCACCACTAACTAGACCCACCAAGGAGAAAATGTGTAGGTATCTTGTAGACAAGTTGCACCTCTCCAACCTACAATGCCAAAGGGGCATCTAGGAATAACCCAAAGTCTTGGCTTCAACCCAAGATGACTTCTTGACTTTCAGATGGAATCTCTGTTTGGAAGAACCTGAGATTAAGAGATGGACAGGTAGAAAGATGGAAATACACCCCAATATACATTTGATTTCTGTTTCCCAATAGTACCTTGGAACCAGACAGTCAGCCCGTTGCAAGGTGGTCGCGTCCAGTTCAAAAAGAGAGGCGATGTCATTTCCATGAGGTACAGAGACGAGGGTGTACATAATCTTCTCTCCTGCCTGTCGTTTCTTCTTCAAAGTTAGAAGATCGTTGTCTTTCTGCTGAGGTGGAAGAGGAGTATCACTTGGTTTGTCTAGGAGCTGGCTGTCTATAGAGATTCGCCGTCATCCAGGCAGGGGTGGGTTTCCAAATTTTTCCCTACTGGTTTTATGTGCACACACACTTCACGCGCACATGCAGTGCTCAAATACTGACCTCTGTCAAGGCTGGTGAGCTGCCTGGAGTGTTTTGAAGCTCAGCTGGGGCACTGAAATAGCGCAAATCAACTGAGCTTCATGTGTGCATGTGGCACAAATATGAGAGCTCTGTCAACCTGGTGAGCTGCCTGGAGTGTTTTGAAGCTCAGCTGAGGCACAAAAATAGCACAAATCAACTGAGCTTCATGTGTGCATGTGGCACAAATACGAGAGCTCTGTCAACCTGGTGAGCTGCCCAGAGTGTTTTGAAGCTCAGCTGAGACGCGGTAATCTGCTCTGCCATGCAAATTAGCTGAGGTAAAAAGCAAGGAAATATAGGACAGGTAACAGCAGGGGTGGGTGGGCGGAGCCAGCCAGAGATGATATTTGCTGGTTCTCCAAACCAGTCAAAATTTTCACTACCAGTATGCCACAACCAGTCCAAACTGGCTGAATACCACCTCTGCATCCAGGTCATAATTGTCCCCTTTTTCAGGAGGTAACTGGACTTTCTTTTTTTTTCTTTCTAAAGAAGTTTTGCTTCTCATCCAAGAAGCTGCTTCAGCTCTGACAATCTATCATTCCCCACTATCCTGTCAGAGCTGAAGAAGCTTCTTGGATGAGACGTGAAAGGTCTTCAAAAAAGAAAAACAAGGAAGTCCAGTTGGCTCCTGGAAAAAAAAGCACCTTTGGAACTTCTCACTATTCTATTTTGAGGAGGATCTCACAGGGGAATGTTTCTTTCTTTTTGGCCTCCTCCACTGCAGAAACTCCAGAGTTTCTCAACGTTGGCAACTTGGAGGTGTGTGTGGACATCAACTTCCAGAATTCTCCAGGTTGCTTTGCAACCTGAAAGTGGGTCATGTGTTTGAGGGCTCTGGAAGCCAGCAGATTAGAATCATAGATGCTCTCTCACTTTCCAATAGTCTTTCCCCATGGGAAATGGCACATAATCTGGGAAATGCTGGGAATGCTGGGAAATGGCACATAATCCTCCTGTCAACTCATAAAGCATTCCTATGCCCGTTTTCAAGTTGCCATAAGCAGGAGAGGGGGAAATGTGAAGGAGCAGTATGGCAAATAAAACTAGAAGTACATTCCACACTTATCTTACAAAGATTGTAGCCTAAGCTACCGGATCTTCTGAGCACAAAAAATCCTTCACTGGAGAATGTGATTGATGACACCCAGCCCATGAATGTGCTTCACTGGAGAATCTGATTTATGACACTCCCAGGGGTGAGGAGAGAAACAAGGTCACAGGTGACCATAAATTATGTGTGGCAGAGTTGGCTTCATAGGGGTCAATGACAACATGTTGCTCCTAATAAATCTTTTGGATTCTTTTGAAGCTGGGCTCAAGGCCCATGATTTAATTAGGGCAATCACCGGAAACCTGGCACCTCTTTTGTGATTGTGTCTTTTTCGAGTTAATACTTTTTGTTAGTTTATCGAAGTATAAAATAGAAAGAAAGAAAAAAACACATGGAAAAGTAAGAGAGAGGAAGGGGAAAAGAGGGAGGGGTAGTGTAATAGGAGGTGGGGAGGAAAAAGGCACCAATTTCTGACTCTCTTTGGCACAAAGGTAGCAACATTACAACTACAACTTTTTGCTTTTATACAACAGTATGTACAAGCCATTTCTTTAACAATAAGCCTGTGTAGTTCACGTAAACAAAATTTAAGCTTCATTTTTATTTATTTTTCTCATTGCAAACGCAAAATCCGAAAGCAATTTCAAACTAGAGACAAAATTAAATATAATGTCTTATGTTTGGTCATGATATCTAGGATTGTGTCTTACAATTTATGATCTATGACTTGTCCCTTTGTTGCTTGTATGTACACTGAGAGCTTCTGCACCAGAGACAAATTCCTTGTGTGACCAATCACATTTGGCCAATAAAGAATACAGTAGCCTTCAACTTACCACAGTTCGTTTAGTGACTGTTTGAAGTTACAATGGCACTGAAAAAGAACCGTTTTTCACACTTATGACCGTTGCAACATCCCTACGGTCAAAATTCATAAGCTAGGCAACTGCATCACAATTATGACGGTCGCAGTGGCCCGGGGTTACATGATCGATCCCCTTTTGCAACCTTCTGACAAGCTAAGTCAATGGGGAATCCAGATTCACTTAAGACCGGTACTACTAACCGTGATTCACTTAAGAATGGTGGAAATAAAAGGTCCTAAAATGAAGCACAACTCAACTGTCTCACTTCACCAGGTAAATTTTGGGCTCCATTCGTGATCGTAAGTCGAGGACCATCTGCAATTGTCCTCCTGGCTCTTGAACTTTACATGACAGACCTTTCCCAATGCTGACTCGTGCATGAGTCATCATCGCCTTTTCAGTGAGTCATTTGTTGTATGGAGCAGAAAGAACAGGTTCGAAAGAGGATTGAGGGGAGGAGAAGGGAGGAGAAGAGGACAAGAGAGAAGAACATTGTGTCTTCAGAAGCTATTTGGACGCTTCTTGCCTTGATCCCGACCTGAGGAGAACCACCAAAATAAGAAACCAGTGGAATAAATCTCTCCATGTCCAGATGCTACATGAGTTGATTTAATTCCTGCTCAATTGCAGGCATGTTCCTCCAGAGAAGCAGGCCAACAACCGAAAACACTAAAGTTGGTTTTTTATTCATCTCTCTTTCTTGCCTTCTGTAACCAAGCCGGTTCCTACTGAATTCAGGCCAAAAAACCCAACCCCTTGGATGACACAAACTGAAATCCATGGAGTCTTTGGTGGTCTCTGAGCTCAGTTGTTTTCTTGCAACCAAGTAAACAATACCTTGGTCAAGGAACTACCAGCTCAGACAAATAATCCAATAGTAAGGGATAGCCTAATCCACACACCCAAGACCCATGCACACATAACACTGACAGGGAAAGACATCAGTATAGAAACAGAGAGTCCCTTCAGTATACATCAGTATATAAACAGTCCCTTCTAGCACTGATGATGTTACCTAGTTTGGTCATGAAACATCGGCAAGAAAGCCATCAGGCTTCAGAGAACCCCAAGGAGCCCACAGTCCTGCTCCCCATCCTCTTCCATACTCCTTCTCCTCCACTCCATCTAACACCACTTTCTTTTAGCACTGATGCTGTTACCTAGTTGGGTCATGAAAAGTCTGCAAGAAAAGAACCAAGCTCAGAGAGCACCAAGAGTTCCACATCCCTCCTCCTCTTCTTCATCCTCCCTTTAGCACCAGTGCTGGTCCCTAATTGGATCATGAAATGTCTCCAAGCAAAATGCTCAAAGAGCACCAAGGACCCCACAAATATTGCCTTCTATTGGTACAAACTGAATTGTGAATTGAGGAAGTCCCTTTGTCCATCAAGCTCTACCTGAAAGATGCTTGGAAGATGAACCAATTGCCATACCTCACTGTGTTTGTGAGATGCCGTGTAACACTTGAGGATCTTGCCCTGATACCCATTCAACCCTATGCTTTCACACCCATTGCTCTCCCCAAAATGCTAAAACAGAGTTGGACAACCAAGAAGTTTAAATCGCCGTCTGGTTTTGTGGGGAAAAAAAAAAAGTTGAACATTTGTTTTCAATACTCAAATATCAGAGCTTTTGTAAGAAGATGGCACAGGGAAAGGTTTTACCACATTTCATTTAAAGGAGCTGGACTCACCAGAATCTTTTCCCCATTGCAGACATCTGGATAATGAGGATTAAGCTGCAAAAGAATACTTTCATTAGCATTTTTAGGAGTGGTTTTTAACAGCTGGTGTTTAAAATGAGTTTGTAGACTTGAATTCGAAAGGTAGAGAAATGTGCCAACTACAACCAGATTTCTGGGGTCCTTGGTGATCTCCGAGCTTGGTGCTTTTCTTGCAGACATTTCGTTACCCTGCTAGGTAATCTCATCAGTGCTAGTAAGGGAGTGGGGTTTGCTGGCTGTTTATATACTAATGGCTTGCCTTGCCAGTATCGGTGAGAGTGTTCTTAGTGCTTTCATGACCAAGCTAAGGCCAAAAATGCTAGAAAATTCTTTGAAGCCTGGCACTCAAATATATCAGCCATCAACAGGCACATAGAGTTAAATAACATCTACATGCCGTTCAAAAGAGACAATCAGAAAGTTAAAATTCCCAAATCAATGAACTATCAACTCAGACAAGCTAACAATAAATAATAACCTAATCAAAGAGCCACCAAGAAAGAAAACCACACTCCCACCAACATTGATAGAGCAAGTCACTAGCATATAAAAGGAGGGTAAACCCTACCTTCTTCTAGCACTGAGGATATTACCTAGTAATGAAATGTCTGCAAGAAAATCACCAGGCTCAGAGAGCATCAAGGACCCCTCTTCTATCGGGATAAAGCTTCACATTTTTTTTTTACTTTCCGTGTATTTTCCCCACAATAATCCAGCGATGTGAGTGGGCTTTCACACGGAAGGAAGGAAGGAAGGAAGGAAGGAAGGAAGGAAGGAAGGAAGGAAGGAAGGAAGGAAGGAAGGGGAATAGAGGAGGAAGAAGAAAGGGAAAGGAAGCTGAAGGAAAGGAAAGGAAAGTAAGGAAAGTAAAGGAAAGAAATGGAAGGGAAGGAGAAGGGAAAAGAAAGTATGGAAAGGAAAGGAAAAGAAAGGGAAGGGAAGATAAGATTTTATTTTGTGTATATTTGAATGCCAGCTTAAATTGAAAAACCATTTCAAATAAAAGCTATAATGAAATTAGACCCCAAGTAAATAGGTTTTTTAATAATAACTTCTCTCTCTCTTCTTCTCTCTTTTACTCTCAGCCACCTATTAAATATATAAATCTGCCCTCTATTACAGCCATTCTGCCAGAAAGAAGATGAATTATGCAGTGAGAATACACAGCCTCCTGGTGGCATAATTTTCATCTATTTGTTCAAGATAAACTTGGCGGGGGAGGGGGGGGGGAAGAGATTTGCTTTGAAAACAAAACCCTCCCACATAACCTTGACTCCTAAAAGGTCTTCATTTATCAAGCAAACATGTTTCAAGAACCACCCCGAACAGGCTGGTGTTTCCAGAAAAGCAAATAAGAATATTTCTCAACTGAGTACAGTCAATAAAATCGCCATTCATTTCAGACAGGTCTTTTATCCTAAGGATAAATAAAAAAAAAACAACCTGGAGATAAACTTCTTGTCCTGGGAATCCTACAGCTGGAAGGCTACCTTGGGCAGGAGACAATGAGGGTTTAAAGGAGGGTTTGTGATTATTTTATTGATTTATTGATTCAATGTACAGCCTGCTTTTCAGCTCAGGAAGGACACACAAAGCAACTAATACAACTTTCTTTAAAAATACAAAAAAAAAAAAAACCAAGGCCAAATGTTCCAAGCATAAAATTTAATATTCAGTTCCATTTGCCATTAAAAGCTCGTCGAAGGAAATGCATCTTTAGCGGATGCCCTGAATACAGGTACTCTTGTAATAAAATACAGGCAGAATAGTCAATACCTTGTTGATGATCCAAACTCTGTCAAGGACCTTGGAGTGCTCATCTCTAATGATCTAAGTGCTAGAGCTCACTGTAACTACATAGCCAAAAAGGCATTAAGAGTTGTTAACCTAATCTTACGTAGCTTTTTCTCTGGTAATATTACACTAATAACTAGAGCATACAAAACATTTGCTAGACCAATACTCGAATACAACTCATCAGTCTGGAACCCACATTACGTATCTGATATTAACACAGTTGAGAAAATCCAGAAATATTTCACAAGAAGAGTTCTCCACTCCTCCACTCGTTGCAGAATACCTTATGCCACCAGACTTGAAATTCTAGACCTAGGAAACCTTGAATTATGCCATCTTTGGTCTGATCTAAGTATGGTATATAAAATCATACATTGCAATGACTTACCTGTCAATGAATACTTCAGTTTCAACCATAACAATACAAGGGCACACAATAGACACAAACTCAAGGTTAACCACACCAAACTTGATTGCAGGAAATACGACTTCAGCAACAGAGTGGTCAATGTCTGGAATACTCTACCTGACTCTGTGGTTTCTTCCCCAAACCCCAAAATCTTCAACATTAGACTGTCTACTATTGACCTCACCCCTTTCCTAAGAGGTCTGTAGGGGGCGTGCATAAGCGCACCAACATGCCTACTGTCCCTGTCCTATTGTTTCTTTTAATTTTTTTTATTTTTCTTATATGTATCCATGTATTCATAACTATGTTTTTACTTATACCTATTATCTTGTAAGCAATTGACAAAAATAAATAAATAAAATAAATAAAAATAAATATGACCAGGGGTGGGTTTCAAAAATTCCAGCAACTGTTTCGCTGCCCTGTTGCTGGGTGGGCGTGGCCATGGTGGGCGTGGCCTACTGGAACTTCCGGTAGGGCCATTTTTCAACTTTCCCAGAGTCTGGAGGCTTCCCTCAGGCCTCTGGGAGTGAGAAAATGGCCTTCCCTGAGCTCTGGAGGCCCTCCAGAAAGCAGAAATGGGCCTGTTTCCAGACTTCCAGTACTTCTGATAGCACCATTTTCCTCGTTCCAGAGCCTCCGCATGGACCCTGCACTTACCAGCATTGAAAATGGGCTGCGTGGAGATTCCTGGGAGGGGAAGGGACGATCCAGCCAGTAATTCAAATACCGTTTTGGCGAACCAAATGCAAATTTAACATCTGGTTCACCCAAACTGGTCCAAACCAGTAGAATTCCACCCCTGGTTATGACCATAATTGAACCCAGAATTTATGTTGCTAAATTGAGTGAGCTTGTTTGTACCCTGTGTCACTTCACACCTATCTTTCACTCTGTCTTTTTTTTTTTTTTTTTTGCATGCTGGGCAAATGGACGCGCCTTCAGAGCCCATCATGCTTCATTTCTCCAAGATGGGATCTAACCAAGAGGTGGAAAGAGAACCTGCCAAGTTTTCCAGACTCAATATTTTCTGTGGAACATTGTCTGCTTTCAGGCTTGTTTGGCAGTTTCAAAGTTGCATCGTGTGGCTGACGGTTTTATTACCTATGGACCTAAATTGTTTCCAACATTCCAGCAAAAATATGTGGGAGGGGGCTTTCTCCACACATTACAGAGTTTAGTATCTTTGGCTTAATTGCTTCAAGGCTCACAAAACAGGCTGGGGTTTGGGTTTTCCTTATATAAAACAACAGAGTCCAAATACTTCTGCAGTCTAAGGACACTGCAATCAATATGCAAACTGGAACTGTACCTATTTACGGAGAAATATTTTCCAGTTCAATGCTTCCAGAATGGAATAGAAAAGGAGAGTAGAGTAGAGTAGAGTAGAGTAGAGTAGAGTAGAGCAGAATGCAGAATTTAGACAATAGGGTAGAGTTGAGTTGAGCAGAATAGAATAGAATGCAGAATTTAGAGAATAGAGTATGGCAGGATAGGGTAGAGTAGAGTAGAACAGAGTAGAGTAGAGTAGAGTTGAATAGAACAGAACGCAAAATAGAGTAGGGTAGGGTAGGGTAGGGTAGGGTAGAATGGAATGGAATGGAATGGAATGGAAAGGAATGGAATGGAATGGAATGGAATAGAATAGAATAGAATAGAATAGAATAGAATAGAATAGAATAGAATAGAATAGAATAGAATAGAATAGAATAGAATAGAATTCTTTATTTGGCCAAGTGTGATTAGACACACAAGGAATTTGTCTCCAGTACAGAAGCTCTCAGTGTTCATGCAAAGCAACAAAGAAATCATAATCATAATAACAAAGGATAATAATCATAATGATAATTCCAATAAGAGAAGGCAGTGAAAGACAAAAGCAATATACAGTTGCACTACAGATGAGTAATACCTTTAGACATAAGACAAGAACTATGGACATTAAGTGTTCAGCAGAAGTTATGACAGGAGGCAAAAGACACACAACCCAGTCAAAGAATCGCCATAGCCAAGTCATCAGCCTGCAAGGACCACAGCAACGCGTCAGAAATAGTTTTGCAACTGTCCATTTGTTTCAATGTCTGAACCCAGGTCTCTTTGTATTGTTTTAGGCAAGGCTGTCAGCCTTCTTCTCCTTTCCTCACTCAACCCTTTCCACCTTCCTCTGCAGCTTCCACCCAACCTCTTCTTGCAAAACGTCCTGAAGATTGATGGCCTACATCAACCCACTTAAGAGACAGTGCACAATTTTTGACATTTCCTTACCCAGGAAGGCTTAATTAGCTGACATGTTCAAAAGCTGAAAGCAGAGTGTTGTTCTTGGCAGGGAGACCAGCCTAAGCAAGCAAACAAAGCACTTTTCTACCCCTAGAAAAGACATCAAGGGCTCGCTGAAAGACAGAGGAGCTCTGATCTTAGGCCAAAAAAAAAGTTGACGACATTTTCTTCAACTTAATCTCCAAAACTCCAGACTGGCTCCCATAAAAATTCTCCAAACATGACAGGGCGACAGATTACAGGTAGAAAGTCAGATTGTCCCTGGTTTGTTCCCCATATTCTACAATTAACAGAAGCCTGGAGAAGGTGTGTGTTTATGGCCTGCAGAATTGATAGATGGATGAAATGAGATGGGTAGGTAGGTAGGTAGATAGATGATATAGATAAATAGGTAGCTAGGTAAGTAGGTAGATGAGATAGATAGATAGATAGATAGATAGATAGATAGATAGATAGATAGATAGATAGATAGATAGATAGATGATAGATAGATAGATAATAGATAGATAGATGAGATAGATTATATGGATAGGTAGGTAGAAAGACAGATGATAGGTAGGTAGGTAGGTAGGTAGGTAGTAACAGTTCAATGTTCAACACCATCATCCCCCCACAATCCATTGAGTTTTTATCACAATGTCATTCTTTCCACAACAAGAAAATGCTGAACACTGCTATGAGAAAGATGAGCAAAAGGAAAAATTTAGCCGCAGTAGTGGTTCTTTCCACAAATTTCCTCAACCCCACCAACAAACATTTGGTGTGATTAGATAAGTTCTTTACGGTTGACAAGACCAACACGCTGAAATTCAAAGGAAGCATGTTCACGCTGAAAACTGGAAGGAATTTCCTGGCAATAAGCATTGAAACCATCGGCTGACAACAGCAAAGGAAAACCCCTAATTGGGGTCTCTCAAAAAAGGTGGTTAGATAGCTGGTTTCTGTAGGGAGTTTATTAGATTCTTGAATTAAACAAGTTGAGTTAGATGGTCTATTAAGAATTTTTCTGTAGAAGAAAGAATGACAGAGTAGGGCAGAGTGAGAAGGGGCATCGGTCTAGAATCCCAATGTAGCCACAAGCAAACTAAGTCCAACTTTCCTTGAGTCCTGTTGACTCTTATCTGACTCTAAACAGATTATGGCCATTCGTTGAAAAGATTTCTGTACACAAGCTTCTAGCAATAACTCAGTTTAATTGAACTTTCACGTCTGAATCTGGTCTTTTGCACCTGAGACCTTCCAACTTATACATTCTGAAATATTGTCTATGGAGGTTCTTGGTCATCGAGGTCATGGTTGTCCCAAAGATGCTTTTCCAAGAGGCAACTGGACCTTCTGGTTTTTCTTTGAAGACCTTTTGCTTCTCATCCAAGAAGCTTCTTCAGCTCTGAAGAAGCTTCTTAGATGAGAAGCAAAACATCTCCAAAGAATTCTGAGATAGTCCTTACTTCTGTGGACAAACTGATAGATCTGCAGACATGCAAGGTGGATTCAAACCCTACGTTCATGATTCGCTTGTCCATATTGGATCACTGAATGAATATGGTGGTTGATGTAATCATTTTTATCCCGTTCTTCCTTCAAATGATTCAGGATTCCTTCCATGCTTCATCCCTCTTATCTTATCTTCCTAGCAATGCTCCAAAAGAATTTAGACCTTTTAATAGTCTATTATAGACTAGAGACCATGCCTGGTCCAAGATTATCCAACACTTTTTAGGGTTAATGGAGAATTTGAAGGGGTCCAATGGAAGATCTGAGGGGCTGCCACAGAGAGGAGGGGGTCAGGCTGTTTTCCAAGGCACCTGAAGGCCAGACAAGGAATAATGGATGGAAACTGAAGAAGGAGAGATTCAACCTGGAAATAAGGAGAAACTTTCCGATGGTGAGAACAAACAATCAGTGGAATAGAAGTTGCCTTTGGAAGTTGTGGGAGCTTCATCCCTGGAAGCTTTCAAGAAGCGACTGGACTGCCATCTATCAGAAATGGTGTCGGGTCTCCTGCTTGGGCAGGGGGTTGGACTAGATGACCTACAAGGTCCCTCCCAACTCTGATTATCTGTTATCTGATCTTAAGAGGTTGGTAAGAATTTGAGGTCACATGCCATAAAAAGGCAGAAAGAAAGAAAATAAATGTTCCCATTATAAATGGGGCCATTTCAGAATGGCTGGCACATTCCATTTTTGTAGTAATCCACTGAGCTTAACCTGTATGTAACAACGGCAATAATATTTCCTTATTAAATCAGCTTTCCCGAGAAGGAAATCAGCTCATTTTAATATTAAGAGCATAAAAACCACATTCAGTTCCCACAAGCCATTTTTCTTCTGATCCAACTCAAATCCAGACAGATGAGTTGGAAAAATAAAGTCTGCAGCAAAAGACAGTTGTGAGAAGAACGTGAAGGAAGAAACGAGGAAACTGTTCTCGTTCTTTTTTCTCTCTCTTGCACAATCAGATCCATTCCAATGTGTCAAACATACTGTATATTTTGGATCAACTTCCAAAGGGAATTAACACAGCTGGTCTTTGTCTGGCCAGGATGAATTAATTCATCAGATGAATTTATTTCTGGAATGGATTATACTTGGTGCAATTAAAACAAAAAAAAAGGAGAGGTTTTTATTGTCTCTTTATTTCCAAGGAATAAATAAATATTCCCCAGGAAGACAAGAAGAAGTTAAACCTGATGAAATGGATGTAGAGGTGGCCCTCAAATGACAATAGTTCATTTAGTGACGGTTTTGTGATGACCTGGGGCATGACACAAAAATAACCAAATCACAAAAATAGAAGAAAGTCCTTTTTAATGCCTCCAACTTGACCCCAAGGTCCAATTATCCTCAACTGGAAATCAAACTCTTAAAGAAAACAGTTTGTGGAAGGAGTAAATGTAGTCCAAACCCAAAGTAAAGTTAATTAGAAATTTAAAAAACTCAACACAAACCACACTGAAGTAATTAGTAAGACAGGCAAGGATGATTAATTGCAGACTTCTACCAGATAATGCAGCAACCAGAGTTGGGAGGAAGCCAAAAACACAGATAAGCTCTGACAAGAATAACGCATGCTTTGCTTCTAGTAACTTTGCCATGTGCAGTTTGTCCTTTTAAACAGTCCTCCCAGCTGCAGCCCATGAAGGGGATCAGGACCCTTTCCTCCCCCATAGACCACACCATTCACGTTTCTCCCTTATCCGCTCCTCCCTGTGTGCCCTAGGATGAAGAGGGGATGGGCCTGGGTCTTTCTCTGAATGCCCATCCAGCCTATGCCCTTCCCCAGTTTCCTCCACAACCACCGGAGCCACATTCCCCCTTTCTGTTAGCCGTTCCATCTCTCCCTCAGAGTCAGACTCCAACAGGGGCATGACAGGTCTGAAGTTACAACGGTCACATGATCAAAATTCAGACACTTGACAACTGCCTCATATTTATGACCATTGCAGTGTGAAAAGGAGAAGAAAAAAAACTCTCTGGAACAAATACATATACAGTATAATTTAAAGTGCTCAAACCTGATCCAACTCACAGGATTAAAAAGCACGTTGTATGGATTTCACGAAGTATTCCGTGGGTCACAACAATGCATGAAATGATATAAAGGGGTTTGCAATCCATATAATGTGCATTTTAATCTTGTGAGGTTGATAAATTTTGAGCATTTTAATGTCTACGCCCTGTGTCTTATTATTTCTTCCTATGATTTTATCTCCTTATGCCCTCAAGTTTCTGTCCCTAGCCTCATGAACAGCTTTGCCTGTGAAGTCTGATATTATCTGTATTTTTTTTTCCTGTTCTGCTATAGTTTATCTTCTTAAGAGAAAAGGAAACTGCTCTTTCCTTTGGGGGAGTCTTTCTTGTCTCAAATAAATTGCAATATGTCCCATACGTAATCATGTTAAAATGGGTTTTTTTCCCCCCGTTAGATACCGAAGGAGAGCAACGTAACCAAAAGGTCTGATGTAAATGCAAATACATTTAATTTGGTTCTAATTTTTTATCATTGATTGCTCTTTCGAAGGATCAGAGCAGTTTGCAACAGTACAACAATGGATACTGAAGCTGGAGCTAAAATACTGACAACAAACCCCACTCTTTACTAGCCCTGATGACGTTACCTAGTTGGGTAATGAAACGTCTGCGAGAAAACAAGCAAGTTCAGAGAGCCACGAAGGACCCTTCATAATGATTGATGGTTGTCAGTCAAGCTGGAAGGACATCATAGAACAAAAACAGAAGATTTTCAGTTCAGAGATTTTTATGAACTTTGGGTCTATGACATTGCCAAATTTATACCTCTCCAAAAATTTAAGGATGTAGAATTTCAGGAAGAAGTCAATAACCTAAAAAGGAGAATATTTGTAGCTCAGAGTTGAAATGACCAACACTGATCGTGTTACCTAATTGGGTAATGAAACGTCTGCAAGAAAACAAGCAAGATCAGAAAGCACCAAGGATCCTATAATCTTCTTTTTTCTCCTCCTCCTCCTCCTCCTCCTCCTCCTCCTCCTCCTCCTCCTCCTCCTCCTCCTCCTCCTCCCCTCCTCCTTCTCTCCACAAACCCCATTCCCTTCTAGCACTAATGGTGTTACCTAGTTGGGTAATGAAATGTGTGCAAGAAAACAACTGAGTTCGGAGTGCCACCAAGGACCCACTCAAAGACTTTGGCTACCAAAGGAGGAGAAGACCTTGAGGTTGGGGAAGGTGGAAGGCCAAAGGAGAAGGGGAACAGCAGAGGATGAGATGGTTAGATAGGGTCATCAACACAATGAAAATGAGCTTGGGCAAACTCCAGAAGACAGTGGAGCACAGGGGGCCTGGGGTTTTGTGGTCCATGTTGTCACGAAGACTTAGAATAACAAACCACAATGCAATCTCTCCTTCCATGGCACCCAGGAAATCCGTGATGAAAAAGAAGTTTACGCTGGCCTTGCTTAAACCACCCTCGCTGCTTGTTCTCCTGCAATCCAAGTAATGGTATTCCTTACTTCAGCAGCCAAATAGTTTCCGGTCGCCAGGTGTTTAAATCTGAACAGGCTGTTCCACTGTCCGGCACCACCGCGACAAGGGTCGTGATGCACCACCTGCAGAGAAACACACAGGGTGTGTGTGTCAAATATGGTCACAACGCTGGAATTTGACCTGATTTATCCCCATGTCAACAACACTGGGATGTGAGAGAGAAGGAAAGAGAGGGAGAGGGAGGCGGAGAGAGAGAAAGAGGGAGGGTGGGAGGGAGAGAGAGAAGAAAAGAGAGGGAGAAGGAGGGAGGCAGGGAAGGAGAGGGAGGAAAAGAGAGGGAAGGAGGGAGGGAGGAAAAGAGAGGGAGGAAAAGAGAGGGAGAGGGAGGGAGAGAGGAAAAGAGGGAGAAGGAGGGAGAAAGGGAAAGAGAAAAGGAGAGAGGGAGGGAGGAAAGAGAGAGAGACGGAGGGAGAGAGGAAAAGAGAAGTAGAAGGAGGGAGGGAGGGAAGGAAGGAAAGAGAGGGAAGGGGGAAACAGAAGGAGAGGGAGGGAGGAAAAGAGAGGGAGAAGGAGGGAGGAAGGAAGGGAAGGAGAGAGGGGGAAATGTGGAAAACAGAAGGAGAGGGAGGGAAGGAGAGGGAAAGAAGGAGGAGGAGAGAGAGGAAACAGAGGGAGAAGGGGGAGGGAGAGGGAGGGAGGGAGGGAGGGAAGAAAAATGGGAGAGGCAGGGAGGGAGAAGTTTTAACACAGAAATTTTGAGGCACCATTGTGGTCATAAGCTGAAGGCTAGCTGTATTAAAAGGACAAGAAAAAGCTCTCCGGAACAAATATATATTCTGTGGACACCATCATTCTGGAAGTAGATTTTGCAACACCATCTTGGAAAGTTTCTACTGATTCAGTGTGGTCCCTTCTCAATATATTTGGGGGTATCAGTGCAGATTAAATAGATTACAAGGCACATACAAGGTACAAGCTAGGGAGTTTCTCTCCCCGCCCTCCAAAATACCTCTATTTCCCACAGGGCTTTCGAACTCGTTGCCGAAGTGGCTGACTGCCTCAAAGTTGTACGGAGGAAAATGTGTTGCTTCTGCTGGTATTCATCGCAGGTCAGAAACTTCTCCTGTTCAGCATGGAACAACCGGACAACATCTCCCTGGAGAGATGGAAAGAAAGAGAGAGAGATTGGGAGAAAGAGATTGAGAGAGAGAGCAAAAGTGTGTGTATAAGAGAGAGAGAAAGAGATTGAGATTGAGAGAGAGATTGAGAGAGAGAAATTGAGAGAAAGAGATTGAAAGAGAGAAAGAGAGAAATTGATAGAAGGAGATTGAGAGAGAAAGAGAGAGATTGAGATTGAGAGAGAGAGAGAGAGAGTGAAAGTGTGTGTGTGAGAGAGAGAGAAAGAGAGATTTAGATAGAGAAAGAGATTGTGAGAGAGAGAGAGAGAGATTGAGAGGAAGAGATTGAGAGAGAGAGGGAAAGTGTGTGTGTGAGAGAGAAAGAGAGATTGAGATAGAGAAAGAGATTGAGAGAGAGAGAGATTAAGAGAGAAAGGTTGAGAGAGAGATTAAGAAAGATTGAGAGAAAGAGACAGAGATTGAGAGATTGAGAAAAAGAGAGATTGAGAGAGAGAGAGATTGAGAGAATGAGATTGAGAAAGAGAAATTGAGAAAGATTGAGAGATTGAGAGATTGAGAGAAAGAGATTGAGAGAGAGAGATTGAGAGAAAAAGATTGAAAAAGAGAAAAAGGGAGAGAGAGATTGAGAAAGAGAAAGAGAGAGAGAGAGAGAAAGGGGGGAATTGGATAAACACTGACTTATAGTTTTTCCATAAAATTTCCCAAATCTCTGCAGAAGATTATCAGGCAATGTTCCTGGAAGATCTAAAACCCAAAATGCCATCTTTTTTTTTTTTAATATGGTCATGAGAGGGAGTTAAATGTGAGAAGCAGATTGAGGGATACCAGGCAAGGCAGAGTGCTTAAAGAAATGAAAATAAAGGCCTTACAAACACTTCCCACTTCTAGTTTTTATTTTGGGTGGACAGAGGAAATGTCTGTTATCAAAATTTGGCCACTTTGCCACCTGCTTTTTGATGTGAGGGTTCATAGCTGTGAGGCCATTTCATTTCCTGACAAGGATGGAAAAAAAAATGTAGGATACTGCACAAAGAAATTATCAGTTTTTATTTTATTTTATTTTATTTTGGATTTTATTCATAAACGTTTTTTGAATACAGCGTTTTATCCGGATATATTATTTACAAAAAGAAAAAAGAAACATAGCTAATACTGTAAAAATATTGTCCATTTACTAATAATAATACTAATAATATAATAACTCCTAAATGAACAGCTGTAGTAATACTACAAGTTCCCATACAATACAGTTCCCATTCTTTGTATTTAACTCATTCATATTTTTAATATTTATAGCAATTATAGTTCTATATCTTCCCTGTTTTTAATAAGAACGTTCAATCGTTTTTCTTCCTCTAACTTCTACTCCTTGTTTTAAGCCACTCATAAAATCTATTCCATGTCTAATAATATTCCTAGTCTTCTTTTTCTTTTCTTTTCTTTTTAATCTGTCCATCTCAGCACATTCTAGGATCTTTCTGATTACTTCCTCATCAGGGGGAATTTTTTCATTTTTCCAAAATTTTGCATAGCTAATTCTTGCTGCTGTTAATAAAACTAAAACTAAAACTTGCTGCTGTTATGTAAAACTAAATATGCAGTTCCTTTTTCATAACCCTGTGGGATTATGCTCAGCAAATATACTTCTGGTTTCCAATCTATCTTCTGTTTGATTATTTTTTTTCAGCCAACTCTCTAGAAATGATCATTTTTGAAGATGGATAAACAGGACTCAAGAAGGAAACCTCCTATAAAAGATATTTTCCAAACAACTGAAAACATTACCTGTTCATCATTAAAAACAGCTAGAATTAGGAGCTACGGAAATGAATAAATTTTTATAACAATGGGGGGAAAAGGTCATCCATACTTACCCCTTTAAGTACGTCTTCTCTGTAGCAACTAAATTTCATGAACAAGGTGATTTTCCAACTGGTGTTGCAATTCACTGCATTGACCTGCATTTAAGAACATGAAGAATTGTAAGTCAGGTTATAAAACAACCATATAGAAAAGTTTCTATCATGTTACACTCTGACAAATGACTGTTCACCCATCTCTCTTTCATATCCATTTTTCTTCGAACTAACTTTCTGCCTGTAAAACTGTCCATTGTCTCCATCAGGATTTGATGCTGTATCTAAAAAAAAAAAAAACTTCAAACGAAGATATAAGTGATATATCTGGAGATACTTGAGCAGATCCTGGCTTAATGTTAACTTAATCAGTCACCCAGTAACATCATATTTCAATCCCATCCATTTGTATAAATGTGGCCACAAGGATGAAATGGCCACGAAACCCGAGATTTTCTCCAAGTGACAACTGGTCTTTCCTGATTTTTCTTGAAGACATTTCACTTCTCATCCAAGAACTCAATTCATAGAAGAAGATAGATAAATGATATAGATCGAAGATAGATAGATAGATAGATAGATAGATAGATAGATAGATAGATAGATAGATATGAGAGAGAGAGAGAGATATAGAGAGACAGAGAGAGAGAGACAGAGAGAGATGTAGATAGACAGACAGACAGATAGATGTAGAGAGAGAGAGGGAGATGATAGAGATAGAGAGAGAGATGATAGAGAGAGAGAGATGATAGAGAGATAGATAGATAGATAGATAGATAGATAGATAGATAGATAGATAGATAGATATAGATGTAGAGACAGGGGGTAAGATGATAGAGATAGAGAGAGATGATAGAGAGAGAGATGGAAGATAGAGTTAGATGATAGATAGATAGATGAGAAAGAGAGAGAGATGGATTGATAGATGGATAGATATAGATACCACGGGGGTGGGGGGGGGGCGGATAGGAGACAATGAGAATAACTTTATTGTCACTTTGAATGTACACTATCTATATACATAAAAGCGAAATATCCCTCACACATCATCACAAAATCTCCAGGACCGTAAAGCCTACAAACTTGAAATTTGGCCTGTAGGTTCCTCTTGGCTTCTAGCTGCTCACTAAGGATGTTTCCAAATGACCATCAGAGCAAGAGTATTTCATGACCCTGGGACACTGTGACCGTCATAAATAGGAGTCAGTTGCCAAGCATCTGAATTTTAATAAGGATGCTGCAATGGTCATAAGTGTGAAAAACGGTCATTGGTCCCTTTTTTTCAGTGCTGTTGTAACTTCGAATGGTTGATAAGTAAACCATTGTAATCAAGGACTAGCTATACTGCCAGACCACGCACGATGCCAGGGTCCACCGAAATTTGATCCTGGTCAGCTCTTTTTGGAACAAGCCTCCACCTGGGATGACGACTTGACTGCAATCTTCCAAAACAAACCAAGTTAGACACCTAAACCACCATTCAAACCTACCTCCTTGCATCCTGGATTATCCAAGAGCTCTATGTTGCTGGCATGTAGAGGTTGCCCTGCATTAACCGGCATCAGGACAACTTTATCCCCGACAAGAATCTGAAGTTATAAAAAGAGTCACATGTTATCATTTGATTTTTTAAATTATAGATCAATAGACAGATAAATAGATATATCCCTTTATATCTGCTGCTGTTATTTCTATAATTTGGATTCTATATCGTATCCTGGATTCTTACTCTGAATATAGTGGATGTCCAGTAAAAAAATTGAGATTTTTGGATTACAACTGATTGCAGCTTGGAACCAACCTGTGTATTTTCACTGTCGGGATTTTAAGGGTCCCTGTTTCTCATCCCTGAACATATATTAACATCATTCCATAAATTTATCTAGAGAGTCCCCGCCTCCATTCCTCCCAGACGCACCACAAATCAAGGAAAGAGAATATTTATACTTCAGGTTGGAACTGTGGGGCCCTGGATGCTCTCTGAGCTGGGTGGTTTTCTTGCAGACGTCTCATTACCCAACTAGGCAACATCATCAGTGATAGAAGGGAGTGGGGTTTGTGGAACGGAAGAAAATGAAAACAAGGAGGAGGAGGAAGGAGAGGAGAATGATTGTGGGATCCTTGGTGGTCTCTGAGCTTGGTTATTTTCTTGCAGATGTTTCATGACCCAACTACGGAACATAATCAATGTCAAAAAGGTGTGAGGTTTGTGGAATGGAGAATGAAAAAGGGAAGAGGAGGAGGAGGAGGAAGAGGAGGAGGAGGAGGAAAACTGTAAAGATCTTGGTGCTCTTGAGTTTGACTGTTTTCTTGCAGACGTTTCATTACCAAACTAGACAACATCATCAATGCTAGAATGGAGTGAGTTTGCTCTGTTTATATCCAAGTGGCGTGCCCTGTCAGTGTAGGTAGGAGCATTCTTGGTTTTCCTTATCAAGGGTATTGTTTGTTGCTTGATTAGCCTAGAATTAATCCTGATGATCATCTCGACTAATTTTGATGTTGATTGCTGTTGAGGTGGTGTTTCGGTCTTTTATTTTTCCTTCTTAGTTTTTTTTTAGTTGTCTCTTTCCAGTGGGATGTAAATGTTGCTCACGTGCCTGTGGATGGCTGTTGTGTCTAATGCCAGGAATTCTGTAGCATTTATGGACTTAGCTTGATCTACAAACAACCGAGCTCAAAGAGAGCAAGGACTCTGCATACCATACATTTTCTGTCTCTTTCCAACGGGGTGTAAATGTTGCTCATGTGCCTGTTGATGGCTGTTATGTCCAATGCCAGGCTTCAAGGAATTCTGCAGCATTTATGGACTTAGCTTGATCTACAAACAATCGAGCTCAAAGAGAGCAAGGACTCTGCATACCATACATTTTCTGTCTCTTTCCAATGGGGTGTAAATGTTGCTCATGTGCCCGTGGATGGCTGTTGTGTCCAATGCCAGGCTTCAAGGAATTCTGCAGCATTTATGGACTTAGCTTGATTTACAAACAACCGAGCTCAAAGAGCATCAAGGACTCCGCATACCATACATTTTCCAACTCGTGCAATTCCCGACGCATTTTCTTGAAACAGAAAAAGTTAAGGGACTCAAGAGAAATGGCCAAGCATGCATGCATGGGCAGCTTGTGACAAGGGCAAAGTTACAAGTGCACCAAGCACCCACAACAGAGCGCTGAAAAAACGTGACGCCGTTCCTTGTCATTCAGCATAGTGTGCTCCAAAACTTCTGAGAAACAAAAGTTTTCACGGCAGAATTTACCAACATGTTTAAAGTTTAAATACATAATTTGTGGTTTGTGATCCATTAACTGGAAAGTAACCAAAACGAATGACCGGGTGGATTTGATTTAAATCAAATCAATTTAAATCACGATTTAAATCACTAGTAAAAAGGCTTGATTGGAAACAACTCGATTTAAATCGTAGTTTTTAAAAAGCAACTCTCATGCCTGCTGTGAAACTGTGTGAATGCATCAGTGCAGTGCGCATTTTATCTCAGCTTGCAGAGCTTGGATTCACTGAATGAGTTTACCCCAAAATGTAAATATTGCAGAATCTACAGCCTCATGCTACACAACTAAGCTCTGCTTCATGCTGAATAAACTAAATTATTAAAGTAGCTTAAATAGAAAACAGATAGATTTAGTGGATCTAAAAAAAAAATTTAGATAGATTTTTATTCCAAAAGCATTTTATTAAAATAAATTCGATAACAATGAAAAAAATCCGATATAAATTTTTTAAAAATCTGATTTTTTGATTTAAAAAAAAACCATTGATTTTTATCCACCCTGATGCATGATAGGTATTCTGTGGATTTTTCTCTATTTTTTATTTTTTGTGGCAGATTGGAAAGTGGAACAATCACAGACCAAAACCACTAAGATGTTAGCTTGCGTGAATGCCTTATTGTGCTGTTCCTTAAAAACCGGGATACCCACAATAAGATCGCAGCCTTTTGACTACACACAACACACTGTTGTACTTAATGCAGGATGCATTGCATGCCATGCCAGAGGGGGGGAAAAAAGAAAATAACTTACAACTACCTCAGGGCAGAGAAAGGGTTAGCAAAAGAAACCTGCAGGATTGAATCGGTAATTACAATTTGGCTGGAAGGAGCAACCAGGAAGACAATAGTTAGAAGTGAAATCTACATGTTTGAGATCGTGGATGTGAGCAATCAATTCAGCTGTGGGACAGCTTGAACTAGATCGCCAGGCAAAGGTTGTTTCTTACTCTTCTAGTGTGACTCTACTATTGCTTTGGAGAAACTATTTCACGAGAAGAGTGCTACACTCCTCTGCTCGCAACAGAATACCCTACATCACCGGGCTTGAAATTTTGGGCTTGTACAACTTTGAACTACACCACCTATGGTTGGACTTAAGCGAAGTACACAAAATTATCTGCTACAATGTCCTACCAGTCAATGACTACTTTAGCTTCAACTGCAACAATACAAGAGCACACAACAGATACAAACTCTATGTTAACCGCTCCAAACTTGATTGCAGAAAGTATGACTTCAGCAACAGGGTGGTCAATGCCTAGAATGCACCCCCTGACTCGGTTGTTACATCCTCTAACCTCTACATCCACTCCTTTAACCTTATTAAACTATCCACTATTGACCTCACCCGCTTCCTAAGAGGTCTGTAAGGGGCGTGCATAAGTGCACCATCGTGCCTACTGTCCCTGTCCTATTGTCCCCATTTAATCTTACCTATTTTCTGTATTCTTACTCATGTTTATACTTATACCTATTATCTTGTAAGCGACTGACAAATCAAATAAATAATAATAAAATAAGGAAGGAAAGAAGGAAAAAAGGAGGAAGGAAGGAGAACAGGGAAGGGGAAGGAAGGAGAACAGGGAGGGAAGGAAGGAAGGAAGGAAGGAAGGAAGGAAGGAAGGAAGGAAGGAAGGAAGGAAGGAAGGAAGGAAGGAAGGAAGGAAGGAAGGAAGGAAGAGAGAAAGAATGGAGGGAGGAGAGAAAGAAAGGGAGGGAATGGGAGGAAGGAAGGAAAGAAGGAAGGAAGGGGAAGGAAGATGAACAGGGAGGGGGAGGAAGGAAGGAAGGAAGGAAGGAAGGAAGGAATGGAGGGAGGCAGGAAGGAAGGAAGGAAGGAAGGAAGGAAGGAAGGAGAGAAAAGAATGGAGGGAGGAGAGGAAGGGAGGGAATGGGAGGAAGGAAGGAAAGAAGGAAGGAAGGGGGAAGGAAAGTGAACAGGGAGAGGGAAAGAAGGAAGGAAGGAAGGAAGGAGAGAAAAAAATGGAGGGAGGAGAGAAAGGAAGGGAAGGAATGGGAGGAAGGAAGGAAAGAAGGAAGGAAGGTGAACAGGGAGGGGGAAGGAAGGAAGGAGAGAAAAGAATGGAGGGAGGAGAGAAAGGAAGGGGCAGAATACACATTCCTAAGAGGTCTGCAAAGGGCGTGCATGTGCACCATCGTGCCTACCATCCCTGTCCTATTATCCCCATTTATTCGCACCTATTTCCGATATTCATACTCATGTTTATACTTACACCTATTATCTTGTAAGCGATTGACAAATCAAATAAATAAAAATAAATAAATAAATAAATCTCAATCTGTCTTTAAAAAATATTGGATTTGGGATCCAACAGGGACCAGATTGGAGAAGTCCATCCTAGGAGGAATGGTTTTCTCGACGTAAAAGGTCTTGATCCTTGAACAAGCAAAAGGGAATTGGAGAAGATATTTGGGTGGGATCTGGATTTCTGTGTTTTGGGGGAGCATGGTCAGGAATTCAAAGGGAAGTCTGGGAGAAGAATTAGTCCACCAAACAAGCTCCATCTCAGTGTTCCAATGAAACTCCCCATTTCCATTCAGCACTCAGAAACAAAGACCATCCAAGTAAGAATTTTTGAAAGAAGTCATGTTGGCACATCTAGAAAAACCTGAATCCGAGGATTTCCCCTTCCGCAAGAGAAATTCAAAATCCATCCCCTGCACTCATCAGTCCATCACATGACCCAATCAAACATGGTCCATCTGGAGCCATCCCTCCAGACACTACAGGTGCAGGGTAACTTGTCCTTGACTTCTAAGAAAGAATGTTGTTGAGTCTACTCTTCTACTCAAAAAGCAAAACATTTCCCTCACAGGCTAACAAGTCCATCCAGCAAGGAGATGAATAGTTGTCTGCCACATCTATTTATCTCCACCCCCTGCCTTTTATCCCTAGAGCTAGGGTGGGGCTTTGCTAGCAGCGGTTGCTGTTCCGTCCCAAGGACCGGCCCATAGATTTCCACTGCTCTCCTCTCCTCTGCCTTCTGTGCTTCCACACGTCATGCACTGGAGACAGCTGTTCCTCCTCTTCCTCATCAGCCACCTCCAGGCCTAGGAGTGTTGACTCTCCATCTGAGAGATGATGGACAGCCCAAGCTCTGCCTCTCTCCCTCTCTCTCTCTCTCTCTCTGCCAGCTCCATTCCCTCTTCCCCCTGAGAGCTCTAAGGTTACCCTGATGCTGACCCTGACTCCCACGCCTCCTCCTCCTGATTTAGCTGCTGGAGGGGCCAGTAACCGACAGGCCACAACACAAATTTGCATGCATGACACCGGCAAAGCACATCAACATTCTAGCATCTTTGTATTCCGCTCACTTACGTTGTCCCCTTCGCTTCGCAGTTTCCAAAAAGGCTGGATGTAGAACCAAGAGCCTTCGTTCCCGGCCGTATCCAAAGAGACACGCATGGCGTTCTTTTCCAACAGGGCTGGCAATCTCTTATTGACGGTGAGATATTTGTTGCTCTTGATATGAAGCAGCTGTGCGGGAGGAAAATAAATAAGGTTCATGCATTCAGACTCAACCGTTTGGTTACGATTCGACCTAAATTATGTTCCTGCACTGCTAGAATGTGAGGAATGCTCTTGATTTTGGCTGTCTACTTTTGAAGGGAATGGGAACAAGAACTTGGCTAACCACAATACAAGGTGGCATAATTTAGCAGCTGAAGTGGCACAGTTAGAGTGTAGTATTGCAGGCAAACTCTTGACCACTGCCAGGAGTTCGATCCTGACTGGCTCAAGGTTGACTCATCCTTCTGTCCTCCCGAGGTCATCAAAATGAGGACCCAGATTGTTGGGGGACAAGAGGCTGACTCTGTAAACCACTTAGAGAGGGCTGGAAAGCACTGTGAAGCGGGATATAAATCTAAGTGCTATTGCTATTCCTTCCTTCCTTCCTTCCTTCCTTCCTTCCTTCCTTCCTTCCTTCCTTCCTTCCTTCCTTTCCTTCTGTGTTGGCACAGTGGTGAGAATGCACTATTACAGACTAACTCTACCCCCTGCCATCAGTTCGATCCTGACCAGCTCAAAGTTGACTCAGCCTTCCGTCCTTCCAAGGTCATTAAAATGAGGACCCAGATTAATGGTGGGGGGAGGCAGAGGCTGACTCTGTAAACTGCTTAGAGAGGGCTGGAAAGTACTGTGAAGTGGTATAGAAGTCTAAGGGCTCTTGCTCTTACTATATATTTACAGTTCTCACATTGCAAATGCTATCAACTTTCTACAACAGACTAATGGCTCAAATTATGAACCATAATTCACAAATTATGAATTATGAACCAACGATGCAATTATCTGGATAACGGCACCACACACACACGTTTGACATCGTATTGCTGTCATTGTGGCTTTTTCAGACAGCTTTGAGTCACTACATATACTCTGCAAAAGGGTCCCAACGGAAGGTGACTCAAACACCATTAAACCAAGTTGTTCAAGGTGGCCAATTGACTTCCTGTTTCAATTTCCTCATTTCATTTTCCTTGTCTATAAACCACCTACAAATTTGGAATTTTGGACTGTGCTTTTTTTTTTTTTTTTTGCAAAAGATTCCTCCTAACTTCTGTTTGAAGGGTAGCTGGGTTTTTTTTTTCTTTTTAAAGGAAAAAAGTTTTCTTTAATAGTTCTAAATTCCAAGGGTTGCATTCCAACCAGAGAGATCAAGCTTTAAACCACCATTGAATCACTGACTGGGTTACTGTAGGCCAGTGAACTCCGGAATGCTGTAGGCCAGTGAACTCCAGAATGCTGTGAGATAAATATGAGACATATCTATGGGCTGCACCCTGAACCTCTGGAGTAAATGTGGGATATATTTGCAATAAATATGGTACTAGATAGGCGTGGTGTTTTGCTAATCAAATTAAAGGACCCACCTCTGAGATACTTAGAGATTGTCATGCAAGAATAAGGAAAATACAGGTGGTTCTTGACTTACAACCAACAATTGAACTCAAAATTCCTGTCGCTAAGTCAGACAGTCATTAAATATGTTTTGCCCCATTTTATGATATTTCCCATCATCGTTACTAAGTGAATTGCCACAGTTCTTAAGTTAGTTGCCCGGTTATTAAGTGAATCTGGAATGAAGTGGAAGGGAAGGGAAGGAAGAGAAGAGAGGAGAGGAGAGGATAGAAGGAATAGGAATAGGAATAGAATAGGAAAGTGAAGTGAAGGGAAGGGAAGGGAAGGGAAGGGAAGGGAAGGGAAGAGAAGAGAAGAGAAGAGAAGAGAAGAGAAGAGAAGAGAAGAGAAGAGAAGAGAAGAGAAGGAGAAGAGAAGAGAAGAGAAGAGAAGAGAAGAGAAGAGAAGAGAAGAGAAGAGAAGAGAAGAGAAGAGAAAAGAAGAGATGGAATGGAATGGAATGGTGGAAGGAATCACCTCCAAGAATCATTGCTTCCTATGAGACATTGCTTCCCCCTTTCAAGGACAGATGTCCCAGTGTGGCTGGCTGGTTCCCATAACAAAACGAACAGAAGTGATTAGAGGACGCAATGGATTATGGGTGGCCTGTAAGGGAAACGGCCGGGGGAATTGGCTATGCTTGCTTTTGCACGGGAAACCCAGAGCTGGTTTTGCTTCTTTTCTGCCAACGCGGTTTATTCAATACAGTTTTATACCCCTGGTAAAATAATGTTTCTTTTTCTGGATTCACCAACTGGACAACCATGGACACCCAATCTCTTTGTGGCTTCCAAAAGACTCACCTGGATCACGTTGCTGTATTTCACAATCTCCCCCAGCAACTTCCGGTTCTCACATTCGTTCTGCTTCTGTTCCAGTTCAGCTGCATGCTGCAAGGGAATCGGTTGAGTTGAATTATTAACAGAATCACAGTGTTGGAAAGGCCCTTGGAGGTCTTCTAGTCCATCCCCCTGCTCAAGCCTATACCACTTCAGGCAAATGGCTGTCCAGTCTCTTCTTAAAAGCCTCCAATATTGGAGCACCCACAACTTCTGGTGGCCAGCTGTTCCACTTGTTAATTGTTCTCACTGTTAGGAAGCTTATCCTTAGTTTAAGAGCCACGGTTAGATTGCAGTACTGCAGGCTATTTTTGCTGATTGCTGGCTGCCTGCAATTTGGCAGTTCAAATCTCACCAGGCTCAAGGTTGACTCGGCCTTTAATACTTCCAAGGTGGGTAAAATTTCTTCCTCCCTTCCTCTCCCTCCCTCCCTCCCTCCCTCCCTCCCTTCCTTCCTTCCTTCCTTCCCTTCCTCCCTCCCTCCCTCCCTTCCTCTCTTATTCCCTTTCTCATTCTCCTTCCTGGTGGCACAGTGGTTAAAGTGCAGTATTACTGCCAGGAGTTCAAATCCCACCAGGCTCAAGGTTGACTCAGCCTTCTATCCTTCCAAGGTCAGTAAAATGAGCACCCAGATTGTTGGGGGCAATAGGCTGACTCTGTAAACTGCTTAGAGAGGACTGTGAAGCACTCCAAAATGGTATATAAGTCTAACTGTTATTGCTATTACTATTAGTTCTAGGTTGCTTGTCTCCTTGATGGGTTTTGAATCCCAAGCTTCAAGACTAGCCTCTAGATCAGCAATTCTCAATATGTGGTCTGGGGACCCCTGGTGATTCCCCATAGCCTTTCTGGGGGTCCACAAAATCAAATAAACAAACATTTGAACATGTCTCAGTTTTAACTTCTACTATGGTGCGTGTTGACTGATATATTTATAGGCCATGTCAAATGTTTCAACTTTCAACTTCCAAACATTAGGAATGCCCAAAAGCTGTGATAATCCTTGGGAATCGTAAAGATATTTCAGTTACTTTAACATAATTTAGATGTGCTTGGTAAGTTAAATAAAATATCATTTGAAATCAACATTGCCAATAAAGCAGCAATAAAGGATAATATTTGTAGCTCAGGCTAAAATGAGGGGTGCTTGGTACTCTCTGAGCTTGCTTATTTTCTTGTAGATGTTTCATTACCGAACTAGGTAACATCATCAGGGCTAGAAGGGAGGAGGATTTGCAGAGGAGGAGGAGAAAGAGGAAAAAGGAGGACTGTGGGGTTTCTGGTGTTCTCTGAGCTTGGTTGTTTCCTTACAGACCTTTCATTACTCTAACTAGCCTAGTTTAGCACTGATGATGTTACCTAGTTTGGGTAATGAAACTTCTGCAAGAAAATAAGCAAGCTCAGAGAACACCAATGACCCCATAGTCGTCCTCCTCCTCCTCTTCCTCCTCCTCCTCTTCCTCTCTATAACTCCCTCTCTCTTCTAACACTGATGAGGTTACCTAGTTAGGGTAATGAAACATCTGCAAGAAAACCACCAAGCTCAGAAAGCACCAAGGACCCCTTATGGCTCACAAGGTTTATGGAGCTAGAAATCCCAGGATCCAGAAAGCATTCTACTCTCTATGCCAATGTTCCTCAACCTTAGCTAAGATGTGTGGATTTCAACTCCCAGGATTCTTAAAGTGGCCAAGATTGAAAAACGTCTGTTCTCAAAACCACAAAAAAAATGTGACTCCGTTCCTTTTGGCTTGGTGGGACGTATGAACTCATCCAACTGTGGTTTCTGAACCAACCATCTTTTAGACAAAACAAGGTTTTGTGTGCTACAGAAAGACAGCCAGAGCATGGCAACTCTCACTTGTAATTTCCTTTTCTTTCTTTTTTTTAACAGTTTATTTATACATTTTCCTTAACGTACATGAATCTATCTTTATAAAAGTGAAATACCTCTTAGGCATCATCACAAAATCTCCAGAACTGTAAAGCCTATAAACTTGAAATTTGGAACTTAGGTTCCTCTTGGCTTCCAGATGCTCACTAAGAAAGGATTTTTTGAAATGACCATCACGGAAAATAGAGTATTTCCTTTATTATTTATTATTATTATTATTATTATTATTATTATTATTATTATTGTTAACAACACGTTCTGATGCTAAGGAGTTCTACTCCCCCTCCCCATCTGAAAATAAATCTGCTTCAAATGCAAAACACAAGCAGAGGAGAGACATTTCAGTTTCTCAGCACCAAGCAGCTTTTGTACATAACAGTTGAGCTAAGCCACGCCCAGGTTCCTTGCTGTCTCCTTCTAGCTCACACAGCAAATACTCTTTCAGTTTCCAAACAGCCCTCAACTCTCTCACACACTGACAGGACACTAGCTAGATGAATACCAATAGATGCTGCTGGTAGGCAGAGGAAGAATTCCCCCCCACCCCCGCTTATTTTCCTCCCCCAAAACTAAGCCCGACCACATAGTTTCATAGTGAAGTATCCAACTAGTTCTTTATAAACAGCCTAAGAAGATCCGTCATTGCAAAACGTGTGGGGCACAGCTAAAGCATAGATTAGGGGACTAACCATAACCTATATAGTGATTTTTTTTTAAAAAAAAAGACAACATCAGAAGTCATTGGAAGAAGAACATTAAAAAATTGAATTAGAGCTACAAAAAGATCCTTACTTGTAATTTCTTTAACAGGGCTGCTTCAGTATGGTTACCCTGTTTGGCTTGTTTGGCTTTCCAGTATTGTTTCTGTGCAGAATATCGATTCATGGGACATACTTTGAAAAGGCAATCTGAAAAGCAAAAGCACAAAATCAACATTGAAAGAAGGATCTTGTCTTCCTTTCGTTCACTTGCAAACGCTGGTGGGTGGGCGAGTTTTCGGGTATATCTGACGAGGCCAGAGGCGTGCATCCGATTCGGCTGAAATTTGCAGACCCCCTTGTCTGATATCCAATTTTATTCAAATATAAGATACAAAGAAAAAATAAATAGTAATGGAAAAGTAGGGTAAAGAAAAAGGGAAGAAGGGAAAATATCGAGTGAGAAGAGAAAAAGAAGAAAAAAAGGCATTGACTCCCAACTCTCTTCAACACAGTAAAAAGATAATAACGTTACAGCCTGAACTTTTTACTTTTATACAGTAGTGAATTCTAGCCATTTCTGTAATGCACCCACAACTTCTGGTGGCGAGCTGTTCCACTGGTTAAATGTCCTCATTGTCAGGAAGTTTCTCCTTAATTCCAGGTTGAAGTTTTCTCCTTAATTCCAGGTTGCTTCTCTCCTTGGTTAGTTTCCATCCCTTGTTTCTTGTCTTCCCTTCTGTTGCTTTGGAAAATAATAATTTGACCCCCTCTTCTTTGGGGCAGCCCCTCAAATACTGGAAAACTGCTATCCTGTCCCCCTTAGTCCTTCTTTTCTCTAGACTGGCCCAGTGGTTGGATTCAACATTTTTTACTACTGGTTCTGTGGGCGTGGCATCACTTGGTGGGCATGGCTTGGTGGGCATGGCTTGGTGGGCATGGCAGGGGAAGGATATACTGCAAAATCCCCCTGCAAAATCCAATGTTACTGGGAGCAAAGCGTGCATTCTTCTCAAAGCTTATTGGTGTTTTGGCTTCGTCCCAACTGTGGTTGCTGCATTATCTGGTAGAAGTCTGTAATTAATCATCCTTGCCTGCCGTAGTAATTCCTTCAGTGCGGTTTGTGTTGGGTTTTTTATTTCAAATTAAGTTTACTTTGGGTGCGGACTGCATTTACTCCCTCCATAAACTGTTTCCTTTAAGAGTTTGATATCCTAATGAGAATAATTGGACATTGGGGCCAAGTTGGAGGCATTAAAGAGACTTTCTTCTATTTTTGTGACTTGGTTATTTTTGTGTCACGCCCCGGGTCATCACACTCTGTTTATACAACCAGGGATTGTATTAGCTTTTTTGGCTGCTGCAGCACACAGCTGGCTCATATTTAAGAGATTGTCCCACTAGGATTCCAAGATCTCTTTTCACAATTGCTGTTTTTGAGCCAGGTTTCGCCTCATCTGTACTTGTGCCTTTGTTGTTGTTTTTCTCTGCCCAGTTTCCAACCCGGAGATCAGATTCAAATTGCCCGATAACAGATTCACAAATTTGAAATAGGAGAACCCTGGTGCATTTATTAAGTGAACAATTATTAGGAAGTTGGGCAGCAGGGCTAGGAGTCCGAGGCATATTTGTTTTTGTATTTCCTTCCCCCCCCCCCCGCAGTTTCCATGTCTTTCAAAAAACGGCTTCCCTAGTGAAAACCTCTAAAAACCCATGCAAATGACTTCCTGTTCTATACTCCACTGTTCCATTTGCACAATGAAGCACAGAAGGGCCATTCAAGAGAAAGGTTTTTTTTTTTTTTTGCAAACTGTTTTAACACCACGTCCAGAGCTAATTCTTCCTTCTCTCTCCTTCGTCTTTCTTTCTTTCTTTCTTTTTTGCAAAAAGGTCAACTTAGGTAGCCCAGCTCGGGTTGCAAAAACCCAGCAACGATTCCCAGTTGAATGTTTGTCTTTTTGCGAAGGAAAAATAAAAGTTCCCTGACAATTCACCACTTCAGTTGGGCGAAAAAATATTGCAGTCCAGATGCCATTCGTGTTGACCCAGTGAGTCCTCCACTTACAATGGTTCTGTCTGCTTTGGAAGCCATATTGAGACCAGATGCTCCCAGGCTGCCACATTTTTGAGCCTGGGAAAGTGGGAGAGGGGGAATTTCGTGGAGTGTGTTCTGACCCAAACCTTTTTCCAAGAAGACAAACAATAACCAAAGGGAACAGAAACCTTTTAATGAGTCTTACGAATCCCCGGTTAAAAGGCTGTTGCAAACTAATTAACTTTGATAAGCACGAGCCTCACCAAAACTGTACGAGATTGCCAAGAATCACAGATAAGAAATATTTCACAACACAAGAGTCTTCAAATACCAACTTAAGATACTGGAATGTCCACGAGGCTGTAGTTTCAAAACGTCTTTGC
This sequence comes from Pseudonaja textilis, assembly GCF_049901715.1. Classification (NCBI taxonomy): domain Eukaryota; kingdom Metazoa; phylum Chordata; class Lepidosauria; order Squamata; family Elapidae; genus Pseudonaja; species Pseudonaja textilis. Next base: position 26,875,841 of record NC_141994.1, on the reverse strand, counting down.
TTCCTGCAAAGAACGTCCAATTCAAAGCTGGCTTTTATCTTCTTGAAGGAGGGGCCATTACCTTGAAGCCTTACTCCTGAGTCACCTGTGCTGTTGCAGCTGCTCTTTCCTGCGAGCAATCCTATGCGCATGCGCACTTGGCACAGGCTCCTCAGGAACCTCCTCATCGCTGCTGTCGGCCCCCACAATCTATGAAGGCAGCAGTCCACTCCCTAATGGTCCTGGCCCTCATCTGAGTCCTCGCTCTCCTCAGCCATCCGCACCTGCTGCTGGCTAACCACAACAGAGTGTATGTAGTTAGACGTAATAACATTCTTTTTCTAATTCAAGGTTATGTTATTTTGCGCATAAGTGAGCGGACGTCTCAAGTTGGGAGGGATGGTGATTGGGGCCTGTGATGCAATGGGGGGTGCAGGGGGTGGATTTGTAGTTTTTTTTTAACTTATTGCAAGGAAGCCCAGAACTTTCCAATTAGGGATTCCCCAGTTGTGCTAGTTTACTATACAAAATAAAAAGAACTTTTGAGAAGATGTCTGTCTCAGAGTTAGAGATTAGAGTGGAGTTTTTCTGGAACGCTGACATGTTCATTTCATGACTGTCCAAAGTTACAATGGAGCTGGAAAAAGGGAATTGGGACCGTTTTTCACACTTAACGACCGCTGCAGTTCTCCCCACAATCACATGATCAAAAATGCTTGGCGCGTGGTTCATATTACGACAGTCGCTGTGTCCAGGGGTCATGTGATTCCCTTTTGCGACCTTCCAACAAGCAAAGCCATCAGGGAATCCAGATTCACTTAACAACCAGGTGGCTAATTTAATAACTGCATTGGTTCACTTAAAAACAGCGACAAGAAAGGTCGTAAAATAGGGAAAACTCACCAAACAAATGTTTCACTGTTATAACTTTGAAGTCCCTTAAATAAACTGTTGTAACTCGAGAACTAGCTGTATTTTAGCTTCATTCTGTATTTTTACTTTGTAAATAAATGTATTTTATTTATTTGTCAATAAATAAACTTTGTAAATAAATGAATTAAAAATTACAAAAAAAAAGGGAATTAAGAAGCAGGTGAATTTTTTTTATTTATTTTTTTAAATTTTCTATTACAAAATGACCATCTTTCAATTCAACGGTGTGTTAACTGTGTACATATCTCTTGTGCACATCTTCATATTTAATATAAATTTCATGCTATAATATATACCATTAAAGTTACATTCATATTAAAAGTTTCATCCTTGTTTTTCTTATAATTATAGTATTCTCATTACCTCTTATCTTATAATCATTCAATTTCTTTGTTTTCCAACCATTTATAAAATACATACCATATCATATAATATTCTGTATCTTCTTTAATTTCCAATGTTAATCTATTCATTTCTGCACATTCAAATATTTTCATAATTACCTCTTCTTCTGCAGGAATCTTATTATTCTTCCAGTTTTGAGCAAATATAATTCTAGCTGTTGTTAAGATATGAATAATTGATTATTATTTTTTTGAAGGATGGAGGAACATCTACCAGCCATCCACACTTCTCTGGTTCAAAATAATTCCTTCCTGTCTTTTCTTGTTCTTTAGCAACAGGGGCTAAAGACAAACTTGGTTTCTTTCCTGATTTTCTCTTCTTCACCAGTTTGCAAAGTTTGCAAATCAACTGTTGTGACACAAGAACTAGCTGTATTTTAGCTTCATTTTGTATTTTAACTTTGTAAATAAATGTATTTTAACTTTGTAAATACGTGTATTTTATTTATTTGTCAATAAATAAACTTTGTAAATAAATGAATTAAAAATTACCCAAAAAATGGGGAGTTAAGAAGCAGGGGAATTTTTTTAAGGACAGAGAAACATCTAGCAACCATTCATGCCTGTCTTGCTCAAAACAATTCCTTCCTGTCTCTCCTTGTTCTTTAGCAACAGGGGCTAAAGCCAAACTTAGTTTCTAACTTGGTTTCTTTTTCTCTCTCTCTACTTCACTGGTTTGCATATCAGTGAGGCCAAAAAAAGAAAAAATTGGTTTCAGACCCACAACATAGATTGTGGTTTCATCCTGCCCATCACACACACAACTTCCTTTATTCTATTAATCTGTTGAACCCTGGATAAAAACTTACAAAGTCAAAATCAGGTGAGCTGTGCAGCTGACACCTGCCCTATTGTTCCAATTTGCTCCGTGTAAATAAGGTGTTTGTACAATGGGTTCATTGTTCCTGTTTGGTTAACTTTAAAATAAAGTAAGAAGGGAAGTGTTACGAAGAGAGGTTCTTGATTAAAGAGCACGGGGATAGAATTAGAGGATTTTTTTTTTCCTAGAAGAAAAATTGGGGGAAGAAGAATAAGGAAATAAAAAGCAGAAAACAATGACCCTGTTCACAAAAGAAGACTTGTTACATCAGGAAATTTCAAAAAACCCCACCAATAATATCTTAATATACTTTGAGCATGGATTTTGGGGACGGGAAAGAGGAAATCTGAAATGGAGAAGAACAGAGGTTGAAATATTGAAACCACAAAATAAGAAGGATGTGCAAAAGTAGAATAGAATAGAATAGAACAGAATGGAATGGAATGAAAGAGTCGGAAGGGACCTTGGAGGTCATCTAGTCCAACCCCCTGCTGAGGCAGGAAACCCTATACCATTTCAGACAAGTGGTTGTCCAATCTCTTCTTAATGTTATTTTGAGAGGGGGGGGAGACAAAATGCTAAAAAAAATAATAATCTGACAATTGCTACAGTTGGTTGTTATTTACAATGTGCTTTTCATGTTTTTCGTGCTGCTAGAAATTCTGTTTATCCATAGTACTGGCAGAGCAAACAAAGGGCACAGTCACCATGTGCTTTACTGTTTAACTGGAACAGGAAACAGGAAAATTCTACTTAAGTATGTGCCACAGATCCAAACTTGTAAACACTGCCATCTACTGGCTGAATACTACTGTAGTTGTTGCATAGAAATACATCCCAATAATGAATTCCAACAAGTGCTTCTTACCTCGGAATTTTTTGGGAGGATTGCAAAGATCACCTGCTTCCGGATGAACCACACACCTGTCATCCACGAGCCTAGAAGAAAAGAAGTCAAAAGGCTTTATCATGACTTTTACATTTATGGACCAAAGTGAAGTCTCCAAAGATATGACTTTGGTTCTTTGGACTTTGCCTAACCGCAAACACTACCCAAAATATAGATCCTCGTGTGAAAAATGCAGCAGTGTCCAGTTTTGTCACAAAACTGTAGATCAAATTGTTTTACAACTGCAACAGCAGTGATTCACTTAACAATGGTGGCAAGAAAGGTCATAAAATGGAACAGAACTCCCTTAACACTGAGAAAAACAAAAATATGGAGCTCAACTGGGGCCATAATTCAAGGATTACCTATGTATAGATGTAATTGTTGGCGAGGCAATTCGACACTACCAAGCAGAGTGGGGAGAATAGCAGTATAACAGAGATGGAAGGGACCCTGGAGGTCTTCTAGTCCAGCGGTCACCAACTGGTGGGCCACGGCCCATTGGTGGTCTGTGAGAAAATTTTGGTGGTCTGCAGAGAAATGCCACCCCCAGAGCACACTCACAAAGTAATTAATTCAGGCTGCGTAGAAGCACAAGGCTGTGCCGCCCACATGGCCTGCGGGAACCCTCGCCGCCTACTCATTCCTTACCTGGCAAACTTGCCTGTTAAGTTGCTATTTTTCCTTTTTTTTTTTTTCGACCATCATCTGTTCTGCTGTGCTGGGAGATTTAGATTAGCTAGAAAGCAGGAAATCATTGGATTTCTTGCATTCTAGCTAATCTTTAGATCTTCGGTTCTGCTTTTAAGCAGAGCTGAACCTTCCTTAGGACTGAAGCTTCTATTATTCAGTTGCAGACTCAGATAGCCGATGACAGAAACACAGATCTCTGAGTGAATCTGTGATTGTGTGAGCAACTCAATCTGCCTGCCTGCTTTGCCTGATTTTGGCTAAAAGTTGCTCTCTTTTTTATAAAAAAAATCAATATCTACATACATGGTATGTTGTGAGTTAATTTTATAAGTTTGCTTGCAAGCAAATTTTATGTGACAGTCTCAGATAACTGATGGCAGAAACACAGATCTCTGAGTGAATCTGTGATTCTGTGAGCAACTGAATCTGCCTGCCTGCTTTGCCTGATTTGGGTAAAAGTTGCTCTTTTTTAAATAAAAAATTCAAAATCTACATAAATATTTATAATATTTACATACAAGCCATGCCCAGCCAGTCATATGACCACCAAGCCACACCCACAAATTAGGCCACACCCAAGAACCGGTTGTTAAGAAATTTGAATCCCACCCCTGCCTGTGTGTGTGTGTGTGTGTGTGTGTGTGTAAGAGAGAGGTGGGGTTAGTTCAGATCTCTTTCTCTTTCTCTCTCTCTCTCTTTCTCTCCCACCAAAGTCAGCAACCCACCATCAGTCAAAATTCATATTAGTGGTCCCCGGGATTTAAAATTGAGTTTGGTGATCCCTGAGATCCAAAAGGTTGCCGACCCCTGTTCTAGTCCAACCCCCTGTTCCAAGCCACTATTGTCACCGTTGTCACTTTTCTGATCACTGCCAAGACATTTTTAAACAAATCCAACTAATAAATAGAAATTCCATGAACTGAAATAAGGAAGAAGTAAGAATTTGTGTATACAGCATCCACTTTAAGTGGAAAAGCATGCAAGCCATCCCTTTCCACTGGCACTTCATTCCTTCAGGGCCTTGAAATCTCCTTTATAAACAACTGGCAAACACAACAAACTAGTTGTCATTCAGGCACCATCCTCATGTGAATGACCTCCCTGTTTCCTAAAAAAACTTTGCATTTTTGCTCCGTCTCTTACAAGGTTTCCTTTCATTGTGCGTGGAGAAATTCCCCACTTCCTCCCTACTCCGTACACCCTTGAAACTTTGCACGGAGTGATTGCCAGTTTCTGTGCATTTACTGCAGCTCGCAGGAAGCGATAAGCAGAAAATGCACACCCAGCCAAGAGGAGGACTTGCTTGAGTTTTGGGTCAAGATGCTGCAGTGGAGGGTTTGTTCTCCTTGCCACTTGAATTCAGCAGGGGATAGGCAGGAGGAGGGGAAATAGAGACCACTGAAGAGCCAAACATCCAGCGTCTGCGTGCCATCCACAGGATAAGCAACCAACAGGGTTGCAAAACTGTCTGCCTTTACAACAGCTCCTTGAACCCACTACCAACGGCAGTAATTTGACCCTGGTCTGTTTTTATTTTTTTTAATGTGCTTCTCATTGTAATTCTGGTCTGTGATTGTAAGAAGCATTCTATTCTATTTATTTTATTCTATTCTGTATTCTATTCCATTCCACTCTTCTACTCCACTCTACTTTACTCTTGAGGGTTATTCTAGCCTGAAATATTCAGTTTCTTAATTGAGGGGAATCCCCACAATTTGTGCCTCCCCCTCTTCTGTGACAAAACTCAGAAAAAATAGGAAATGCTATTTTTGCTCAGAATTTTCCTCTATGCAACTGAAACCCTCCCACGTACCAGTTGGTTTGTGCATGCAGGGAAATGTCTCCTGGCATTTTAAAAGTTCACTGAAAATAATAATAATAAAGAGGAGGAGGAGGGGGGGGGAGAGGGAGAAGGAGAGGGAGAAGGTGAGGAGAGGGAGGAGGAGGAGAAAGAGAGGGAGAGGGAGGAGGAAAGAGGAGGAGAAGGAGTGGAAAGAGGAGAAGGTGGAGGTGGAGGATAACAGATAATAATAGATAATCAGAGTTGGAAGGGACCTTTTAGGTCATTTAGTCCAACCCCCTGCCCAAGCAGGAGACCCTACACCATTTCTGACAAATGGCAGTCCAATCTCTTCTTGAAAGTCTCAAGTGATGGCACTCCCACAACTTCCGAGGGCAACTTCTGTTCCATTGGTTGATTGTTCTCACTGTCAGAAAGTTTCTCCTTATTTCCAGGGTGAATCTCTCCTTGTTCAGTTTCCATCCGTTGTTCCTTGTCTGGCCTTCAGATGCTCTTAAACCTTTCCTCTCTGTGGCAGCCTCTCAAATATTGGAAGATGCTATCATGTCTCCCCTGGTCCTTCTCTTTACTAGACTAGCCAAGCCCAGTTCCTGTAACCGTTCTTCATATGTTTTAGTCTCCAGTCCCTTAATCATCCTGGTTGTTCTTCTCTGCACTTTTTCTAGAGTCTCAGCATCTTTTTAAGAGTCTGGTGACCAAAACTGGATGCAGTACTCTAGGTGTGGTCTTACTAAGGCTTTATAGAGTGGTATTAGTACCTCACTTGATCTTGATTGTATCCCTCTGTTACTGCAATTTAGGATTGCATTGGCTTATTTGGCTGCTGCTGCATACATCTGGCTCCTATTTAGCTGGTTGTCCACTAAGACTCCAAAATCCCTCTCCCAGTTCCTGCTATTGAGCCTGGTTTCACCCAGTCTGTATGTGTTCTTTGGGTTTTTCTGGCCTAAGTGTAGGACTTTCCTTTTCTCTACATTGAATTTCATTTTGTTAGATGTCGCCCAGTGTTCTAGTCTGTCAAGATCCATCTGAATCTTGAGCCTATCTTCTTGGGTGTTAGGAGGAAAAGGAGAGGAATGAGGAGAGGAAAGAGGAGGAGGAGCCCGACACGCCTGTAATTACAAAAATTATTACAGGAAAGAGTTGTCATTCAGATAACAAGTTCTGGCAATGGCTAAGACCAGGAAAGTTGAAGAAAGAGATGGAGGGACTAATTCTGGATGCATAAGAACAAATATGTGAAAACCCAGAATTGAGAAGACAGTAAAAGGCAGCAAAGAAGCTGAAGAAACAGTGGACCACGTGGTTAGCTGCTGCAAGAAGATCACATTGGCTGACTACAAACAACAGCATGACAAAGTAGCAACAAGGATGCATTGGACGATCTGCAAGAAATCCCTTTTGCCTGCAAGCAAGAACTGGTGGGACCACAAAATAGAAAATGAAGAAGCTAACGTGGTCTGGGACATTAGAAACAGACAAAGCACCTGCCACACAGCACCCCAGATTTAACAACTGTTGAGAAGGAAAACACTCAAAAAAAGTCTAGATCCTGGATGTGGCAGTACCTGGAGACAACAGAAGAGAAAGAACTGGAGAAAATGGCAAAAGATGAAGACTTGCAGATAGAAATAGAACGACCGTGGCAGAAGAAAGCAAGGATCATAACAACAGCCATACCCTTCTTGGGTGTAATGCCAAAACATCTATAGCACCATTTGAACATTGGACAACTTGCCTCCAGAAATTGTGAATGCTCCAATAATGGAAGTTTTCAAGAAGAGATTGGACAACTATTTGTCTGAAATGGTATAGGGTTTCTTGGCTGGACTAGAAGACCTCCAAGGTCTCCCTTCTGTTATTCTAGTCTGTTCTGTTCCATATTTTCTATTCTATTCTATTCCATATTTTCTATTCTATTCCATATTTTCTATTCCATTCCATTCTATTCTATTCCATATTTTCTATTCTATTCTATTCCATATTTTTTTTCTATTCTATTCTATTATCTAATTCTAATTCTAAATCTATTCTATTCTAATTCTAATTATTAAGGGTAAATACTCCAAAAAGGTTAAATATTTGATTATGCATATTATTATGGCAGCAAGAATTGCACTAGCACAAGCTTGGAAAATGTCTACCATACCATCAGACTGGTAGAAAATGTCTACCATACCATAATCATCCAAAAAAATTTCAAATGCGCAGAAATGGATAGACTCACTATAGAATTGAATAACAAGGAAGACTTGGAATATCATGCAACTTGGAACAATTGGTATCAATGGATAGACAGTAGAAGTACGAAAGATATAGGTTAAAAATAAACTATAAGCTTTGTATACCCACATGATTAATGAGAACCATGAATATTTGGAATGTATGAATATAGCCAAGATTTCTTGTTTTTCTTTTGATAGACATATTTGTATTTTAATGTTTTAATTTCAATAAATACTTTTTGAAAATTAAAAAAATAATAATTCTAATTCTATTCTACTTCTGTCATCAGCATTGACAAAATCACTATCAGTCAATTGCAAAAGGCAGCTTTCCTTTGAACAGCTGACATTCCTTGGGCAATATCTTTTAACACCATCAAAGAACAACATCTGCCTATATCCCAGGTCTTTGGAAATGTATCAAGAGGTAGACAGAAATGCCAAATCTGATCTATTGTGCGACCAATCAGAAATAATAAACTAAAATAACTCTTCTGAAGTACAACTCTGTGTTCTGATTATGAAACTTGGTTTTGTTTTTTTGTTAAGGAATGGAAAACTGCCTAGTTTTGATCAACTCTCTCTGAAAACAAGGAACTTAGCTGTTAAGTTAAAATTCAGCTGCTTTGCAGTCAGAAAGCATTGTCAGCAAACATATTTGCTTAGCAATGAGGGGAAACTGAGTATTTTTCCTGTTTTACTTTTCTTCAGATTTTTACACACAGAGATACTTTTTTGAATTAATAGTTTCAATTATTCCATCAAGCTGAGCAATCCAATATCTATTATTATATCTATCTATCTATCTAAAAGCGAAATACCCCTCACACATCATCACAAAATCTCCAGAACTGTAAAGCCTACAAACTTGAAATTGGGCCCATATATTCCTCTTGGCTTCTAGGGGCTCACTAAGAAAGGATTCTTTGAAATGACCGTCAGAGCATTAGTATTTCCTGTACTACTACTACTACTACTACTACTACTACTACTACTACTATTATTATTATTATTATTATTATTATTATTATTATTATTATTATTATTATTATTATTATTATCTGATGCTAAGGAGTTCTACTCCCCCTCCCCACCTGGAAAGAAATCTGCTCCAAATGCAAAACACAAGCAGAGGAGGGGAGTTTCAGTTTCAGTTTTAGTTTCAGTTTCACAGCACCGAGCAGCTTTAGTACAGAACAGTTGAGCTAAGCCACACCCAGGCTCCTTGCTGTCTCCTTGCTCACACAGAAAATACTGTTTCAGTTTCCAAACAGCCCTCAACTCTCACACACTGACAGGATGTTAGCCAGAAAAATACCGATGGCAGAATTTTTTTTTACTTATTTTCCTCCCCCAAAACTAAGCCCAACCACCTAGTTTCATAGTGAAGCACCGTTATAGTAGAACTATAATAGAGCAACAAACTCCTTATTCCCTTACAATGAAATGTCTACAAGTAAACAGCCAAGCTCAAGAAAACACCAAGGGCTCCACAATCAGACATCAATATCAATGTAAATAAACGATTTTAGCTGAAAATCCTGAGAATTTATTCCTATAAATAAAACATGGAGGAACCCAAACACTCCCAGGCAAAGCGTATTTCCAGAGATTTTCACAGACCATCAAACTTACTAGGGACACTGGGAAAAGTTTTCTGAAAAGTATGAAAATACCAGATTCATAGTCCTATGGGCAATCCTAAGCTTACGACCACAACTGAGCCTAGAACTTATGTTGCTGTGGGACTTTATTTAGTCCAATCGATCCGAAGCACCAGGTACAAAACCCGAATAAGCTATTTTAAGCATTCGTAAATTATGAAGAGTTTTAATTAACTGCACCCAACGTGTTTTAACCAGCACATCCCTGCAGGGGAAAAAAATAAATACATGCTCATTTAATTATTTCAAATTAAGTCATTTCGGAGGGACAATCTCATATATATCATCTCCCAATTATTCCTGGCAGTTGTTCACAATAACTGGATTTGATTTATGTCTGGTCTTGCCAAAAGCACAAGAGCCGAGATGCCTTTATTATTATTATTATTATTAATGTGTCTGTCTTGGCAGTGTGCTTAGCAACCTTAAAACAAAATAGAAAAAGTCTGAACTGTGACTGGTTACAAAATTCAACTTTCCATGTCCCCAAAATTTATTCTGCCATACAGGTAATCCTCGATTTACAACAGTTTGTTTAGCTATTTTTCACATTTAGGACCGTTCTCAACATCCCCTGCGGTCACATCAAAATTTGGACGTTTGGCAAATGGACCCATATTTAAGATGGCTGCAGTGCCCCCGGGAGTCACGTTAGAGGTGGTATTCAGCTGGTTCTGACTGATTCTGGCGAACCGGTAGCGGAAATTTTGAGTAGTTTGGAGAACTGTCAAATAACATCTCTGACTGGCCCTGTCCCATCTATTCTCCGCCTCCCAAGTCCCAGCTGATTGGCTGGGTCTCCTTTGGTTGCCCTGCACAAGAGAACGGAGCTGGAAAGCAGGTCAGCGGGGTGTGAAGGGAATGGAGATTTAGCAGTAACCTTCCCCTACCATGCCCACCAAGCCATTCCCAGCCCACCAAGCCACGCCCACAGAACCGGTAGTAAAATAATTTGAATCCCACCACTGGGTCATGTGATTCCCTTCTGCGAGCAAAATCAATTGGGAAAGCTGGATTCACTTAATGACTGTGTGACTCAATGAACAACGACAGCAATTCACTGAGCTGGGTAAGAAAGGTCATAAAACAGGGCAAAATATACTGAACAACTGTCTCATTTAACAACAGAAATTTTGAGCTCAACTGCGGTCATAACTCAAGGACTACCCATATATAAATACTATGTGAAGTTCTTGTACTTTTTAAAAAAAATGATTCTGGGGGGAAAAAAACCAGATTGACCTAGGAAATGGCATTAAATGTGGCAATATACAGTAATGTGAAAATATTAGATATGTGAAAATTGAATACTTTTAATAAGATACTTTGGTTGTATTTACTGAACAGTAATACCAAAATACACAGGGTGGTTGGGAGGGGAGAGAAATACTTGTAAAATTAATTCTGTACATGTCTTTTATTGTGCAAGCATTCTTGCATGGAGTCCTATCATACGCAACCCAAACAATATTTATTATAGCTGATGAGGTGGAAATTAATACAGATAATTGAGTTTGGTCTAGAGCCAGGCTAGAAAACAAGACACAGTGAGTTCTAATCTTCCCTTAGGCATGAAAGCCAGCTGGGTGGATTTGGACCAATCACAAGGAGCTGTGAATTCTAGTCCTCCCCTAGGCAGGCAGGTCAGTTCAGTGACCTTGGGCCAATCAGCAGGAGACTGGAAATTCTAGTCCCGCTTAAGCATGAAAGCCAGCTGAATGATCTTGGGCCAATCACCAGGAGACTGAGAATTCTAGCCCCATCTTAGGGATGAATGTGTGGCCTTAGGCCATCAGTTTTTGACCACAAGCCACTTGTCCAATTCCTGTTGCCACCAAGGAATCAACACTCACCGATCCACAAAAGTATACCCTATACTTCAAGAAAAATGCTCCGAAGAAGGAAATTAATCGGAAACTGGAATATAGGCCAGTTATTTATCTCACTGATATAAATATAAATCCCGATCTTCCTGAATCGAAAATAAAATATTGAGACTGAAATATTGAAATTCCCTACAGAACAAATTGTAAGAACTGGGCCCAATCTTATCCTAGGAGACATACCAACATAAAAATTAGGATTAAGGTGAAAGATTGTTAAAATGGATCCGTTTTCCCTTTAAAATATGAAATACAAGCATTTATAGTAGTGCATTCTTAAGAATAGGATTACATCCAATTTAAGCTGTCCAGTATCTACCGGGTTTTTTTTTTTATCTCACTGATACTGTCTTTCCTATCTACACACCCATCAAAACAGTGCGCATATTCTGGTTGTTCTCCTAGTAGGCACTGTGTAGTTGCTCTTGCCTGGGGTATACATATTTCTCCTGTCCCCCAAAGCCAGTTTTGCAGGTTTTTCACTACGCTTTCAGCAAAACCCACAACCGGCTAATAACCCACGTTTTTCCAAGCCCAGAAATATTTGGGCCCGCTACTAAGCACCCAGAAACAGGTATTATTTGGACGACAAACAGCAAACTAAACGTTGCTTAAATACATCCACACCATCAATCTTCCATTAAGCAAGAGACACAACCACGGATTGACACCCATTGCCAGGCGCTGCTCCCTCCAAAATCTTTGGGGCTTTGGGGCTGTTTGTTGCAACCTTATCCAGATAAATGCTTTTGTCTGCTGTTCCTTTCTTTCTTGGACTCATTTCCCAACCTAAAATTTAATGGGTGCATAAACATTTAAAAACACTGCCAAAGAAAACGATCGTAAAAAAGGAGGTTTTAAATCTGACTTACTACAATCTTAAAATTTCTCTCTCTCTCTCTCTCTCTCCCTCTCTCCCTCCATCTCTCCCCCCTCTCTCTCTTACACACACACACAATATCATGGCACAGAGCATCTAACATCACATCTATCACCTTATAATCTTCTGACAGCCTTTTGATATTTTCTGACAAGCCCAGGCCTTGGGGAAACCAGATACAACCATAATTGTATTACAACCGTAATACAACAACCGTATTACTAATTTAACAACTGCAGTGGTTCACTTAACAACCAGGGCAAGAGAAAATGGAGGAAAACTCCCCTAACATATGTCTCACTTAGCAACAGAAATTTGGAGCCCAGTTGTGGGTTGTTAAGTCGAGGCCTACCTACATTTTGTTAGCAGCCCATTTTTAAAAATCATTTAGGTTTCATTTCAATATCACGTTCCCAAAAGTAAGAATTGTCCAGCAGTCTACTCTGTCTACTCTGTTCTCCGTCCCTGGAAGTTTTAAGAAAGAGGTTGGACAGCTGCCTGACTGGGAGGGTTTTTTAAATTATTTTGTGGCACATTATAGAGGGTTGAACCTGAAAAGCGTTGCGATACCTTCCAATTGTACGATTCTATTGCTCTGGGATTATTAAGCCCCAGAATTCCAAGATCACACAAAGGCAAGACCTTCACAATCCCCTTCTTCGATTTGCATTGGGCACCAAACTTGGAGAACTGTGTTTTATTAATAACATTACAGAATACACGACATATATTACATAACAATTTAACCGCATTAGCTGGAGCAGAAGGAACTAATTCTAAGCCCACCATTCTTGAAAACACAAGAGGATTAGCGGAGAACAATGAAGCATTGCAACTTCCATCCTGGCCAGATTTACTGAGACGACCATTATAGTGTCTACAAGGTTTAGTTCCAGGTAAAAATGTGTGTGTGTGTGAGTGAGTGCGCGCGCACGTGCTCATTGGCTGCTCATTTATGTCTCCTTTACAGAACTGCAAGCTCTCAGCTTTGTTTAAGCAACAATTAACTTTTGGCAGCTTCTAATAAACAGAATGAAGGCTCCAAAATTGCTCGGAGAACAAGGAGACCCAACTCTTAAAATACGACCAAAAGTTTCAGGATGTCAGCTTCACAGTCTTGACAACGACGAATTAAAATGTCAGGGTGAAGGCACAGAAACAAGCTGGGATGCTTGTTGAATCTTGGTTGTTCAGTCGGGAAGAGAAAGGAAACATTCTAGAAGGTCCAAATAATCCAGGGGTGGGCCGCTACCAGTTCGCCCTGGTTTGGACGAACCGGTAGCTAATTTTATCATTTTTAATTACTGGTTCAGCAAACCAGTAAATCCCACCCCTGGCTGGGCCTGACCACCCCACCCCACCCCTCCCAAGAGTCCCCACCTGGCCCATTTTGGATGCCAGGTAAGTACAGGGCCCATGTGGAGGCTCGGGGAGGCTGGAAACAGGCAGTTTTCACCCTCCCAGAGGCTTGACGAAAACTTCCGGAGCCCCGTGAGGGCAAAAACATCCCCCCCACACACCATGGTGCGGGAGGCCAATTAGGCCACGCCCACTATGGCCATGCCCACCCAGCAACTGGGACAGAGAACCCGTTGCTGAAATTGTTGAAGCCCATCCCCGAAATAATCCCTATTTCAATCGTTTTATGGAGGTAGATCAAAAGTCTGTCCAACAACTCAGACAATGAACATAATCATCAAATAGGATTCTCAGGGTTGGGCTAACCAACATCCACAATGACTTCTTTCTCAGCTGCTGTGTATTTTAAATATTTGTACTGATAATGGAAATTTGTTTTTTTAAACTCACTTTAAGGTTGCTTACTGAGATGGAGGAACGGATTAATCAAGTCAGAAAGGGAAGTGTGTATAACACAGAAACAGTCTGCCAAATTTGAGCAGGCCCAAAGTTTCCTCCAGCTAGCACGACTGTACAATATTTTAATATTTCGTGTAGATTTCTGAGCGTTGAGTGTCTTAAAGGAGAATTATTTTCTCTTCCATAGAACAACTGAAGGAATTGACATGTAGACATCGTACTAATTCAGAGCTATGAAGGGTTCAACTCAGCTGGACATGTAAAATTGATTTGATAACAGCTGCCATGTATTTGACTTTGGAACTGAAGGTTTAAATAAATAATTCCATTCTAGGAACTTCGATGGTAAAATTTTACGCCTGGCAACAATTCATGTCCTTGGCCCTTTGGCTACAGTCAGGTGTTCACCTTTTAAATAAACAGAAATAAATAAAAGAGTAACACCATGGTACCTATATATAACATCCCAGATGGACACAGCAATTTCTAACTTGACAGTCTGTAAGCACCTACACAACAATACTATCAAGTGTGTGTCTTCTGATCCGTAGAAAGGCGTCCTGTTTAATTGTGTGCCGTTCAGAAGGTATGTCAATTTGTTTAGTAAGGGATTTCTTGAAACATGCTGTTTTACCAAAGGTGATTCAATGTTTTCATACAACAGTTTAAATATGGACAAGCAGCCTGAAAGGAAGCGTTAACTTAAATTTTGAAGCAGGTTTCTGGTCATATCAGGTTGCACTTGTTGTGAACTCAGTCACTCTATCTTCCCAGTGTGTTTATTCACAGCTATCTGAATTATAATTAACCCCAAATAAACCCCTCTGCAGCATCCTCATTACGTGATGAACTGTAAATTAGGCAACCAGATTTGGGGATTGTTGTAGTGTACAGACTGAACTCATGTGGTTTATATATGATTTGGTGTCATGCAAACCCTCAAAATTGCATCAGATGGGTACGGTAAAGCCCCACCTCATGTCAATGACAAGCCCAACTTTCATTTCATCCCACTCAATGGGATTTTTTGGGGTGGTGATGATGTTTGGTTTGGTTTGCTAACCATGATCCGAGTTAAACAAACCTTCTGTTCTTTCAACTTCGAAAGGGCGACGATTCCCAAAATAAAATGTAGCATGCAGGAAAATGAGTGCTGAGAGCAGGAGAGAGGGAAAGGGAGACAGAGACGGAGGGAGGGAGGGAGAGATGAAAGTGGGTGGGGAGAGAGAGAGAGATGATAGAGACAGGCAGATAGACAATAGACAGAGATGGATGGATAGAGAGACAGATGAAAGAGATAGAGAAAGATGATAGAGACAGATAGACAGACTGGATGGATGGAGAGAGATGATAGAGATAGATAGATAGATAGATAGATAGATAGATAGATAGATAGATAGATAGATAGATAGATAGATAGATAGATAATATAGGGAGAAAGACAGATGATAGAGATATATAAACAGATAGACAGGTGATGGAGAGATAGAGAGATGAGACAGAGAGAGAAAAAGCAATGATAGAGAGAGGAGATAGAGACAGGTAGGCAGGCAGGCAGGTGATGGATGGATGGATAGAAAGAGCAAGTGAGAATAGACACGTGTGTGTGTGAGAGAGAGAGAAAGAGAAAGAGAAAATACATAGAAGTCCCTCCAGTTATCCCAGCAAGATTTTTCCAAAATGATTTGCCCTTCTCTCCTTCCTAGGGCAGAAAGAGAGCGGGAGAGAGGGAGGCAGAAGGTCACCCAGCTGGCTTTGTGTCTAAACTAAGACTAGAACTCATAGTCTCCCAGTTTCTCTCCTTCTGTCTTAACCACTACATCAAACCATATTGGCTGAATTCCTGAAAACTGGTTGCCAAACATCTCCGAGTTGTAAAGATTTTCTGGGTTAAGACTCAGGCAGCTTAAGGGATGAGTAGAGATACTCTAAAAGATGGACGATTAAGAGCCAAATTGTAAAATTGCAGTCTGAATGGGAAAGAAGATCAGCATTCCCCAGTTTTCTCCCCTAATGTGATTACTTTCCCCACCAAAATGCAAAAAAACCCAAAAACTAGGTCAGGTTTCTTGCTAAAACTTAAATCCTGCCGTCAAAGTCCTTTTGCTCACTAAGTAAGTTGGTGCCACTGCTCTGCCAAGCCCAAGCAACTATATTTTTTTCTTCTTTTTTTCTTTTCTCTCTCTCTCTCTCTCTCTCTCTCTCAACCTCTCTTGCATTTTCAACTGACAGCCTGGCAAAACAAAAGCAGGCAAAACACCATCTAAAACTTTATCCCCATGCCAAGAAAAACTTCACCTTTTTTATTGCCGTATCTCAGACTGCTATGAAAAGCTGAGGACGTATAATTGCAGGGAGCTGGCAAACTTGAAAGTTATCTTTAAACCATCGACCCTGGGTACCCAGATACTGCAAATGCCTCTAGCAAAAATGACAAAAGAGGGTTTGTTTGTTTTTTAATTAATGACTTGGAAAGTTAAAGGAATACGACCACACAATTGGCCTTCCCTTCCTCCAAAAAGCTTTGGTTTCCCTCGTCATAAATAATAAAATATATTATTCTTATAGCATTCACCTGGCAATGAAAACATGTGAAGAAGGGCTGCGTAATGTGGAAAGGCTTGACTTCAGAAGTTGTGGCTGCTCTATCACCGGCGGCTTTCAAAAAGAGACAATCACTATTTGAAATGATACAGGGTCTCCTACTCAAGCAGGGCGGAGAGGGTTGGGCTAGAAGGCCTTCAAGGTCCCTTCTGACTCTTATCATTCTATGTTCTAAGAGGAGAGCACAATAAACAAGAAAGAGGGAATGTTCAAAACAATACTAGTCCCTCCTGTGAAGATTTTTGACAAGGCCTTCCCCCAATACACACACAGACACACACACACACACCAATTATGACACCAGTCCAGAAGAATGGCCTGATCTGCCTTGCCCGGAAGTCACTCCTCAACTTACAGTGATGAGGTGCCAAAATGTCATTAAAGAAAACATGGGCTTCCTCCCTCTTATATAATATGAGGAAGTCGGGATATTCTGCAAGCGCCATCACAGATCCGGTTGTCCTCACGTTCTGACAGCTGCAGAGGAAGTGTCCAAGCTGTAACTTTGAACGGTCACTAAAATGAGCTGGTTGTTAAGTCAAGGATGACCTCTTCTTAAAAGTTACTCCTTGGAATACTACTCTGGAGAATTAATATCTATGTTTAATTTCTTTGGTTTGTATCGATGGGATTGGCCGAAGATATTTTTTTCCCACTGGTTGTGTTATCTGCTAAAATCAAAGACAGGAAAGCAAGTGTTGGATTGGGCCAATCCTGGGATTTCACATTGTTTCCCCGTTGCAAAGCCTCTCTCTGAGTAGGCGGTGCTGTTTTGTGTCACAATAAATCAGCCCAACAGGCTTGTGATTCAAATAATCCGTGAGCCACTTCCACTAAGTAGCAGCTGATGAGAACATCTGTTTGCTTTGGACCGGAGGGGTAAAATCTTAAGAACCTTTGGAAAATTTTCCACCAAGAGGAGGGAGGAAAAAGGAAGAGCTCTCTTGGCGATGGTGCCGGATTTACAAAAGTTTGCAAATACAGTTTTTTCCCTGCAGTTTTTCTCTAGTTAAACCGCAGCTCTGGCTTGGATAAGATGCAATGCACAGATTGTCCTCGACTTACAACCGCAAGGGAACCCAACATTTTCTCTTTTAAATTTTTGTTAATTTGTTCAATGTAAACATTCCATCTTCCCTTAAACAGTGTATCGTCTGGCTACAAATATCTCTGTGCAATAACCATCAAAATTTACAATATTACAACGTTAATATTGATTTTCTAATCGTGATATTGTGTAGGAGCTCGATACTCGTGCTTTGCTGTGAAACTATATGGTCAGGCAAGTTTTGGGGGAGGAAAATAAGGGGAAAAAAATTCTGCCTCTGCCTACCAGCATCCATCCGTATTCACCCGGCTAGTATCCTGTCAGTGTGTGAGAGAGTTGAGGGCTGTTTGGAAACTGAAACAGCATTTGCTGTGTGACAGCAAGGAGCCTGGGCGTGGCTTAGCTCAATTGTTCTGTACTAAAGCTGCTTGGTGCTATGAAACTAAAACTGAAACTCCTCTCCTCTGCTTGTGTTTTGCATTTGGAACAGATTTTTTTTCAGGTGGGAAGTAGAACTCCTTAGCATCCAAGTGTGTTAATAATACAGTAATTATAATATATGAAATACTAATGCTCTAATAGTCATTTGGAAAAATCCTTTCTTAAGTGAGCACCTAGAAGCCAAGAGGAAAATATGTGCCAAATTTCAAGTTTGTAGGCTTTACGGTTCTGGAAACTTTGTGATGATGCATGAGGGGTGTTTCCTTTCATATAGATAGATAATAATAAACCTGTTCATTTCTCCTTCTTAACATATCTTCTAATAAAAATTTAGTGATAGCATTAAACATAGTGAGCCCAATAATCATATCAATAACAGTCATATTGTTTACATCTATATCATAGCGTATTTTCTACATTTCACTACTCTCCTTCTAAGTTTCATTTTTCTCCTCTAACTACCGATAAAATAATGGGACCCCAACATTTCTGTTGCTAAGTGAGTTCTGCCCTGTTTTACAACCTTTCGGGACGCTGTTAAGTGTGAATCACTGCAGAGGTTAAGTCAGGGACATGCTGGTTAAGTGAATCCAGCTTTCCCATCAACTTTGCTGGTCAGAAGTGGATCGTGTGACCCCAGGGAGAATGCAACAGGCATGAGTACATGCCAGTTTCCCAGACTCCAAATTTTGGTCACGTGACCACAGAGCTACTGCAATGGTCCTAAGCGTGAATAAATGCACACTTTTTCCCTCAGTGCTGTTGCAACCTTGAGCGGTCACTCGATTATTAGTTGTAACTCAAGGACTATCTACAAATAAGAAAAGAAAATGGCAACTAGCAAAGCATTGTCAGTGGAGAAAAAAATAGGATATCTATCACCTAAAACTCTATCCGTATTTTTGTCATTGTGACATTGAAGGTTACCCGATCATTATTCATCCCTGTTTCATTCGTAGGTTGTTTGCAAGTTCCTTTTTTTAAAAAGGGACACGAATTCTTGGAAAAAACAATGGTCTAAAAAAGATTCTTTTTAGCTATGACCATCTGCAAAGTTAAGCTGTCACTAAGTGGATTTATGAAGTTCTCTTTATAACCCATTAAAATCAAGTTTGGAAGGCTAAAAATATGTAGTTTAACATACTTGGCACAGCAGCATTTAATCAGCTAATGGTGGTAAAAATATGGGTAAAATTGCCTTTCCGAGAATTTTCATAATTTTCAATCAAATCTGTTCAAACCAGAGTTTACAGGTTGAACAGCTTTCAGAAGTTTATCAACCCCATGCAATCGCATCAAATTCCTTTTCTCGTAAAAGGAATGTTGTCGCTATTACTGCTTTCAAAGTAATTATATTTTATGGCAAAAGATGGCGGAAATTGTGACATTGTGCCACCAAAGGCAGAATTTTGAATAAAGGAATCAAGTAACCAACCTGCAGTTAAATTTGGGTGCAATCCAGTCCTTGGAATATTTCCGAGAGTATAGATCCGTGACGGTGAACCTATGGCATGAGCCATTTGTGTGGGCACGTAAGCCCCTCTCAAAGTTACCTGCACTGCGCATGTGTGCACCTCCTGTATGAGTTTTGGCCCATTTGAGGCCATTTTTGCCCTCCCGGAGGCTCGAAGGGAGCCTCTGGAGGCTGAAAACGGGCACGTTTCGGCACTTCTGGTATTTTCTACCTCCCAAGGCTTGAGGGAAGCCTCTGCAGCCTCAGGAAGCCGAAAAACAGGCCTTCCAGAAATACCAAAATGGGCCCATTTTCAGCCTCCCAAGGCTGCGGAGGCTTCCCTCGAGCCTTGGGAGGCAGAAAATACCAGAAGTGCCGAAAAGGGCCCATTTTTCGGCCTCCCAAGGCTGCAGAGGCTTCCCTTGAGCCTCCAGGAGGGTGCAGAGGCCTCAAACGAGCCGAAAATCAGCTGGGAGGCATGTGCATGTGCAGTGCAGGTAAGAGGGCAGGGTGGGAGTGTTGTGTGCGCATGTGCAGGGGGGTGGGGCACATTGCATTGTGGGTGCTGGAGCATGCGTGCATGCTTCGGCACATCACAACAAAAAGATTCGCCATCCCTGGTAGATAGTCCTTGACTTACAACAGTTCATTGAGGGAGCGTTTGAGTTACAGAGGCCCAGAAAAAAAGTGACTTATGACTGATGTTCACACTTACGACCATTGGTCAACAGGATCAAAATTTGGACACTTGGCAAGTGATTCATATTTACGACAGGTTGCAGAATCCCAGGATCACCCGATCCTACTTTTATGAACTTCCGACAAGCAGTGGAGAAATCAGATTCACTTTAACAACTGTGTGACTAAGTTCCCAACTGCAGCAGTTCCCTTAACAACGGTGGCAAGAAAGGTCATAAAATGGTGCAAATGTTCACTTCACCAGTGTTTCACTTAGGAACGGAAAATTTTTGGCTCCATTGGGGTTGTAAGTCGAGGCCTACCTGTCTTCAATCACGTTCAACGACTGGGATCATTTCCAAGTCACAAAAACGCATTTTCTAACAGAGACACTTCAAAGCTGGCATAGAACAATGCTATCTACAAAGTTTATTTTTGCCAAGTGTTTAAGAGATTGTCTTTATACATCGCAACAACAGAATTCCAGCAGACTGCTCAAGTGTGTCTTGACCTTTGCCTTCTACGAAGAATGGGAAAACGTTCCCTCAGTCAGACTATGAAAATTTTATGTTTTGTTAGAATCAGAACACAACTTTCTCCTTTCTGTCCTGGCCACTTTTTACACGATGGAGAGTGTTTTAACAAACTGCATCCCTGTTTGGTTTGGTGGCAGCAGCACCTCAGATAGAAAGTCCCTACAGAGAGTGGTGAGGACAGCAGAGAAGATTACAGGAGGCTTGCTTCCCATTATTCAGGATATCCACACATCTTCATATTTCCAAGTTCGAGAAACACCAATCTAGATTTAGCAATTGTTGTCCATTGTGTGCTAAATGGGGGTCAGTGTCACATTTTCTACTAAGACATGATCATCTTTCAATGACCCCATAATCCCTTGTGGGGTGAAGTCTGGGCAACTGAATGGAGCTGAGTGTTTACTGGCCAGATGCCCTTCCTGTCACCAATGCGAAGTTTTGTTCAGCAGATATATTCTCATTTTATCTAGAGAGAAAAATACCTGCCTCTACCTAGGATCGATAGAAAGTCCCACAGAGAGTGGTGAGGACAGCGGAGAAGATTATAGGAAGTTTGCTTCCTGTTATTCAGGATGCTGCTTGTAAGCGCTATGTGGTTAGAGCCTGAACCATTGTTAGAGACCCCACAACACCCACTTTGGGTGTCTGTTTCTGTTGCTCCCCTCTGGGAGGAGGTTTCAAAGAATGTCTAGCAGGACTACCAGCTTCCCTAATAGCTTTGTTCTCTATGCCATCCACCTGGCAAACTCGCAGATTCGTTTTTTTTCTCCATGAACATGTATAACTAGACTGTGTTGTTTCCTGTAATCTTGTTTCTCTGTGTCACATAATATATGTTGGTATATACATAATTTTGTATTTATTTATCTTGTCATGTTTATGTAGTGTAAAAGGGCAGTGACCCTTTAAGAGCTTCATGCAACGAAATTTAATTTTTAATGTATGACAATTAGTGTACACTCTTCTCTTATTTTATTCCATTCCATTCTTGTTCTGTTCTAGTTCTTTTCTTATTCTGTTCTGTTCTATTCTATCCTATTCTTTACTCTACTCTACACTCTACTCTATATTCTATTCTATATTCTATCCTATCCTATCCTATTCTCTACTCTACTCTATATTCTATTCTATATTACTCTACTCTCTCTTCTCTTCTCTTCTCTTCTCTTCTCTTCCATCTATTCTATTCTATTCTATTCTATTCTATTCTATTCTATTCTATTCTATTCTCTACTCTACTCTACTTTACTCTACTCTAAACTACTCTACTCTACTCTACTCTACTCTACTCTACTCTACTCTATATTCTACTCTATATTCTTTTCTATTCTATTATTTGCAGCAGCCAAATGTGCTTGGGGACAACTATGTACAATTTTTTAAAAAATGAACTTCCTCTCTGGGCCACGATAGCAAGTCACAAGATAGCAAGAAAGACAAGTATAGAGACAGTCCTTGACTGATTACCAAATTGAGACCAACATGTCTGTTGCTAAGCGAAATGTGCGTGAAGTGAGTTTGGTCCCATTTTAGGACTTTTCTTGCCACCGTTGTTAAGCAAATTGCTGCGTGTATAAAATTAGCGACCCAGTTATACAGTGAAACTGGCTTTCCCCTTGAGTTTCCTTGCCAGGAAGACTCAAAAGGGGATCACGTGATCCTGGGACCTTGCAACCGTTGTAAATATGAGTCACTTGCCAAGTGCTTGAATTTTCATCAAACAGGGATTGCTGCAGTGGTCGTAAGTGTGAACAATGGTTCTAAGTTTCCCTTTTTTTCAGTCCCATTCTAACTTTGAACAATTACCAGGTGAACTGTTGTTAATCAAGGACTACCTGTACAATCCATTAATTTCAATTTCTCTGGAATGGATTGGCAGAGGAATCAAGATCAGTCATTCATCCACATGAAATTTCCATCCAGATCCGGGGTTGTCAAACTCAGCAACCTGAAGATGTGTAAACTTCAACTCCCAGAATTCCCCAGCCAGGAAAACCCCCATAATCCCTTGTGGGGTGGAGTCTGGGCAAACTAAATGAAGCTGGCTGAGAGTGTTTCCTGACCGGATGCCCTTTCAGCAGATATATTCTCATTGTTTGCCCGAGAGAGAAAAGTCTGCCTCTACATAGGATCGAAGTCACTGCCTCCTCATTGACCTTAAATTTAATTGATTAAATTTAATGAAATTAAATTACATTTAAAATTGATCTTAATCAATGATTGCCTGGGCAAAAAAATGTAGGGCATGATATAAATTTAGAGGATTGGGGAAAAAATGTGGATTGATAACTGTAAATTGACATTGTCAACAGCATTTAAAGAAAAGCAATATAAAATGTTTTGTAGGTGGCACTTAGCCCCAGCAAGACTGGCCAAAATGTATCCAAACACAAAAGCAGAATGTTGGAAGTGTAAACACAAAGAAGGAATGTTCTTCCATATGTGGTGGCAGTGTCCAGAGGTTAAAAAATATTGGATGAGGGTACAAAGATGGTTATTAGAAATTACAGATCACAAATTAGAACTCGAACCAGAAATATACCTATTAGGAATAGTTAAGGGAAAACTGAGCAAGGTCATCCGATACATCATTATACATATCATAACTATGGCGAGAATAGTCTTTTGCACATGGATGGAAGAAGGAAAAGATACCATCAGAAGAAGACTTGACACAAAAAATAATGGATTGTGCGGAACTGGAAAAATTCACAATGGAATTAAGAGCAAAGATGATTCGGACTATTGGGATAGGTGGTACAAATGGGTGGGGGATAGAAATAAGAGTTGATGTTTACGTATAAAAGGAGAGGTATGTATTAATAACGACATGAACACTGTTAATGTGAATAGAGATTTGTATTTTTGTTTTTTAAATTTTTTTTTTAAAAAATGATCTTAAAGTTTCTGAGTTTGAGAAACACCAGTTTAGATTTTGCCATTGTTGTCTGTTGTGTGATAAATGGAGGTCAACTTCACGCTTTCTGCTAAGGCAAAATGGGCTTTGTTTAATCTTGGCTTAGCAGGATATATGAACTCCAGGTTCAGTAGGAAGCCATTCATTGCTTCCAGGTTGTGCGAATCTAGCCACCTTCGATTCATTTAACAACTGATGCGAAAGAAACCATAAACTGAACCCAAAGCCGATTAATTGCAAAGATTTCGCACAATCTGTCTGGAGCCGGGGAAGAAAAGTTCACTTTCTCCCCCACACTCCCCCTCACAGTTTCCCAGCTAGAGAGAAAAAGCTAGTGTCCAAGGAGAAAGTCTCTGTTAGAAAACTTTCTCTCTGATAATCCTGTTTACTTTGACCAAGGACTGATTTGCAATGGGGGAAACTACCTTGCTGGTTCAAAGGAAACCTTTGATAGCTTGGCTGCTGTATATGTAAACCATCCTGGAGCACACCATGTGCATGAAGTGGAATAGGAATAGAGAATTGGAATTGGAATTGGAATTGGAATTGGAAGAGAAGAGAAGACTGGAGGAGGGAGAGGGGGGAAGGGAAGGGAAGGGAAAATATGGAATGGAATGGAATAGGAATAAGAATAGATTAGAATTACATTAGCATTAGGAGGAAAGAGAAAATATGGAATGGAATAGGAGTAGAGTAGAGTAGAGTAGTGTAGAGTAGTGTAGTGTAGAGTAGAGTAGAGTAGAGTAGAGTAGAGTAGAGTAGAGTAGAATAGGAGATAGAATAAAATAGAATAAGGAATGGAATAGAATAGAACAGAGAATAAGAATAGAATAAGAATAGAAAATAAGATAGGATAGGATAGAATAGAATAGAATAGCAGAGCTGGAAGGGACCTTGGAGGTCTTCTAGTCCAGCCCCCGAATCAGGCAAGAAACCCTATATCATTCCAGACCTCCGCTTAAAAACTTCCAGGGTTGGAGCTTTCACAACTTCTGGAGGGAAATATTTAAGCCAGTCAGCCATTTGGAGCAGAAAGTGAGAGGCACATCTGAGGGTCAGTATATATACAGGCAGCCCTTGACTTACCACAGTTCATTTATTTTATTTTATTTATTTATTTTATTTGTCAAACGCTCACACTATAATAGAAATAAGAATAAACATAGGTGTAAATACATGAAATAGCGGCTGTTCGAAGTTACAACTGCAGGGAACAAAGTGACTGAATGATCGTTTTTCACACTGACGCCCATTGCAACATCTGCACGTGCTCAAAATTCTGACGCTTGGCAACCGACTCATACTGATGACACTCATGGGATTCTCCTTCTGTGGCCTTTGGCCAAGCAAAGGTCAGCAGCGAAGCCAGATTCACTTAACAACCATGTGACTAACTTAACGATAGCAGTGGTTCCCCTTAACAACTGGGGCAGAGCTCCCTGAACGACGGTCTTGCTAAGCAACTGAAATTTTTCAGCTCAGCGGTGGTCATAAGTCGAGGACATAGCCATCCTCCATGGAGAAAGCAACTGTAGTTTAATTAGCTCCCTTCTTCCTGGCTAGGAGCCCGTGAGGCCAGTTAAATTTCCATGCTGGATATCAAGTTGGCTTGCTCCCTCTGTCTGGAACAGAATTCGGGGACAACCGAGTTGATCACAAATTACAACCCAGGGCACTCATGGGCACAACACAGACATCTGAGGCTGCACAGCAATTCTCACACTGGAATGACTCAGCCCCTAAAATTGGTTTTTCCCCTGAATCAGATTTTTTGCTCTGATAACTCTGATCATTGCCTCATAAAGCGGCAACAGGATGGTGTCCAAATGGGACCTTTTAGCAAGCAATTGTGCCGCACAAACACAAACCCACAAACCCTTTGCACAGCCACTCTCCCGAGCTGACACACCCAGGTTGCATTCAGGGGGCAAAACATCTGGAAGAGATTTGGGGAGTATTTTTATTTTATTTTAATTCCCTGCCAGAGCAGGATTTCTCAAAGCCAAAGTAAGTTCCTTCCTTCCTTCCTTCCTTCTTCCATCCATCCATCCATTTATCCATCCATCCATCTAGTCATCCTTCATTCCTTCCATCCTTCATTCCATCCATCCATCCATTCATCCTCCATCCATCTATTCAACCTTCCTTCCATCCATCTATCCATCCGTTCATCCTCCAATCCATCTATTCAACCTTCCTTCCTTCCTTCCATCCATCTATCCATCCGTTCATCCTCCAATCCATCTATTCAACCTTCCTTCCTTACATCCATCTATCAATCCATTCATCCTTCATCCATCTATTCATCCTTCATTCCTTCCATCCTTCGTTCCTTCCATCCATCCATCCTCCATCCATCTATTCAACCTTCCTTCCTTCCATCCTCCATCCATCCATCCGTTCATCCTCCATCCATCTATTCAACCTTCCTTCCTTCCTTACATCCATCTATCAATCCGTTCATCCTTCATCCATCTATTCATCCTTCATTCCTTCCATCCTTCGTTCCTTCCATCCATCCATCCTCCATCCATCTATTCAACCTTCCTTCCTTCCATCCTCCATCCATCTATCCGTTCATCCTCCATCCATCTATTCAACCTTCCTTCCTTCCATCCTCCATCCATCCGTTCATCCATCCATCCATTCATGCTCCATCCATCTATTCATCCTTCATTCCTTCCATCCTTCCTTCCTTTCATCCATCCATCCATCTTTTCAACCTTCCTTCTTCCACAGACCCCACAGTCCTCTTCTTCCTCCTCCTCCCTGCACATACCCCTCCCTTCTAGCTCTGATGATGTTCCCCAGTTGGGTCATGAAACGTCTTCAAGAAAACAACTGAGTTCAGAGAGCACCAAGGACCCCACAGTCCTCCTCCTTCTCCTCCCTACACACCTCCTTCCCTTCTATGTAGTTGGCTGCAAGAAAACCCCGGAGCTCAGCCAGCAGGAGATTTCCAGGAAACCTGCCCTTAGCGGTAGGCTGGATCCCTCTTGAAGGACTTCCTTACCCCGTGGCTTCTTCTCCTGCCCTCCTCTTCCTCCTCTGTCTAAGCCCCCTCCCTCACTCCCCAGGCCAACGAGAAGGACCCACACCGTCAATAGAGGCGCATCTCCCCCAGACCCCACCTGCCTGCCCACCTGGGCCAGGTGGTGGTGGGGGGGAAACCAGACCGAGCCGCCTAAGGAACTCCCCGCCTCGCCAAGCCAGCAAGTCAAACACACATGGCACCCTCTATGCGGGTGCCATCTCCCCACGAAGTCTCGCGCGGTTCCACCTCCGGGGCTCGATCCCCTGAGCAGCCGGGATGGGAAGGGGAAACCTGTCGAGGCCAAAGCAGGCTCTGATCTGCCCCCTCCAACTCCCCCCTCCCCGCACACGTGGGAAGGGAGACGCTGTCAAAAGCCGGAGCCGAGCCGAGCGCGGCCAGAGTTGCGGAGGGCTCTCTCCCAAGAGAGGAGAGCAACATGGGAAGGGACCTTTAGAGGTCTTCTAGTCCGACCCCCCTACTCAAACCAGGAGACCCCTCCCTCCCCTCTATACTATACCCTTCCGGACCAACCAAAGTTTTGTCTACTCTTCTCGTTATAAATTCCTCCAAGGTTGAGGAAGCATCCCCGAGTCGTTATTAGAGTCCAGCTGGAAGGGAGGGAGGGAGGGAGGGAAGGAGGGGTGGGCTTGCAACGTTTCCTTCCCGCGCCTCGCTTAGCGACCCTGCTGGTGCTTTGGACGGGCCCCGGCTCTTGTTTCCTGTACGGAAGCAAAAGGCAGGCCGGGCTCCAGAGAAACTAAAGCCAGCGGAGGATGGGACGGACGAGCCCCCCACCCTCCTTTTCGACTCCCCTCCTCCTCCTCCCCCTCCGAGCGCCCCTTACCCCAAGGTGCTGATGAAGCCGTTGACCGAGCCCTCGGCGTAAAGCGAGACCACATCGCCGATGTAGAGGAAGCTGGACATTTTATCAGACATGCTGGCTCATTTTGGGGGGCTGCCTTCCTCCTCCTCTTCCTCTCCTCCTCTTGCACCCCCCACCTACCCAAGGGGGCTCCAGGTAAGGCAGGACAGGTGAGGAGCCCCCCCTCACCCAGGCGGTGGCCGCGAGATGCGCCAGCTGGGCTTGCCCCCAAAAAACCACCCCACGTCTGCTTTGCGAATCCTATTCCCGCCCCCTGTTAATCCGAAGCCACTCCGGTTCCCCTTCTTCTTCTTCTCCTCTCCTTTTCCCTTGGCTGCCCCCTTTGGCGATCCTCTCCGCGGCTTTTGCTCGGTTGCCGGACGGTTGAGGTGTCGGCGGTGGGTGGGTGGGTGTCGCCTCTCTCCAGCCCAGTCGGGGTCCGGGGTTCCCTTCCCTGCCCTGCCCTCCCCTGCCTGGACGGCGCCTCCGTTTCCTCCGCAGACAAACTGAAAGTTTTGCAAGCGACTTTCCCATTGAAGCTGCTCGAGGGAGGGGCTTCCCGGTCCTCCCCCCAACCCTTTACCCGCCCCGACCAATCGCAGGCGTCGGAAGAGAAGTGGGGGCGGCCCCACGAGAGATCGAGGAAGAAGGGAGGATGAAGGGAGGATGCGGGCGGGGAGCGAGGGGGGGGCGGACCGGAGAGGAGGGGAGCTCTCCCCCTGGGGTGATTAGGGTTATGAGAGTCTAGTTTTATGGACTTGCGTTCAAGGTTTCTGTACACACGCACAGAGAGAGAGAGAGAGCTCTTTGCATTGGCCAACTCATAATTCTCGATACCTTAATAGATTGATTCCATTGATCAACCCACAATTCTAGATTCTTAATAGATTGATTCCACTGGCCAACTCATAATTCTAGATTCTTAATAGATTGATTCCACTGGCCAACTCATAATTCTAGATTCTTAATAGATTGATTCCTTTGGCCAACTCATAATTCTAGATTCTTAATAGATTGATTCCATTGACCAACCCACAATTCTAGATTCTTAATAGATTGATTCCACTGGCCAACTCATAATTCTAGATTCTTAATAGATTGATTCCATTGACCAACCCACAATTCTAGATTCTTAATAGATTGATTCCATTGGCCAACTCATAATTCTCAATACCTCAATAGATTTATTCCATTGGCCAACCCATAATTCTAGATTCTGAATTGATTGATTGCATTGGGCAACCCATAATTCTCGATACCTCAATATATTGATTGCATTGGCCAACCCATAATTCTCGATACTTCAATATAGAGAATTCCCCCTCTCCTGGTGATTGGCCCGAGGTCACACAACCAGATTTTATGCCTAAAGTGCAACTAGAACACCCTCTGCTGGTGATTGGCTCAGGGTCACTCATCCGACTTTCATGGCTAAGGCAAGACTAGAACTCTTTGTCTCCTGGCTCTTTAACCACTACACCCAACTGGTATGTTGTAGTACAAGCCATGAAACTAAGCAGAAGATATGGATGAAAAATCTTCCCAAATCAGATAGTGGAGGCACCTAGAAACATAGTACGAAGAATTTCAACTATCTCAACCTGAATTGGGAAATCAAAGTCTGTGAGGAATGGAGATCCAGCGGGTTCTTGACATCTCTTGGAGACAACTTCATCATTCTAAAGGTGGAAAAGAAAACTAGAAGGATCAGTTACAAGGATGGGTTCAAGAAGAAGAAGAAGTTGGCAGAGCTTTGGAAGAGAGTGGCCTAGCATTTGCCTTAATGCCAAGAGGGAGAACTCAAGGTAGATAGATTCATCTTCTAGATTTCAAGAGGATTGTCTTCAATCAGAAGAGGAGGAAAGTACCATGGATGGAAATCCTGGAGCAGTATATTTAATCTAAAGGAGAGAAGATTAAGATGAGATATAATAGCAATCATCCAGTACTTCAAGAGTTGGCAGAGAGAAGAAGGGGTGGATTTATATCCAGAGCTCCCAACTAAGAGAAGAACCAATCTATGGTAGCTTTACAGAAGAAGACCCACACTATAAATAAAGAGGAATTTCCTGACTGTAGAAATTAATATTACGTTGCCTACCTCCTGGTGTCCGGGATACTCCATCAAAGATTTCAAACAAAGTTAGACAGCCGTTATATCAGCGATGGTATGAGGATTCCTGGCCAGAAGAGGGGTTTGAGGTGGATAAGCTAGAAGATCTATAAGATCCCTCTCAACTCTATTATTCTAAGGTTGTGGGATCCAATTAATATAAAGTTCCAGCTTCTGTATACCCAACATTGGATCCAGGTTTGGTCACCACACTATCAAAAAGAGGTTGAGACTCTAGAAAGAGGGCAGAGGAAAGCAACCAGGATGATTAGGGGATAGTTGGAGGCAGAGATGGGTTTCAAAATTTTTAACCGGTTCTGTGGGCGTGGCTTAGTTGGTGGGCATGGCTTGGTGGTCATGTGACCGGGTGGATGTGGTTTGGTGGTCATGTTATTGGCTGGGCGCGGCCTACTCAATATCACTCACATCGAGGCACGCATCTCCTCACCTGGCCTCTCATGACTGTGGGGATGCTGCAATAGTCGTAAGTGTGAAAAACGGTCATAA
Organism: Pseudonaja textilis; assembly: GCF_049901715.1. Classification (NCBI taxonomy): domain Eukaryota; kingdom Metazoa; phylum Chordata; class Lepidosauria; order Squamata; family Elapidae; genus Pseudonaja; species Pseudonaja textilis. The sequence continues at coordinate 26,845,659 of NC_141994.1, read as the reverse complement.
GTCACTTTTTTCAGTTTCATTGTAACTTTGAATGGCCACTCCACACAAGCAAAGTACCAGCAAAGGAGGGGGAAAAGAACTCCAGAGAGGTTCCTGAGACAGGAAGTGTAGTCCTACCAAGAATGTAATAAGGGTTAACGGAGAGGCAGTTTCTGTAAGCAACACCAGAATGTTCCCTTCCTGCCTTCCTGCCTTACAGGATTAGGCCAATAATTTCTTCTAACAACCGGTTCTCCGAACTGCTTAGAATATTAACAACCGGTTCTACCGAATAGGTGCGAATCTATAGAATCCCATCCCTGGTTGGAGGCTAATACATACGATGAACGATTGCAGGAATCGAGCATGGCTACTCTAGTGAAGAGAAGGAAAATGGGAGACATGATAGCAGTCTTCCAATATTTGAAGAAATGCCACAAAGATGGAAGGGTCAAGCTCTTCTCCAGAGCATTCCAAAGTATAGAACAGTTGAGCTAAGCCATGCCCAGGCTCCTTGCTGTCTCCTTCTTGCTCACACAGCAAATGCCTCTGCCTACTAGCATCCATCTGTATTCATCTGACTAGCGTCCTGTCAGTGTATGAGAGAATTGAGGACTGTTTGGAAACTGAAAGAGTATTTGCTGTGTGAGCAAGAAGGAGGCAGCAAGAAGCTTGGGCGTGGCTTAGCTCAACTGTTCTGTACTAAAGCTGCTTGGTGCTGTGAAATTGAAACTGAAACTCCTCTCCTCTGCTTGTGTTTTGCATTTGGAAGAGATTTCTTTTCAGGTAACACTTAGCATCAGAGTGTAACAACAACAATAATATAGGAAATACTCTAAATGCTCTGATGGTCATTTCAAAAAATCCTTTCTTAGTGAGTCCCTAGAAGCCAAGTGGAAGATGCGTGTCAAATTTCAAGTTTGTAGGCTTTACAGTTCTGGAGATTTTGTGATGATGCCTGAGTGACATTTCGCTTTTATATAGATAGATACAGTATATGAACATAATTATGATATTTGTATGTTAACACCGTGGACACCTAGAGAATACTTTGTTCAACACAGAAAGGAAATGTTTGATATAAAACAATAAAAAAATACTTAAAAAAAAAGAATTGGGATGTTTGGCAACTGACTCGTATTAACGACTGGGTGGCTCACTTAACAGCTGCAGGGATACCCTTAACCAAGTTGGCTTGAGAAGTCGTAATGTGGGGACGAAAATCACTTAGCCATTGTTTTGGAGCAAAAAAATTTTGAGGTTCTAATGCATTCGTATACTGAGGACCAGGAGTTTTTTAGAAGTGTGGCCTAGGAAGAAATAATTTAAGCATGAGATTTAATCCTACATAAAAATGCAGCATGCAAATTGGGGTGCTGGTATATTTTTTTAAAAAAGTATGGCTAATTGGTCGAAATGAAAGTTAACTAGAGTTGGCAATATAATCAGAGTTGAAAAGAGGCGGTTTTCTACGGCACAAATTAGCCCAAGGGCTTGGAAAATCTATGTTGTGTATGCCAAGTTGTGAGACATTTTCCATTCTTTGCGGGTTCTGGAGGAAACACAATGGTATTAAAAAGGGGCGGGGCTTGGTACAATTTTGGCTGCCATCTTAACCTTTTTTTTTAATTCCGTCCCCATCCCCTGGTATGTTTATTTCTTTAAAAATAAAGATATGTTGGTGAAATAAAACAAGATTTCTTCAACTTTCTCTCAGGAAAATAGCTGAAATAGCCCCACTTATTTTTGTTTTGTAATTCAGTGGCATAGTGGCATGCCAATTAGTGTACAATCAAGGTGACAATAAGGTTATTCTAAGTTCTAAGTTGGCCTACAACTTATTTGCAGAGGTGACATTACAACTATCATAACTCACCTGGGCATAAGTACCATAATTCTTCTCTGAAGTCCTTTCCTGGTGGTTCAACCACAGACCAGACCTTCCTTGCTGAAAGTGGTTTTTCTTTACAAAAAGAAAGAAAAGGAAGGAAGGAAGGAAGGAAGGAAGGAAGGAAGGAAGGAAGGAAGGAAGGAAGGAAGGAAGGAAGGAAGGAAAGAAAGAAAAAACCCAAACTTTTCATAAACCCAGATGGCCTTCCTCTCTGGAAAGCAAGTCGGTGGTATAAATTTTTCCTCTCTAAATGTTATATGTTAAAGATTAACAAGAAAGGCAACGAAGCAGAGCAACCTGCACAAACAATAAAAAGTGTTGTTATGCACCAGTAAAAAGATGTTTGTATGGCTAGTCCTCAATTTATGACCCTAACTGAGCCCCAAATTTTTGTCATTAAGTGAGACTTTGGTTCAGTGAGTTTGACCCCTCTTTATAACTTTTCATCTCTCTCCCTCTCCTATCTGTCTATCTATCTATCTAACTATCTATCACGTAACTATCTGTCTATCTTATCATCTATCTATCAATCTTATCATGTATCATCTATCTATCCATCTATCTATCATCTGTCTGTCTATTTAGCTAGCTAGCTAGCTAGCTATCTTCTATCTATCTTCTATCTATCTATCATTTATCATCTATCTCTCTTCTATCTATCATCTATCATATATTTTTTATTTATTTGATTTGATTGTCAGTCGCTTACAAGGTAATAGGTATAAGTATAAACATGAGTAAGAATACAGAAGATAGGCACGATTAAATGGGGACAGTAGGACAGGGACAGTAGGCACGATGGTGTACTTATGCACGCCTCTTACAGACCTCTTAGGAAGGGGGTGAGGTCAATAGTGGATAGTTTAATAAGGTTAAAGGAGTGGGGGTTAGAGGATGTAACAACAGAGTCAGGGGGTGCATTCCAGGCATTGACCACCCTGTTGCTGAAGTCATACTTTCTGCAATCGTTTGGAGCGGTTTACACTGAGTTTGTATCTGTTGTGTGCTCTTGTATTGTTGCGGTTGAAGCTAAAGTAGTCATTGACTGGTAGGACATTGTAGCAGATAATTTTGTGTGCTACGCTTAAGTCCAACCATAGACGGCGTAGTTCAAGATTGTCCAAGCCCAAAATCTCAAGCCTGGTGATATAGGGTATTCTGTTGCAAGCAGAGAAGTGTAGTATAATTCTCGTGGAATACTTCTGGATTCACTCAATTGTCTTAATGTCTGATATACAGTGGGGATTCCAGACAGATGAGTTGTATTCGAGTATTGGTCTAGCAAAGGTTTTGTATGCCCTAGTTAGCAATTCAATATTTCCAGAGAAGCTTCATAAGATTAGACTTACAACTCTTAATAACTTTTTGGCAATGCTGTTACAGTGAGCTCTGGCACTTAGATTATATCTATCTATCATCTATCTATCCATCTATCTATCTATCTATCTATCTATCTATCTATCTATCTATCTATCTATCTATCTACCTACCTACCTACCTATCTACCTACCTATCTATCTCTATTGTTCTTTACCATTGCCTGCTTCCTAGGGCTGAGAGAGAGTGTCTGGCCCAATGACAAACCTCATCTGAACTCTTGCCAAGAAAACTGCAGTGACTTGTTCAGGCTGTTGCCAGGAATCAACCCTGATGCAAAGAAACACAAACACTATAGGAACCAAGCGCAAATATATATATATATACTCTAGCAACTTAGTTAAACAACTTCAATGTTTATTACTTTGCATATAAAATAAAACATCTTCGCTGCTCGTTGCTCCCTCCTTCTGCCCAACTTAGCCCCTGGTTTTAAATTGCTAGGTACCTTCTTCTCTGTATGTTTTTATGGCCAGTTTCCCAACCCATGAACCACCTGGAATTCATTTATCGTGCCAACTTCTGAAGTTTCCCTCCCCCCGCTTTTTTTCCTGCTGACTTTGCTTCTCTGGCTTCAGCTGCCTTGGGAGACCTTCCTGGATCTTCTTCTTGGAGGCAGCTCTTCTGACTTGGTGTAGGGTCTCCTGCTTGGGCGGGGAGTTGGACTAGATGGCCTACAAGGTCCCTTCCAACTCTGTTAATCTGAGACTTCTGGCTCTCCCAGCCATGACCTCTTCTGCTCCACACCTTGTCTGGTGGCCTCCAGCAACATGTTCACCTGAATTAGACAACACCCTCCTCCTCCTTCTGTCTACCTGCTCTGGAATCTACCTGCAGTTGCTTTGAAGGAATTGTAGACTTCCCTACTTTTTTTCGGCTAAGGCCTGTTGGCCTAAACTCTGCAGCTGACAGACCCACTGCAAGGAGGAAAAAATATGTGGCTTTAGTCTTGCATATAACATTATTTTCTGTTTGGAGGCAATTTTTCCTTCCACCCATGTCCTTAACTTTTAAAATACAGACCACCCTTGGCTATTCATTTAGTGTCCGTTCAAAAAGGGACTTAGGACCATTTTCTAGGCTTACATCTGTGGTAACAACTCTATGGTCACATGATCAAAATTCAGATGCTTAGTAATTGGCATGTATTTCAGAATGGAGATGGAAGGGACCTCGGAGGTCTTCTCGTCCAGCCCTTCGCTCAAGCAGGAAACCCGAGACCATTTCAGACACAGTCTCTTCTTAAAAACCTCCAGTGACGGAGAAGGAAGGAAGGAGGGAAGGGAGGGAGGAAGGAAGGAAGGAAGGAAGGAAGGAAGGAGGGAGGGAGGGAGGGAGGAAGGAAGGAAGATAGCATAACAGAATAACCTCATTAGAAGGGACCCTGGAGGCTGTCTAGTCCAGCCCCCTGCTCAAACAGGAGACCCTATACCATTTCAGACAGGTGGCTGTCCAGTCTCTTCTTACCAACCTCCAATGATAGGGAAGGAAGGAAGTTAGGAAGTTAGGAAGGAAGGAAGGAAGGAAGGAAGGAAGGAAGTTAGGAAGTTAGGAAGGAAGGAAGGAAGGAAGGAAGGAAGGAAGGAAGGAAGGAGGGAGGGAGGGAAGATAGCATAGCAGAATAACAGAGTTAGAAGGGACCTTGGAGGTCTTCTAGTCCAGCCCACTGCTTGAGCAAGAGATCCTATATCATTTCAGTGACTGTCCAGTCTCTTGTTAAAAACCTCCAGTGATGGAGCACTCACAATTTCCGGTGGCAAGCTGTTCCACTGGTTAATTGTCCTCACTGTTAGGAAGTTTCTCCTTCATTCCAAGTTACTTCTCTCCCTGATTAGTTTCCTGTCTTGCCTTTATGACTTTATTTTATGATGGCTGCAATGTCCCAGGATTATGTATTCTCTCTCTTTTTTTTTTTGCAACCTTCCAACAAGCAAAGTCAATGGGAGAAGCCAGATTCACTCAACAACCATGTTACTAACTTAATGCCATGATTCGCTTAATGACTGTGGCAAGAAAAGTCATAAAATGGATCCAAAACTCTCATCACAACCATCTCGCTTAGTGGTGGAAATGTTGGGCTCAACTGTGATCTGAACGACAACTTTTAGAGCATGATTTGTGATCACCCCAATTTCCTCTACAAAGAATCTAAGGAGAACATGGCTACCTCTGTCAATGCCACCATTATATTACTGTGTTTCCTCCAAAATAAGACCCTGTCTTATATATTTTTTGCTACCAAAAAAGGCATCAGGTCTTACTTTTGGGGGAAGGTCATCCACTGACTAACCTCACTTAAATAAATACAAAAGTATGCATACACCCACATATATTATGTGACACAGAGAAACAACACAGTCTAGTTCAGATGTGTACATGTACACAGCAAGAGAAACTGTGGCTTAACCTGGAACGGTGACGTATCATGTTTTTCCAAAAATAAGAGCCTGTCTTATATTTTTTTTGCTACCAAAAAAGGCACCAGGCCTTATTTTCGGGGGATGCATCATCCACTGACTAACCTCACTTGCGCGCGTTGCCCCCAGCCTCCTTTTCGCTGTCAGAGGCCTTCAGGAACGTCTTCTTCTGTGGCTGGCAAGGCTTTCCTGAAGGCCTTTGCATCCCATAACGGAGCTCTGGATCGATCCAGAGCTTTGCTATCAGCTCCAGAGGCCTTCAGGAAAGACTTGCTGGCTGCTGAAGAAATAGGCCAGCTAAGGCAGGCGTCGGGGTGTGTGAGGCCTGGCTACAACTCTCCAAAGGTAAGTAGTAGGGCAGCTACACTCCTCCCTATCCCCACCCTACCTTAATTCTTATCCTTCCACTCTGGAGTGGGTGGGATTTTAATTAGGGCTTATTTTGGGGGGTAGGGCTTATATTGGGCACACATACAAATCAAGCTAGGACTTACTTTCAGGGTAGGTTGTATTTTGGGGGAAACGGTATTTTATCAAGTGTTTCTTTAGCCTGGCCCACAATCATGAATCCCTTTAGTTTGACTTCCATGTTCTTTTGCAAACTAGGAATTGTAGGTAGACTTCTTGGTATATTTCACTTCCAACCAATACAGAGTAATCTAAACGTTTTCCCAACCTCTCTCTCTCTCCTTGTTGGAAGTCTGACAAACCCCTCTGAAAGGTCACCCTGTTTGTTTCCAAGCAACTCTGATTGTTTTTTAAAAGAGGGAAGATGAAGAATGCTGTATTTGCAATAAAAGCTTTCTCCAAACTATGGCTAAGCACGCACATCTGAAATAGTCTGGGAGAAACCAGCTTTTCCCATTGACGGCAGAAGTGTAGATAGAAAGCTAACATCTCCTTCTCAGTTAAAGCCAAACCCCTCTTAGTTTGATATACCTAGCTAAATATAAACTGTGTTGCAACCATTGGCCCCATTAGCAGGAAACTGGACTTTTTCCCAAAGGTCAACAACAAAAACGAGCTTCAAAAGGGTTTGGGAGGAGGAGAAGAATCTTGTAACATTGAGGGGAAGGAAATGAGAAAATACTAGACAAGAGGTGAGGACTACTAGACAAGGGGTCCCCAGACCAGCAGAAAGTCCCTTTGGGTTCAACTCAGGGGTGGACTTCACAAAATTTAGCAACTGGTTCTCTGCCTGGGTGCTGGGTGGGTGTGGCTATAGTGGGCGTGGCCTAGTTGGCCTCCTACACCACAGTCGGGGGGAGCGTTTCCATCCTCCCCAGGCTCCCGAGGCTTTCCTTGAGCCTCCGGGAGAGCAAAAATGGCCTCTCCAGGCTCTGGAGGCCAGAAATGGGACCGTTTCCTGCCTTCCAGAGCCTCTGGAGGCCCATTTTTCGCCCTCTCCTAGCCTCCTCACAGGCCCTGCACTTACTTGGGATCCAAAATAGGCCACATGGGGACACCTGGGAGGGGAGGGCGGGGTGGGCAGGACCATCCAGAGATGGGATTTGCCGGTTCGCTGAACTGGCCGTAAAATTAATCGGGACAAACCGGTAGCAGCCCACCCCTGGTTCAACTCAGCATCCCAGACATATCCATATAGCAGTGATGGCAAACCTTTTTGTTGTGGTGTGCCAAAAGTGAACACCAGCACCCACAATGCAATGCGCCTCGTGCCCCCTGCACATGCATGTGCAACACCCCTGCCGGTGCCCCCTGACCTGCACTGCACATGTGCATGCCTCCCAGCTTATTTTCGGCCCTTTTGAGGCCATTTTCACCCTCTCAGAGGCTCGAGGGAAGCCTTTGCATCCTTGGAGGCCGAAAAACGGGCCCGTTTTGGTATTTCCAGAAGGCCTGTTTTTTGACCTCCCATGGCTCCAAAGTCTTCTCTTGAGCCTCCGGGAGGGTGAAAACGGCCTCAAATGGGCTGAAAATCAGCTGAGAGGTGCACACATGCGTAGTGCAGGTAAGTTTGGCTGGAGCTCACATGCCTGCACAAATGCTCCGCATGCCACCTGTGGCAAGCGTGCCATAGGTTTGCCATCACAGCCATATAGTTTTCTTAGCAACAATAAAGCTTCTTGGATAAGAAAAAGCCAGAAAGTCCAGTTGCCTCTTGAAAAAAAAGCATCTTTGGGACAACCCATGACCTGGATGATTGAGAAGCTCCATAGATACCTTCAATGATGGAAGACCCACAACTCTAGAAGGCAAACTATTGCATTGAACAATTTTTCTCAATGACAGGACATTTCTCCTTCATTCTAGGTTGGGTCTTTCTTTAATGATCTTCCACCAGTTATTTCTTTTCCTGCCCTCAGGTGCTTTGGAGAGTTGTCTTCTCTGTGACAATCCCTCAAATACTGGAGGATGATTATCATGTCCTCCTAATCCTTCTGTTTGATAGACTAAGCACACCTAGCTTTCTCAACCATTCATTATACAGTTTTTAGCCTCCGGACCCTTCCTCGTTTTTGTTGTTCTTCTCTGCACATACGCTCAATTGCAAAACATCTCGAGAGGGTCAAAGATGAGAAAGCAAAGAATGAAATCTCGTCATGCAACTTCCCCATTCTTTGACAAATAGGTGAGTTGTGCTTCTTCCTCCACTGGGCTGAAATGAGGATGTAACTTAGCAGCCGCTGACCACAACTGTAACCCACAGAATTTTCCTATTCAGAATAACAGAGTTGGAAGAAATAGAATAGAATAATAGAGTACAGTTAGAGAAGAGAAGAGAAGAGAAGAGAGGAGAGGAGAGGAGAGGAGAGGAGAGGAGAGGAGAGAAGAGAAGAGAAGAGAAGAGAAGAGAAGAGAAGAGAAGAGAAGAGAAGAGAAGAGAAGAGAAGAGAAGAGAAGAATTGGAAGGGACCTTGGAGGTCTTCTAGTCCAACCTACTGCTCAGGCAGGAAAGCCTATACCATTTCAGACAAATAGTTGTCCAATCTCTTCTTAAAAACTTCCAGTGTTGGAACATTTGCAACTTCTGGAGGCAAATTGTTCCACTGATTAATTTCTTTCACTGCCAGGAAATATCTCCTTAGTTCAAGGTTGCTTCTCTCCTTGAACCAAGTAGCATTCTTCAACCTGGATGCAGCGTAAAGCCATACACCCTGCTTGTGGGACCTCTCAAAAGTCTTGGTTGGGAAACGTGCCAGAATAAAAAGAGTTATTGTCCCACAGGTGTCACAAAACTTTTCACTGAATTGTTTAGCAAGCGTTCCAAAGCTAAGCACCATCTGCAGGGAGGTGTTAAGCCCTGATTTTTGACTCCCCCTGTTAAGTGTTTGTTTGCCTTTGAGGCAATGCAACAGTACAAAGACTGGATGGAACTAGTTCACACAAGCCAAAGAAACCAATTCTCCACACCCTGGCTGGCTTCAAGAGGTAATTCTACATTCCAGATGCAATCTTGGTTCTTTTCTTAGCATATCCCCTCATTCTCTCTCTCTCATTCCCACTCTCTCACCCTGTGTCTCTCTGTCTCTCTCTGTCTCTCTCTGTCTCATTCTCTCTTCCTGTCTCTCTCTGTCTCTCTGTCCCTGTCTCTCTCCTCTCTTTCCCTGTCTCTCCTCCCTGTCTCTCTCTGTCTCTCTGTCTCTCTGTCTCTGTCTCTCTCATTCCCTCTCTCTCTCCCTGTCTCTCTCTGTCTCTGTCTCTCATTCCCCCTCTCTCTCCCTGTCTCTCCCTGTCTCTCTGTCTCTCTCATTCCCCCTCTCTCTCCCTGTCTCTCTCTGTCTCTCTGTCTCTGTCTCTCTCATTCCCGCTCTCTCTCTGTCTATCTGTCCCTGTCTCTCTCCTCTCTCTCTCCTCCCTCTCTCTCTCATTCCCCCTCTCTCTCCCTCTATCTCTCTGTCTCTCTGTCTCTCTCTGTCTCTCTCATTCCCTCTCTCTCTCCCTGTCTGTGTATGTGTGTGTGTGTCTTTCTGTCTCTGTCTCTGTCTCTGTCTCTCTCTCTCTCTCTCTCTCTCTGAAAGTTACAATTTTTTTTGTAGTTTATTATGTCATGTCTTTTTTTTATTTTTATAAAAAAAAAATTATTTTAACAACAAGACAACATAAACATACCACAAAAAACATAAAAATATCCTCCTTCCTCATGAATTTACATACAGTGGATCGATTGGTTTACCACTTTTTTGTGTGCATCCATTTCCTAGTCACTAATATAATTATATTAGATAATAGCTCATATTATCAATCAATAATTGTATAACCTAATATCATCACTAAAAAAAATCATTTATCTATAATTTTGTTAATTCATATTTTAACGAGATAACTATAGTTTACTTAATTTATTTTGCAATAAATCATAAGATCATACCAAATCTATCTTGATAATGTTTTATAAAGATAATATCAAGAAAAAAAATTTTTATGCTAAATCTGAATATTCTATTATGTTTTATTATCTAACCATTGATAAAAAAGATCCCAAACTTCATAAAATTGTTTATCTTCTTGTTCTCTGATTTCAAATGTCAATTTACTCATTTCAGCACAATCCAATATTTTCTTAACAGTTTCTTCCTCTGATGGAGTTTTCTCACTCTTCCAGTTCTTAGCAAATACAATCCTAGCCGCTGTTAATATATTTACGATCAAATACTTCAAATTTTTATTATATATATCAGGTAAGATTCCCAATAAAAAAATCTCTGGTTTCAAGTCTATATGTGTCTTTGTCATTTTTTCCAACCATATGCGAATTTTAGTCCAATATTTTCTAGCGTCCTCATTCCCCCTCTCTCTCCCTGTCTCTCTCTGTCTCTCTCTCTCTGAAAGTTACAAATTTTTTTAAAAATAAAATTGGAATGCTCCTATCAAAAAGAAACAACATTCTTGTAGAACATTTTGGAGTGGGAAAAGAAAAACAAAAAAGACAATGCTCAGAGGATACAACAATGTTATAGAAGCTGGTGAAAGGAAAGTTGCTCAATTTTAAAGCCCACAAGCAAGAAAGTCCTTGACCACTCTGATATAAAAATATCCCCGGCGTTATTTTATAATGCTGGAAAATGCCTTGGGGAAAGCTATAAAAACACAATCAACAGGAACTCTATCCAATGCACAGAAAGGCTTTTGCAAAATCACTTCCTGTCTTCTGGATCAAGCAGGGAGTTTTGGCCAGGATAACCTCTCTAGAGTCCATTTAGGACAAACAGCGGAAATTCTATTTCTTTTCACATCTGTCAATCAACAGTCTTGGTACCAATGAAAGCTCTTGATAGCAGACATTTTCTTTGGGGTGTGAAAGAAAGTCCTGCCTGATATGAAAAAAAGCCAATATTTTAGGCGATGGGACCAGCTGGTTCCTACAGTGCATCCTTGACTTATAACAGTTTATTTAATGACCGTTGGAAGTTACAAAGGTTGTGACAAAAAGCGATGGATGAATGTTTTCCACACATATGACCATTGCAGGATTCCTCACAGAGATGTGATCAAAATTCGGCAAAGGACTCACATTTATGACAGCGATCTTTGGACAAGCAAAGTCCATGGATAAGCCAGATTCACTTAACAACCGTGTTGCTCAACTGAACGCCTGCAGGGGTTCACTTAACAATCAGTGGCAAGAAAGGCCGTAAAACGGGAGGCGAAATTCACTTCACAACTGCCTCGCTGAACAACAGAAACGTTGGGCTCCATGGCGGTCTTAAGTCGAGGACTACCTGTATCTGAATTCTTCCATTTATTCTTCATTGTCTATTTCTTACAAGCCTATGATCTATATGGTTAAAAAGGAGAAAGGAGAAAATGCAGCAATTCACTTAACAACCAAAGGTCGTAAAATGGAGCAAAACTCACCTAGCAATTGTCTGACAGAAATGGTGGGCTCCACTGTGGTTGTAAGTCAAGGATTACACCTATATAAATCAGCTCTCAAAAGCCAACAAATAAGAGAACACTCTAAAGTTACTAAACACCTAAACTTACTTCGCTTTATTTTGGGTGTTTTTAAAAGATTTTATCCTCAGACCTTTATTTGATTTGATTTGATTTGTCAATTACTTTCAAGATAATAGGTATAAGTATAAACATGAGTAAGAATACAGAAAATAGGTACAAATAAACGGGGATAGTAGGACAGACGTGGTAGGCACGATGGTGCACATGCACGCCCCTTACAGACCTCTTAGGAAGGGGGTGAGGTCAATAGTGGATAGTTTAATAAGGTTAAAGGAGTGGGGGGTTAGAGGATGTAACAACAGAGTCAGGGGGTACATTCCAGGCATTGACCACCCTGTTGCTGAAGTCATACTTTCTGCAATCAAGTTTGGAGCAGTTTACATTGAGTTTGTATCTGTTGTGTGCTCTTGTATTGTTGCGACTGAAGCTGAAGTAGTCGTTGACTGGTAGGACATTGTAGCAGATAATTTTGTGTGCTACGCTTAAGTCCAACCATAGGCGGCTTAGTTCAAGATTGTCCAAGCCCAAAATCTCAAGCCTGGTGATGTAGGGTATTCTGTTGCAAGCAGAGGAGTGTAGAACTCTTCTAGGGAAATACTTCTGGACTAACTCAATTGTGTTAATATCCGATATACAGTGCGGATTCCAGACAGATTAGCTGTATTCAAGTATTGGTCTAGCAAAGGTTTTGAATGCTCTAGTTAGCAATTTATCTTTGGACATATTCAATGTCCGAAGATAAAATGTTTAAAGATTGTAGAGAGTCCAGAAATATTTCACGAGAGGAGTCCTCCACTCCTCTACTCACAACAGAATATGCTACACTACCAGGCTTGAAATTTTAGGTTTAGACAACCTAGAACTACACTGCCTTCAGTGTGATCTAAGCATAGTACATAAAATTATCCACTACAATGTCCTACCCATCAATGACTACTTCAGCTTCAACCACAACAATACACGAGCACACAATAGATACAACTCAAGGTCAACTGCACTAAACCCAATTGCAGGAAATACGACTTCAGCCACAGAGCGGTCAATGCCTGGAATGCACTACCTGACTCTGTGGTTTCTTCCCAAAACCCCAAACACTTTAACCTCAGATTGTTTACTGTTGACCTCACCCCATTCCTAAGAGGTCTGTAAGGGGCGTGCATAAGCGCACCAATGTGCCTACCATCTCTGTCCTAATGTTTCCCTTTTTATTCGTATCTATTTCATGTATTAATAATCATATTTATACTTATATATGTTATCAAATGCATGCTTGACAAAATAAGTAAATAAATAAAAAAATCTACATGAAGATCTGGGTTTCATCAACAGGTCTCTCTACTGCTTCCAAGAAATATGAGGAGCAGAACGGCCCCTCCCAAAAACTGTCATTCACAACGACTTGGAGCCGAAACGTTACCCAGCCCCCAAACATGTTGTAATCTCGCCTCATAACAAGTAACCTGTTTCCTCCCAGAAATAAGTTGGCTTTGTAGAGCCTTGTAACCCGAGAAGCAGCCAAGCAGATGTCTCTTCGAGTAACCCAGCAACGAGAACACAAGGACTTGTGTCCTAGGTTGCACCGAAAAACAAAGGAACAGGTGAGCCATCTGAACAAGATTCAGGATCTTACTGGTGTTTTGCCAACTGAGAATCAGCAACAGAGGAAGAAAGTAAAGATATATTAAAAAAAACTTTATTTATTTATAAAATAAAGAGAGAGAAATCAAGCTCAGCTCTAGTCTTTTTTTAAATTATTGGAAACATCCAACGTACTTGGACCCTTGGTTGGACTAGAAGACCTCCAGGGTCTCTTCCAACTATTATTCTGTTACATTGAGGTCACTGAATCATAGACATGGACTTGCTGTGTAGCTGGCAGTTAAATCTCTCCCCCTCCCCTTAGGAGAACGAGTATAAGATTTCATCTGATGGAAGTGCCTTGAGAAAGAGAGATGGAGGGTGGAAAGGGGAAGGAGAAAGAGAGAGAGAGAGAGAGACAGAGAGAGACAGAGACAGAGACTGTCAACCACTGAAGAAAACAGGTTACTTATCTAAAGTATCTAATCACCTTCTCTGAAGTGAAATGTGAGTGCCTGCTTTGTTTTGAAGATGACTACAATTTTGCAAGTCAGTCAATGCATGACTCATCAAAGGTTCAGTGCCTGGTTGTTGAGGTCTTTATGGGTTTTTTGCCTAATCTTGAACCTGTTTTATCTTTCCACAAGTCTGACCTGCAGTGTTTGGAAAGCGTCTCTTCTCCACAACTGGATGGATGCCTTAACCAGCCCCGTGATGGCCTTCAGCATCTACCTGGCCTTTCCTGTGCTGTCAGGGAAACAAGTTCTGACAGCCTTCTCCTTGAATGCCCTTCTCTGGATGTTCCTCGTCTTCACTGGGATTTCCCTTGTCGTCAAGGAATCACATCGACCGTGTGAAGATGTACAGATCCTTCAAGGAGTTCTGGGAAGAAGAGCAGTCACTGGAAAAGCATCCCCTTATCCCCTATCCCTGTTTGCCTGCCAAGGAAAAATAACGTACTATGAGGTAAATGCAGGGGTGGGATTCAGCTGGTTTGGGCTGGTTCAAGCGGACCGGATGTTAAATTTACATCTGCTTTGCCGAACCGGTAGTTGAACCTATCATCTGGCCCTGCCCACCCCTCCCCTCCCAGGAGTCTCCCCGCAGCACAGTTTGGACGCAGGTAAGTGCAGGGTCTGCACGGAGGCTCTGGGAGGGTGAAAAATGGGCCTTCCAGAAGTCCAGAAACGGGTCCATTTCCAGCTTCCGGAGGGCCTCCAGAGCCGACGGAGGACATTTTCACCCTCCCAGAGGCCTGAGGGAAGCCTCCAGACTCTGGGGAAGGTGAAAAATAGCCCTCTCGGAAGTTACAGTAGGCCACACCCACCATGGCCACACCTACCCAGCAACCGGGCAGCAAACCGGTTGCTGGGATTTTTGAACACCCCCCCCCGGGTAAATGCTCCTTGAAGACCAGCAAGAATCCAATTTGCAGTCCTGCTCGATCAGTGAAATGGTTTTACTTCACTCTGTGATTAAGTTGCTAGAAAACAGAAGGACTCCAGTGGTAGTGGTGGGAGAGATCATTTCTCCCAGGGTTTCAGTCCACACAGAGATAAATCTGCCTTTTTGTCAGGTCAGAAAGTGGGCTGAGAAACTATCTACAGGTCCGTCACATCCTGGACATAAACTGTTTCAACTTCTCCCCTCGGGATGCCACTATAAAACATTGCACGCCAAAACAACCAGACACAAGGACAGTTTTCTCCCTCCATGCTACCACTCTGCTGAACATCTAATTTTCACAGCGCTGTCTTATGTCTAAGTATATTTACCCATGTACTGTAGTGTGACTGTATTATATTATCCTTCTCATATTTTACAGTGCCTTCTCATATTGGTATCTTAAGATTTTATTGCTTAGTTACTTGCATGTACAGTGCGAGCTTCTGCACCAGAGACAAATTCTTTGTATGACCTATCACACTTGGCCAAACAAAGTCTTCTATTCTATTCTATTCTATTCTATTCTATTCTATTCTATTCTATTCTATTCTACTCTATTCTACTCTAGTCTGTTCATTTTCTATTCTATTCTGTTCTGTTATATTCTATTTTAGTCTATTCCTTATTCTATTCTATTCCATTCTTCGTCCTATTCTATTCTATATTCTACGCTCTATATTGTATTATATTATATTCTTTGTCCCATTCCATTCCATATTCCATATTCCATATTCCATATTCTGTTCCGTTGTGTTATTTTCTGTTTTGTTCTATTCTGCTTTTAGTTAACTTGCTGGCTATCTGTCAGTACCTATTGCAACATCTCACTGATAGAATCGCCTAACAACTCAGAATGGTATCTCTGCTGATACCATCAAGGTTTTTTTAAAAAAACTGGAATATAAACACCATTATTTTTCTATGCGTTCTACCACCTTGACAGCAAATCTAATATTTCATTGAGTTGGAAATAAGCCTGACTGTGTTTAGCAAAGCGTAGAGCAGATCTACTGCTTTGAAACATCTGAACTATTTGCCACTCCTTCGTTCTACACAATAGTTAAGAGCAGTTGATCTTTCCGGGAGAGAAAATATACCAGTTGGGGTGATATGTTGTTGGGCTAGAACTGGGATTGGAATCATCAAATTTGCTAACTTCGAAGGTCGCTACATGAGTATGAACTGCAGGTGCTCCCCCTGATGTACCACCACAACTAAAGCCAGAATTTCCTGTCCAAATCTGTGTTGGTTTAGCAAACGATAACATATATATAAAATAATGGGAAAATGGGGGAGAAGAGGAAAAGAGGAAAAAGTGTAGAGTAAAAAGGAATAGAAAAAGTAAAGCATTGACTTCTGACTCTTTTTAGCAGAGTAATAAAAGGTGAATAATATACACAGCCTCAACTTTTTAAAAATTTTGCGTAATAATGTAATAATAGTCCTCAATGTTTGAAAATAAGGTAAAGGTAAAGGTTCCCTTTGCACATACCTGCTAGTTGTTTCCGGTTCTAGGGGGCATTGCTCATCTCTGTTACAAAGCTGAAGAGCCAGCGCTGTCCGAAGACATCTCCATGGTCATGTGGCTGGCAGGACTAAATGCTTTCAAAGGTGCACGGAACGCTGTGATCTTCCTACCAAAGGGGTCCCTATTTTTCTACTTGCATTTTTTACGTGTTTTTGAAGTAGCTGTGACAAGGAACGGGAGCTCCCTCCGTTACACAGCGCTAGGGATTTGAACCGCTGATCTGCCGACCTTTTCTGATCAACAAGCTCAGCGTCTAGCCTGTCCATCTCCACACAATCTAACCTCATTTTTTTTTTTTACTATCAGTTCTGTGGGCATGACTTGGTGGGCGTGGCAGAGGAAGGATACTGCAAAATCCCCATTCCCTCCCCACCCCACTAGCCTGCTTTCCTGCTCCGTTCTCCTGTGCAGGGCAACCAAAGGAGACCCAGCCAATCAGATGGGACTCAGGAGGCAGAGAAGAGATGGGGTTGGTGGGGCCAGTCAGAGGTGGGATGTTCTGGTTCTCAAAACTATTCAAAATCTCCACTACCAGTTCTCCAGAACGGGTCAGAACTGGCTGAATCCCACCTCTGATATCTAACACCTTTTTTTATCACCATTCCCTTGGAGGGCATGCTGTCCAATTTCCAGTTTATGTATCTGATGGCATGGTTTTGAATGAAAGCCTTCCTGCCCCTGATATGATGCATGTGATTATTGTTTAGATCACTCTGGCTAAGGATTCAACTTTGTCAAAATGGTTAGAATATAGTTTTTCCACAAATATGCATGAAAGAATGCAGTTGACGGAGAAGAAGAACGAAGAATTTCATCTGACAGTGGTTGCCCACAACGAGGCGTGTGAAATTCCAACTGCAAATGTTACACTCCATGGTGAAGATCACATTTGCATCCATGCAAAGAACATGTAAGTTGCACTGACACATAGGGATGATAGGCTTTGATCATCTTGATATGGGTCTGTTTGCAAATACCTACAACACTGATTTAAAAAGTGCTTTTTCAAAAAGCAAGTGAACTTCCTTGGTTTTTCTTTTGAAGACGTTTTGCTTCTCATCCAAGAAGCTTCTTCAGCTCTGACTGGATGGTGGGGAATGGAAGAATTGATACTCCTTGTAGACAGCTGGTCATCTGCGTCCTTTTAGAGGGTTGTTGAGGCCACTTGGAGGCTTATGTGTGTCCTCAGGGTCAGCTAAGTGGTGCTAATGGTTCCTGTAGTCTGCAATTTTTTTCCTCTGGAAATCCATTCCTACTCCCACACCATTCAAAGGGTGTTCATCTCAAATTTTCTAGCTAAAAGTCTGTAGAGGTTCTCAGTCATCCAGGTCATGGTTGCCCCAAAGGGGCTTATTCAAGACTTTCTTGTTTTTTCTTTGAAGATGTTTTGCTTCTCATTCAAGAAGTTTCTTCAGCTCTTCTTCTTCTCAGAGCTGAAGAAGCTTCTTGGATGAGGAGCAAAATGTTTTCAAAGAAAAAACAAGAAAGTCCAGTTGCCTCCTGAAAAAGCACCTTGGGGACAACCATGACCTGGATGATGGATAATCTCTACAGACATTGACTTAAAACTGTAGAAGACAATCAGGGTTTGGTCCATCCATTTCAGTAGAGACCCACTGATGGAATTGAGTTGCGTTCAATCTCAAATGATCCTACTGCTCACTGAAGTTTTTCACATGGCCACCTCGTTCTTTTCTCGATGGACAGGGTGAACTAGAAATTAACAGAATTTTTCCTATTCTTTTGTTCACAGTGTCTTAAATAGATCCAAACACAATCCATTAATAGCATAAAAACCTTAATTGGATTACTTTCTGGATTTTAGCTTCTGAAAATATCTTCTCTTCATAAGAACTTTGAGAAGTTCTTGTGTATCTTTCTATGCTTTGTGGGGATTTTGTATCCTGCCACGAGTGTCCCATCAATTGTGTGCAAATCTATAAGATCTAGATTTCTTGGTGGACTACAACCAATATTTTTTTTAAAAAAGCAGGCCAATTAAATAAGCAGAAGCTAAAAATGGTGAAGAATAAATTATCAAATAAAAGGTACATACCCCACAATAGTTATGTACTGTCCACTTTAAAAGAAATGTTTTCGTACAATTTTCAAGCAAGCCCAATAGTTCTTTTCTAACCTGACCTAAGAGCCATTTTTAAAACAATATCTTAGAAACTTTTTCATCATTACGTTTGTGAGAAAAATACACTGACTTTATGATTGCAATCATAAACATCAATACTTAGAGTCAATATATGTAATGTTGAGTAGCTCTGGAAAACGTTCAATTATAATTCTGTTTTAAAAGATGTCAGTCTTTTAACCGTATTTGTTTTGGGGCTTTCAGTATTTGTTCCGGAGGTTGGCATGCCAAACACGTTTCCATCACTTTTGCTGAGATCGTACTTCAAAGGGAAGATACTCTGGAAATTAAAGAACAACTCAATCTGATTTGCACCATGGCAGAATATCTCCACTTGGATCCTTCCTCACTCACGCTTATTCCAGTCGAAGACTCCCTAAATAAATATTTCCAGAACCTAACCATATTGGCTGAAGATATCAGATACATCAACTCTACAAAAGGCCATCGCATAGGACTCTGTTGGCCAGTTGGGTTTGGGGTGTTTGCTATGCTGCCTGACTTGATACGAGTCCTGAGCCACAACGTCGAGTCAGACAATCTCTCCCAGCTCCTAGGTTATGAAATTGTTGGCTGGCGAGTCCTTAAACAAGGATATGAAAAAAGAAATCCCAACAAGTGGCAGAAGAGGAAAATGGCCACCCCAAAGCCTACCTGGAGGCCAACCCAAACTCAGAACCTCACAGTTTTGGTAGCTGCTGTGCCAGAGACACATTCAGTTGTAAAGTCTGAAATGAGTTCATTGTATATCAATAAAGGCACTTTCTCTCTTATCCATTCTTACGTGGACTTCAGTACACGACCTGGGATGATCCATATGGATTTGGAGACCACTGAGATCTCCAAATCTACCATGTTTCACTACCTCTCTTCTGAACTTTCGCCTTCCCTGATGCTAAGCTCCACAGAATTTGAGGGGAAAGGGGCTTTTCAAACCCCACCAATATCGGAGCACCTACTGTATGAAGCCTCGCTAGATACTTCAACACAAGAGGATTTCCCCACAACTCAAAAATCTGAGCCAAGGGATAGTTCCACATTATATTATTTGAATTTGTTTATGCCTTTTACCAAAAATCATTTCTCAAACTCTGTTCACCACCCAAGGGACATTTTACCAGAAGAAATGTCTTCTACCTCATCATCATCTCCACGACTTTTCTCAGGAGAATTAAGGAATCTAAATGACCATAGCCCATTTGTGCATCGAACGGCGTCTGGATTTAAATCCATAGAGATCATTTCTATAATCGAACTTTCTCTGCCTTCCATGGTGACGTTAGCATATTTAAGGACATCATTATTATCTTCTGAACTGTCGTTTTCTAGTGTTGCAATATCTCTGCTCTTCTTAAATGACAGCTATCAGAATCTAAAATTACTTAATGTTGACAGTTCTGCCTCAGATACTTTTATGACTATAGCATCAATGAAAGAGACAGACATTTCCAAATGGATCAAAAGCTCCATTTTGACCAACATCCCATCAATATTTGATGCTATCAGTACAAATGGTGATTTTGACCCCAAACCAGGTTCTCCATCCAATGCATGCTCACCAACTCGATTATATTACTGTAGTAATGGTCCAATTTCATCAAAACATTCCACGGATACATTAGATAATAGCACTTTGTTCTCCAGTATCTCTCTACTAACGTTTAGCTTCCTGTCTAAAACCATTAGCAACCCTGTAATTTTTCCTTCTTTCTCATCAGTTCCAGTGGAATTGACATTATTATTTGAATCTAGTAATATATTCCCGATGGAAAAATTGCCCAACAGAAGACAGGTTAGCTCAGATGGAATGAATGCCTGTGAATCTTTTACAACTATTCCATTAACCTACAGATTTGTTACGACAGGAAGCAGTGTCTTAGTATTTATGAAAACTGAAATGGACACTTCTCTATGGATAAAAGGAACAACTCTGTTTTCTAGCACAACATCCAGTGCTGTTATCTTAAGCAGTGAATTCCTTAGTCAAGGAGAGAGGTCTCATAGAAAGACTCAGGCATTGGAGTTGCTTCCTTGTGGATCTTCATGGATTACTCCCCCTGTAGAACTTATTCACACCTCCAGTTTTCGTTTTTCTACATATCTGTTTGACTCTATCCACAATTTAGTTTGGACACCCGTGTTAAATCCCGATACTTTACAACTGGAAACAAATGGTTTAAGTTTGGAAAGCTCATTTGGAACCAAAACAAACATCCAGATTACAAGGGATATTGTAGTCTCAACATTGAAAGAACCGGCCAATGTTTTCAGCCGCAAAGGGATATCCACAGAGAATGGAGTTCATGCCACTACTACGTGCCAGAAGACACAAGGTAAGTCATGGTGTTAATTACTTCAGGTAGTCCTTGATTGAACACAATTGAACCCAAAATTTATGTTGTTGAGCAAGGCACACCGCTTTACAATCTTGTTAAGTGAGCTGCTGCAGTTGTTGAATTGGTCACATGGCTAAGTGAATCTGGCTTTCCCATTTTGTTCATCAGGAAGTCATAAAAAGGGGGAATCGCGTGACTCCAAGAGGCTGTGACCGTCATAAAAGTGAGTCCATTGTCCGAATGTAAATCAAGTGATCACAGGGATGTTACAACAGTCCCAAGTGTGAAAAATGGTCATAAGCACTGCTGTAACTTCAAACGCTCATTAAACAAACTGTTGTAAATCAAGGACTACCTGTATTCATTTTCAGTACATGTGGTGCCTCCAGGAACTAAGTAATGAGTACCGAGGTACCATTGCAATACGAAACTATTTAGAAAGCACGTTTGAACTCTTAAAGTCCGATCAATAGCTTGGAAATAAGGAGTTTGCGATGTCAAAACCGTGGTCCCTCTTTTTCTAGCCAAGTCAACTTGGGGCAGGTTGACACAAGGTGCCTTCTTCATCATTGGATAGGTTGCTTCTCCCAAAGGTGCTTTTTCAAGAGGCAACTGGACTTTCTGGTTTTCTGGACTCTTCAGCTTCCAGAGCTGAAGAAGCTTCTTGGATAAGAAGCGAAACATCTTCAAAGAAAAACTGGAAACCAGTTGCCTCTTGAAAAAAGCACCTTTGGGACAACCATGGCCTGGATGGCTGAGAATCTCAGTAGACTTGATTCTTTACATTTCTCTTCTATGATTTTGCACCATAGAGAATATCTTAATTTACTGCACCTCTGTATGGTTTGCCAATTGCACAGGGGCAGATAGGACAGCACTCCAGAGGGTTAACGTCATTGCCCAGAGGATCATGGGTTGCCATCTCCCCTCTTTGGAAGAGCTTTAGAGCTCCCGCTGCCTTAAGAAAGTTCAAAACATTCTCAAAGATCCATCTCATCCTGGGAACCCTTTTTTTGAACTATTACCATCTGGCAGATGGTATAGGATAATAAAAACAAGGACAAATAGGCTGAAAAACAGCTTCTATCCCAGGGCAGCTCTTTTGAATTCTGCTGTACTGTACTGTGAAATGTTAATGCAATATCAGGGGTTTTCAATTCAATTGCATAGAATGTGAAAGAGGTGTGTTTGTGTTTTATTTTTTAATGTATAATGTACACTGAAAACGGCATTTAATTTCATTGTGCGAGGTGCAATGACAATAAAGTAAACTAAACTAATTTTTGTTCAGGTCAGCCAAACACTCCTCCCAGGGTCATTCATGCCATTAAGTGGATCGCAGCAACAGTTGGACACGAGTTCTCATTTTCAATACCGCCAGAGACATTTCATGACCAAGAAGATGGGAATTCAACTCAACTGACCCTTGGAATGAACCCCATCGACGGCTCCCCGACAGATCTGGACAGCTGGTTACAATTTAATGCCAGGGATAGAAGGATGTATGGTTATCCGCTGGATGCAGATTTCCAGTATTCCCCACAGGAGTTTTTACTTTTTGCCATAGATTCAGGAGGACTAAAGACCGAAGATAAATTTGTCGTAGAAATATTCAAACCAACTATTATTCCATGCCACGTTTATACGGTAATCGCAAAAGATAGCTACCACTCGTTCCTGAAAAACAGAAAGAGGATTTACTTATTTTTAAAGAAACTTTCCGATTATTTGTTGGTGGAGTCTCCTGGGCATGTGGTTCTGCTCCATCTCAAAACTGGCTCCGCCGTGTTCACATGGTACAACAAATCGTTTTGCCCAAAGGCTGAGAAATGTGCACGAGATGACATCCAGGATGTGCTCACCAAACTAGGAAGACCTGAGGAAGACGTCCATCCAGATTTTGCAGACGCCATGTTGCCAGAATTCAAAATTGAACAAATTGGAGAGGTGGGATACGGTGGGATGTGCTTATCTGCGACAAACCCAACAAACGACTCTGTAGCGTTCAACAGGACTGTCACTGGATTTGACGGCGGCAACTGTTGGATAACAAACGCGCTCATGGCCTTGTTAGTTGCTGTATGTTGCACAATTCTAGCCTTCCTGATCATTGTCTATCGTCAGAAGTATCGCAAGAAAACATTTCAACCAGAGTGTTCACCTTCCTGTGGCCACATCAACTTCAAGATGGGCACACTGACTTCTCGCAAATCTCCTCTACTGGAACAGGATGTTCTGCCATCAACTCGGTTACCGATACCCATGTCAATGGTTTGTCAACAGCGTTCCTTCAGACCACATCGAGGTCTGGTTATCTCAAAGCTTCCATCTCCTCCGAAGTATAGACTTCCGCCATTGTATGAAAGGAAGGATCCTGGATGACCCTACTCGCTCATTCCAATGCAAGTCTATTCTCATTTATTTATTAAATTTATGTGCTGCTCTAATCTCCTGATCCAAAGCGAGTTTATGTAAAAATCTACCTGAAATCTGTAATTCATTTCTTCTTTTTGTATCTTCTAGCCCAGGGGTGTCAAACTTGATTTCACTGAGGGTCGTATTGGGGCTGTGATTGACCTCGGGGGGGGGGGGCTGTGGCTGACTGGGTGGGTGGATGCGGCCAACTGGGTGGAAATTGCCAGCTTGATGCCACTTACTGGGCATGGCCGACTGGGACAAAAGAAAACTTAAGTTGTACTTCTAAGAATAAGAGGCAGAGATAACCCTCTCCCCTTAGCCCCATCTTAAATGAGCAGGAAGATCTTGCTTCCCACATTGCAAGACAAGAACTAGCTAGTTCATCCAAAGTGGGTCTTTCATAAAAGTGGTTTTCTATGGAATTACGGTCTAAAAGGAGCCTTTATCAATCTTAGCAATGTTACGAGGTGTGGACTTCAACTCCCAGAATTCACCAGCCAGCATGGATGGAGTTAACAGAATTTCACTTAAAAGCCTGGACTTTTTCAAGTATAGCGATATAATTTATAAAGCAAAACTCAAATAGTAGGCATTATTGCTTTTTCTTTAAAAACAAAAAACAAAACAGAAATGTCATTTTTTTAATGCAGTCATAAAGACCTAAATTGAAATTCTCCTTGCTCTTAAAGAGTCCAATGAGATTTGGAACAAATAGTATATTTATTTTGCATTTTCATACAAAAGCGCTAAAATTATTACAAAAATGTAAAAAGCAATTAAAGTTAACAGAACTGTACAGTTTGATAGAGATATCAAATCAGGCATTAAAAGTTTACAGGTCGCGAACAAATAGGATTCTATATCCCAGAATTCACTGCCGGCTGGGTTTCCCATTTTCTGCAGTTTCCATTCTAAAACAAATCAAAATTATACGGTTAATGAGTATCTTTGTCTTTTATCTAAAAATCGGACAATGAGGCCGAGAGTCACATTGATAGTGTCGCTTTTAAACCTAAAAAGAGATACAATCTTAAAAATTACGTGTAGAGAGCAGGGTAGAAGAAAAACACAGCAAAGATCGTTGTTCCATTTTAGCCGATTTGCAACAATTATTTAATTCAGTTTCCCTTGAATTTGCAACTCTTACTGAAGATCAACTTATTTTACCTTGCTTTAGAATCAACTGAATTTTGGGGGATGAAAGTTTATTTCATCAATCCACAGCACAGGATCAAAATAAGCGTTCAGTAAATACCCATCACAATTAACCTGTATGGGAAACAAGGCTGATTGTTCTGTATTCTTCAAGGCCAGCCAGCTATTATAAACTTCAGTTTAATATAAATCTCCAATTCTTCCATTTTAATTACCATTTAAGTTGAGGAATTCAGCTTGGGGCTTTCTGTTGAGTTTAGGAAATTAAGGATATTCTTAACATACTGCTTTTTATCAATCAACCAATGTCCATATAAACCTTTTCTTTGCAAGACAATATTTACAAGAATTAAATCTTTGAAGTTATATATATACACACACACACATACATACATAAAATCCTCTTTTAATGATTCCATAATCCCTTGCAGGGTGGAGTCTGGGCAACTGAATGGAGATAGCAGAGTGTTTTAATGGCCGGATGCCCTTCCTGTCACCAATGCGGAGTTTTTTCTCAGTGTGCCCAGAGAGAAGAACATGTGCCTCGACCTAGAACTGAGCTCACAGCCTCCTAATTGTGAGATAAGAGCTCCACCCCCCCCCCACAGAGTATCACTAACAGAATGTTTTAATGCCATCATTTTGAACAAAGAGAAGGGCAGCTCAATTACCTTTTATATTACTTATTAACATTACACTTTAATGTATCGAGGGGCAAAATGTTCAGGTACATTATTAACCAGAAATAACCCCACATCCTGTAGCAACCTATGTGGAGATACAAACCCGTTCTCCTCTTTAAGATGTTGGTACAGTTCGGCTTTATTGTTGACAGAACCTAAGCGGCCAATAAATTCTTGATGTTTCCTAGAATTTGCAGCATTAATCCTGTTGCTCCAAAGAGACAGAAGGGATATTGGCCCTAAAAAGAAAAAAAATCTATGAAGAAAATCTAAGTGCCCTCATTAATTTGCATTCTTAAATCTTATTTTTTCTACTTGCGCTCCGGAAGAACAATGCTCTTTCCTGTGTTCATATTATTGGCTTTCCTTTTTGCAGTAAAATCTACAATCGCACCTCCAATTTATTAAAAAAAACAACAACCAGAATTCATGTTACTTGTGATTTTCACACCAAGGAAAATCCAAGGCAGAAGAACTATCTCCTAATTCTTTCTGGCATCATAAAAGAGACAAATCTAATGAGTCTACTTGCTTGCTGTGCAACAGTAATGATTTGCAAAAACATTTGCCCAAGGTTCATGAGTTACTTCTTCGCAAGGCAACCTGTCACACAGGGATGGGCTTCAAATATTTAGCAAGGGGCTCTCTGCCCTAATGTCTGGCTGGGTGAGTGTGGCTGGGTGGTCATGTGATTTGGTGGGCGTGGCTATGAGGTCATGTGACTGGGTAGGTGTGGCCAACTTGACGTCGCTTCTTTGCCCTAATTACTTAAAAAAGGATATATACCCCAAAGTTGTTTATTATTTCGTGCATTTAATACTTAAATGAAAGCCTGGGTGAAACCAGGCTTACCCACAGTGACTGTGAGAGGGATCTTGGGGTCTTAGTGGAGTTCCTGGTGAGTTATGTGATTCTTATTATTTGGGAATTAACCTCCTTGGAGGCTAGTGGCTATGTTATCTGATGTACTTAATGGCTCTCCCTCCCAAACACTGAATTGTTTATCTAGCTTGCAACAGTTTTACCAGGTGTGAAATGCTCTTGGCTGAATGCCCAGAAGTTCAATTAAGCCTATTAAGAACTTTCCCTTGCTGCTTGTCTTTCTGAGGTTATTGGTTATTGAGCCCCCAGAAGCCCACCCCTGCTGTCACATATTTGCACTCTTGGCGCTCCAGGTGCAGAATTTTTTATAATCTGTCCAATCTATGATGCAACCTTTGTGCTGGCTTATTCTTTGTTGAAATTAATGTGATTAATGCCCTGGAGTGATGAACTGACACTCAAGAAGCCTATCCTTCTGGTTTTAATTCTCCTTACTTTTGTGGAATAAGGCCACTCCATAAAGTCAGGCAGAATCTAAATAGGTGGGATGAATGTGCACGTCAGCTTTGGAAGCCTTTTTTTTTTTTTACTTGGAAGCTTTGAGGCTGCCACATTAAATGCCTGGGAATTTGGGAGGGGGGATTTCACAGTGGGTAGAATATTGGACACAACAACATCCTTTCTCAGAGAGTCCAGGACATGTTGCCCTGCACCTGGAGGGGAGTGACTGGGGGGAGATGTCTCCAGTTGGTTCGAGGATTTGATTGGGCCATGTGATGAACTGATGGGTGCGGGGGATGGCTCTTTCATTTCTCTTTTGGAATGGGAAAACCTGGAACTCTCAGATTCGGGTTTTCCCAGATGTGCCAATAGGACAACTCTAATAAAATGGAACTTTGAGGAATTGTTTGCCTCGGACATTATTGGGTTGGCGTTGGTTAGTGGGAACGCTGACAATGAATCTCTTTTCTTCATAAAAGTTTAAGTGCAGTCTGTACAATCATTCTGTTCCACCCAGGCAGCATTCCCCTTAAGCGCACGTTTTCGCTATACATAAAAATACGTCCTCCATCAGCCACCGGTTCACTTTTTTTGGATAGCTTGAAATGATTTGGACCGTACCTTTATTTTTCTCTGGCCCTGGCAAATCGTCCATTGAAACAAGGGGCTTCTTGTTGGGGGGCTCCGGGGAATCGGGTGAATCTTTAATGACTTCTGCTTCTGCCAGTTCCTCTTTTTCACGATCTAATAAACCTTTTAACCTAGAGAGACCAAGAGAAAATAAACTTGGTGACCTCAAGGATGCCCACTTGTCCTCTGTAATACACACTTATTTAACCTTGTCCTTTCAATGCCAGGATGCCTATCTAAGCAGATAATCATGGAGCCTTTCCTTCAAGGCAGGCAGGCAGGATGGATGGCCTGGATGGGTGCCTCTTGCAACTGTCTCCCAATGGGAAGGCAACTGTAGATAAGCCAACGTTCCTGACACTCAAAAGTTGTTCAAGGCAGCAGGTGCTAGGTACAAGAGGGAGCCAAAAACAGAAGTGACACCATGGATAAATTCCAGTAAGGAGCAAGGGTGGATGTGCATCAAATAAATCCACAAAACATTTCCCAACTTTTGTTGCTAATGGAGGCAAAAATACTGCAGCCCTTTTAGAAACTCCACTGGGATCAGTACTAGTAGATCTTGAATGAAGATAAAGCTATTCCATTAGCCTTTAAAAGCTGTACAGAGTTGGCTTTTGTCATTTACATTACATTACATTAAGCATTTAGGACTTTATATTCCTAAAAATATTATAAATATATGGACATGTTACCATAGATAGCTACATAAAAGTCCATCCAGCCATTTAAACTTTTTAACCAGTTTAAAATACAACACCCTCAGATAGGATGACCTTAAATTTTTTCCTGTTTTAATTTTCATAATTGGCTTATCTGCAGGTCACCCAATTTTCATAAGATTAGCGGAACCCAATTTTTTTCTGGTGTATTTTAGCACCTAAAATTTTCTTCTTATCCTCAAGTATGTATGATAATATATTTAGAAAAACCCATTTTGGATATTAATTGGCAAATGTAAACCCCACTAAGTTCATGGGATACCATGAATGCCATTAAAATGAATATTACTCCACGAATGATTGGTGTTTTAAGGGGTCTTCGGATTGAATCCAAAATAAATATTATTTTCAGATAAACTACCGATGCAACAAAACCAGCACTGAGAGAAGAGTGGACTGCCACAAATAGCAAGCTGTGTTGTGTTGCGAGGTGTGTTGTGTTGCTTGTCCTATCCTTCTCCTTTGGATCTAAGTGGGGCAAACTAGCTCTCCGTTGTCCTGTGTGCGAATCCATCAACCCTGAGAATCTCACCTTTCTGATTCCTGCCAGGATTTTTCCGATTCATAATCTTTCCCCGCTTTCTCAGCTTTGTCCTCTTTTTCTTCTCTCTTCCTGCCTCGTTTCTTGCGCTCTTCTTCTTCAGGAGGTTTACTCCTGCAAGTCAGGAGACACTCCAAGACCCGCTGGTGTTTATCCGAGTTGGCGATGTGAGCCCTCACAAGGGTCTCCAGTTCATTCCACATAATCCTGTACTGTTCGTCCCTGGACGAGTACACAAAGGAGGGATCCCAAAGTAAACAACAGCAACAACAGAGCTCAAACATCAAAATTTTACTTTTACTTCTGTTTTTTTTCTCTTTTTTTCTGGAGATTCAGGTAGTCCTTGAGCCCAAAACTTATTTACCAGTCTATCCATCATATATTTCTCTCTCTCTCCCTCTCAATCATATCTATCTATCTATCTATCTATCTATCTATCTATCTATCTATCTATCTATCTATCTATCTATGATCCTATCTATCGTATCTATTTATATCTAAAATCTCCCTGTCTCTCTCCTGTCAGTCTAGCTATATCTACCTACCTACGTATCTCAACTGAGCCCAAAATTTCTGTTGCCAAGTGAGACAGCTGTTAAAATGAATTTTGCCCCATTTTACAAGCTTGCTTTGCCACAGTTGTTAAGTGGATCACTGCAGTTGATAACATGGTTGTTAAGTGAATCTAGCTCCCCCATTGACTTTGCTTTTCAGGTCAAAAAGGGGGATATGATCCCAGAAAGCTGCAACTGTCATAAATACATGCCAGTTGCCAAACAATAACTATGGCTGTAAGTGTGAAAAACAATCATGTCACCTTTTTTTCACTAGTCAACAGTCACTGAACAAACTGTTGTAAGTCAAGGACTACCTGCATTTAAACTGCCCCTTCCAAGATGGATTCAACTCTGTAGAGAAATGGGAGTCATGAAAGCTGCCCACTTTCTTACAGCATATTGTATTACAGCAGCTTCTTTTGATACACCTTAGTATAGTAAAATATAGTCAAATAAACAAAATTATACTGTTGGTGGGAAGGAACCTGTTCATCTCTGGGTCCAAAATTTAATTTTAATTATGTACTAAAAGTGGGGGGAAAACATTCTTGCCTTTTAGGGCCCTTCCCTCTCGTTCCAACGGTGGATATCGGCAAGGGATCGTTTTTCCTTTCCATTTCCACTAGGCTGTAAATCGTTTTCTGACAAGTGAGCACATCTTCATCCATCAGGGCTTCTTTGACAATGACGCTGGCTAATGGCACCACCTGGAAGATTCAAAAAGGAAAGGAAATGAAAAGGAAGGTTTCTTTGTGAACTTCCTCGACAGGCATTATCAACTGCGATGCTCAGACGGGTTTTCCATAAAGCGAATGGTTGGCATTGCTGAAAGTTTCCTTATTGGATGGATTTCCATGCCAATCGCATCCAATCTCACAAATCTTATGAATAGTAACCGCTATAAAGGGAAGGCATCACTTGGTTTCGTGGGAATGCTTTCAAATACAGGGAGTGTCAGGATTCTAGCAGTCACCCCCATTTAAATCATGAGTCTCGAGCCAAACTTCCAAAACTTCAAAAGGATTTAATTGGGAGTTAGCAGGTCTGGCACTACCTGGGTGTGATGACCCGGGGCGTGGCACAAAAATAACGAAGTCACCAAAGTAGATAAATTCCCTTTAATGCCTCCAACTTGGCCCCCCAATGTCCAGTTATCTTCGGCTGGAGATCAAACTCTTCCAAAAAACAGTCTACAAAGGAAATGTAGTCTGAACCCAAAGTAAAGATAATTAGAAATTAAAAAACAACAACACAAACCATGCTGAAGTAATTAACATGACAGGCCAGGAAGATAAATTGCAGACTTTCAAAGGATAACGCAGCACCCACAGTTGGGAGGATGCCTCGACAAAGATAATGCACGATTTGCTTCCAGCAACTTTGCCATGCGGTTTGCCCTTTTAAACAGTCTTTCCAGCTGCAGCCCATGAAGGGGATCAGGGCCCTTTCCTCTCCCATAAGCCACGTTGCTCCCTTTTCCGTTCCTCCCTGCATGCCCTAGGATGAAGAGGGGATAGTCCTGGGTCTTCCTCTGAATGCCCAGCCGGACTGTGCCCTTCCCCCTTTTCGTCCACAGCCATCAGATCCACCCTCCCACTCCCTGTCAGCTGCTCAATCTCCCCTTCAGAATCTGACTCCAACAATGGCATGACACTGGGTATAGCTGACTTTGAGACACATAATTTGTATTCTCCAATGGGACACATCCATAGCCAAGAGTTCTCAATCATGTTCTTCGAACAGCCAACTCAGCTTTTTTAATGCCGACATGCAAGATGCAAAAACAGCCACCAAGAAAGAAGGAAGAGATGCTAGAAGACTTGGAGGAACACAAGAGTATACAGAAATAGATGGTTTTGTTGTTTAAGACCCACTTGTATAACTGTTCTGACCCAGCTCCTCAAACACTACAAACCCCCTGAAATGAATTCAAGATATTCCTTTATTAGGAGTGCTGCTAGCCCCAGCAAAAAGTTTATCTCTCATCACAGGCTAACAAGTCCGTCTGGCAGGGAAGATGAATATTTGTTTGCCACATCTATTCACCTCCACCCCTTGCCTTTTATCCCCAGAGCTAAGAGTGGGGCTTCGCTAGCAGTGGTGGCTCTTCCGTCCCAAAGACCGGCCCATAGATTTCCACTGCTCTCCTCTCCTCTGCCTTCTGAGCATCTGCGCGTCAGGCACTGGACCCGGCTGTTCCTCCTCTTCCTCATCAGCCACCTCCAGACCTGGCTCTTCCGTCCCAAGGACCGGCCCATAGATTTTCACTGCTCTCCTCTCCTCTGCCTTCTGAGCATCTGCGCGTCAGGCACTGGACCCAGCTGTTCCTCCTCTTCCTCATCAGCCACCTCCAGACCTGGGAGCTGTTGACTCTTCCTTTGAGGGCTGATGGATGGCCCAGGCTCCATCTCTCTCTCTCTCTCTGCCAGCTCCATTCCCTCTTCCCCCTCGGAGATCTCAGATTGCTTTGATGCTGACCCGGACTCCCATGCCTACGTCTCCTCCGATTCGGCCGCTGGAGGCCACAACAATGACTTAACCATCGAGCAGTCCTCCCAGGGATGTTCAATGGCCCAATATACTTGAAGAGTTCCACTTTCAGTGAGATTTGGACAGTTGTAAGTGAAACGTGACCCATGGCTGGGAACTCAAGGCACCCAGGATTACCTACCGCCTGCATGTTGAATATGGTGGTCTGTGAAATAATCATGGGCCAGTAACGGGTATGTTTCTCCAGCTGGTCTTTGGCTCTTTCCAAAGGAACCTCGAGACTGTCATCATTCTTGTACCTGGGCTCTAGGAAAGGAGCGAGCCTATTTTCTCTCATAAATTCACCAAAATCCTACGTAGAAAAAAATAAAATAAACTCAGCAGTCTTTCCAGGAGATAGTTAAAAAACAGTGTGCGTTTTTGGTCACTACATCTTTTTAGTATTAATTTGGTTTGAAAAAGATGTTCATAGTGTTCATTGTAACAACATATAGAAAAATTCCAACTTAAAAAAAAATTACTTGTGCGCTGTTTTGAAAAGCTGGGACATTCACATGTTCTAGTGACATCAAATGCATCATCACTATGGATCAAGGATGGTTCATATCTCAAAGTCTATTTCTATCAGGATTGAAGCTGAAGAGTTTAACCTTTGTGTTCTGACTCAGCTTCCCAAAGACAACAAACCCTCTGACGTGAACTCAAAAGATTCCTTTATTAGGAGTCCCGTCAACCCAGCAAAAAGTTTCTCTCTCACTGCAGGCTAACAAGGCCATCCAGCAGGGAAGATGAATAGTTGTCTGCCATATCTATTCATCTCTGCCCCCTGCCTTTTATCCCCAGAGCCAGGGTGGGGCTAACTAGCAGCGGTGGTTCTTCCATCCCAAGGACCGGCCCATAGATTTCCACTGCTCTCCTCTCCTTTGCCTTCTGTGCATCCATGTGTCATGCACTGGACCCAGCTGTTCCTCCTCTTCCTCATCGGCCACTTCCAGACCTGGGTGCTGTTGACTCTCCATCTGAGGGTTGATGGACAGCCCAGGCTCCACCTCTGTCTCTTTTTCTCTCTCTGCCAGCTCCATTCCCTCTTCCTCTTTGAACCACCCAGGTTGCCCTGGTGCTTGTCCTGACTCCCATGCCTCCTCCTCCTCTGATTCGGCTGCCCACAGGCCACAACACTTTGTTTTAGATTTAGATTTAAGCCAAACTCACGGTAATCCTGTAGTCGGTGACCCTGCCCCCACACCCTTCACTTATGGAAGGGGGATCCTCCAGAATGGATCGAGAACTGCTTAAGACGTGCAGGAAAATCTCCCCTCCGTGACTGCTCAGCATGTGACTGATTACTTTAGAGCCAGACTTGCGGGGTTGCTCCAACAACACAGAACGGCCTGTGGAAAAAAGGAAAATGCTTTATGAATTATTTTGCGCGATGCTCTGTGTGACATCAAATCATCCTTCTGGTTTATAATAAAGAAGAAAAAGAAATCAATCAAATAACAGACTTCTAGATTCCAAGAAGGAGATTATCCTACAGCAGAAGGAAGATTCAAGTTAAACCGAAAGCTGCAGGTGAACAGGCATCATAAACTGGTGAATACTACGAAACCCAGATATTCAAAGTTAAATTCAAGAGATGTGTAATTTGCTGTTTTAGGAAGGACAATTTTACCACCAGTCAAACAGGACACAGTATATTTCCTTTGGGCATAGATTTTACATTATTTCAGAAGCCTGGTTAGATGTTTATATGTATTTTGATATATTGTTACTAAATGGTTAGATGTGATATATTTAGGCGGTTTGTGTCAACTGAATATCCTTTGGGACATATGTTTTTGCTGCAGAGGTATATTTTTGTTTTATACTTTTTGTGTTTTGTTTCGACACGATCACTAATTCAATTTGCTGCACGTGTGCGTATAGCCTTTTCAAAAAGTTGCCACTGTGTATTTCTTCTCTATATCTTGTCTTGGCTCACAAAGTAAGTGACTGTTGGAAGTGGCTTAAGGAAGGTGATTCCATTCCGAATTGCTCCGATCTTTCGTGGTTCTACTTTACTTTAAATTCGCCTTTTGTTTTCCTACACTTTTATTTGTATATACTGTGAATGCTCGGAAGGCCGCCACCTGCCCCACTTCAGCTCCCACTGAATAAAACCTCTATCATACTGATCACAGAATGCACAAGAATCTGCCCCTCTTGATGGTGAAACTATGGCACACGTGCCGTAAGTGGCATGCAAAACCATTTCTGCCGGCACACAAGATGTCGCCCAGAAAAGATGCACTGCACATGCGTGCGCACCTCCCAACAACCAGCAGGTTGTTGGGTAGCTGCCGTGCCTGTGCAGGGGGCAGGGCAGGCATGTGAAACACATGCGCATGCACATAGGCGCGTGGTACATGGGGGATCATGTGCGTGTGCGCAGACACGCAGGGCATGCAGGGGGGGTCATGAGTGCATGGGTAGGGAGTAGGGAGGTCGCATGTGCATTGCATTATGGGTGCAGGCACATGTGCGCTTTCAGCACGCGACGATGAAAAGGTTAGCCATCAGTGGTCTAGACGCTGAACCAGTAAAAACTGGACTAGCTCTTATGAAGTGAATCTGCTATGGCCTGTCAGCCGCTGGCCCCTCAAACAGCCGAATCAGAGGAGGAGGAGTTGTTGGGCGTCAGAGTCAGCATCCTAGCAACCTGGGAGCTCCGAGAGGGAAGAGGGAATGGAGCTGTCAGAGAGAGAGAGAAACAGAGGCAGAGCCTGGGCCTGGAGGTCTGGAGGTGGCTGATGAGGAAGAGGAGGAACAGCCAGGCCTAGTGCCTGACGCACAGAAGGCAGAGGAGAGGAGAGCAGTGGAAATCTATGGGCTGGTCCTCAGGACAGAAGAGCCACTGCTGCTAGCGAAGCCCCACTCTAGCTCTGGGGATAAAAGGCAGGGGGCGGAGATGAATGGATGTGGCAGACAACTATTCCTTTCCCTGCCGAACGGACTTGTTAGCCTGTAAGAGAAACTTTTTGACGGGGCTGCCGAGACTCCTAATAAAGGAATCTTTTGAGTTCACGTCAGAGGGTTTGCTGTGTTTGGGGAGCTGGGTCAGAACAGAATCTTGCCTCAATAACAGAATAGAAGATTCTCCCTTCCAAATCCATCCTGTCTGCCCAACTTAAAATAAAATAAGGCTAACAGCATCCTTTTCAGGAAAGGAAAACCAGAGTCCACCAAGGCATGAGCTGAAGCTCCCTCATTCGCAAGAGAATTCTTCCATTTTTGCCCAAATTGTGGATTCTCTGTTAAGAGCTGAAGCGGATTCCAAAATCTCAACCCACACTGAATCTGACCTCTGCCTCGGATGATGTTTCTCCTAGTTGAACCCCAAATGCACTGTCAGTAAACAGCAATCGTTTCGTTCGAAAATTGAGTGAAAATGTTTTACCGTTAAGAAGAAAGTTGGTTAGGCAAGAGGAAGGCCGGCTGTTCACATCAACGGGGGATATCCTGTATGCTCCGGTGCAATAATGCAGTTCTGGGAGATAAAAAAGGAGAATTTTTTACAATTCTTAGAGACTACCTGATCTCAATGAAAAGTTATATTCTCTACAAAAGAGTTTGAAGTTATGTCCTTGTTTAAAAACATGACCTTGTCCCATTGCCATAATTTAGAAGGGGGAGAAAAAAGGAACAAATAGGACAATCTCTAGAATCAATCAATGTGGGAAAAGCTTTAGAAGAAAAATGGATATTTACCGACACTATTTGTTCTGGGGGTACACCATTTTAAAGTGATGGTTTCTTTGAATGTGCCCTCTTTGCTGCTGCCACCCATGTGATTATCACCTGCGATGCACAATTGAAAGATTAATATAACTTAATAAAAGTGAAATACTCCTCATGCGTCATCACAAAACCTCAAGAGCTGTAAAGCTTACAAACTTGAAATTTGCCCCGTATGTTCCTCTTGTCTTCTAGGTGCCCACTAAGAAAGGATTCTTTGAAATGACCATCAAAGCATTAATATTTCTGATATTATTATTATTATTATTATTATTATTATTATTGTTGTTGTTGTTGTTGTTATTATTATATCATGCTCTGATGCCTACTCCCCCTCCGCACCTGAAAAGAAATCTCTTCCAACAAGCAGGAGAGGAGTTTCAGTTTCACAGCAGAAAGCAGTTTTAGTACAGAATGGTTGAGCTAAGCCATGACCAGGCTCCTTGCTGTCTCCTTGCTCACACAGAAAATACTATTTCAGTTTCCAAACAGCCCTCAACTCTCTCACACACTGACAGGACGCTAGCCAGATGACTACAAATGGATGCTGGTAGGCAGAGGCAGAATTTTTTTCACCTTATTTTCCTCCCCCCAAACTAAGTCAAATCACATAGTTTTGTATTGAGCTAGTATTTTAATAGAAACTCGACTGAAAAGGGGACAGAATAATGGTCTTGCTACAACGAGCATTAACTAAGGGAAACAAGAATGTATGCTGTTTGAGGTCCCCGTTATATTCTGTAGACATCCATTGGCATTAATTTTACTCTGAAAGACACAGGAGCCCTGGTTTGAATTCTGGAACACTCTGAGCAGAGATTTCTAGTTTTTCTTTCTATAAAACTTCTTTGGATGTCAAAATAGTAAATTCCTTTTTTTTTTTTTTGCTGGTACAAGAATTGCTGTGGGTCCTATCCAGTAAGCTTGGATGCTTTAAAATGATATACAGCAATAGCACTTAAGACTTATATATATCGCTTTATAGTGCTTTACAGCCCTCTCTAAGCAGTTTACAGAGTCAGTGTATTGCCTCTAATAATCTGGGTCCTCATTTTACAACCTCAGAAGGAGGGAAGGCTGAGTTAATCTTGAGCCAGTCAGGATTGAACTGGCAATCTTGCTGGCAGCCAGCAGAATTAGCCTGCAATACTGCATTCTAACCACTGCGCCACCATGACTCATAGATGAATTATTTATTTGTTCCTTTGCAGATACAAAGAGGGCTGTGAAAATATTTACAGATCCCTCACATCCCAGACAGAAACTGTTTCAACTCCTTCCCTCAAAACGACACTATAGAGCTCTGCACACCAGAACAACTAGACACAAGGACAGCTTTTCCCCAAAAGTCATCACTCTGCTAAACAAATAATTCCCTCAACACTGTCCAACTATTTATAAAGTCTGCACTACCATTACTATTAATCTTCTCATCACTCCTTATCGCCCATCCCCTCCCACTTGTGACTGTATGACTATAACTCTGTCGCTTGTATCCTTGCGATTTATATTGATTGTCCCCTACTATTGTCCCCTATGACTATCATTAAATGTTGTACCTTATGATTCTTGATGAATGTATATTTTATGTACACCGAGAGCATTTGCACCAAGACAAATTCCTTGAGTGTCCAATCACACTTGGCCAATAAAGAATTCAATTCCATTCCATTCTATCCTATCCTATTCTATCCTATTTTATTCTTTCTATTCTATTTTTTTAATTTTATTTTTGCCATACTCACCACTTTTTAAAAAGTCTACATGGGCTTCCTTATAATGTAGCAGTTCTACATCATAATTGGCAGAGGTGTTGGCATGTTGTTCTTCCTGGATTTTTTTCAAAAAGAAACAAAAATCAAGCACTGTAACGTTCTGTGAACAAACATTTTTCTTCGTTTAGTTTCTTTTTCTAACAGAGGGACAATTTTACCTTTTGCCTTTTAATACAAAATGGCCAAAAGGGAAAAAAAAAACTAGAATGCTCACAATATGAAATAGATTAGAATTCTGGAAAAAAAAAAGAGATGCCTTTTCATACAAAAATAAGCCGAAGGCAGCTTGATCCAAAGTTTACTGAGGAAGTCCTACATTTTTGCCTATTTTCAGCTGACAAATTTCAGTTTGCAAAAACCTCCAGGTTTCTTGAAATTATTGTTTTCCTGGCCTAGGGAGAAGCCAAGAGGTGAACTAGTTTTAATTGACAACAGATTAAAATAAAAACAGCTGATATAAAAACAGATCCAGCACCCACTTCTGTCCAGTGATAAGATGGCAGATAAGGAAGATTTTCCATTTCTTAAAGAATT
Organism: Pseudonaja textilis; assembly: GCF_049901715.1. Classification (NCBI taxonomy): domain Eukaryota; kingdom Metazoa; phylum Chordata; class Lepidosauria; order Squamata; family Elapidae; genus Pseudonaja; species Pseudonaja textilis. The sequence continues at coordinate 26,808,440 of NC_141994.1, read as the reverse complement.
AATAGTAATCAAAAAGTTAGCTGTTGAGCAGTGCAGTCGCCTAGAGGTGGAGCTCTCGCCTCACAATCAGGAGGCTGTAAGTTCGATCCTACGTAGAGGCAGATATTTCTCTCTCTGGGCATGATGAGAATATATCTGGCGAACAAAACTCCACATTGGCAACAGGAAGGGCATCTGGCCAGTGAAACACTCAGCTCCATTCAGTTGCCCAGACTCCACCCTGCAAGGGATTATGGGGTCATTAAAAGAGGATGATGAAAAGCTAGCCATTCATTATTTTTTTTTATGGAAGTGTGGGGGTTTGTGGGGTGGGGGGAGGTTAATAAGAGAAGCCACACATTATCTGGCTGCCACAGCTGAAGCCTAGAAGCTGCATGCAGAAGGATAAAAAAAAAAAAGAAGCAAAAGAAGCACTTAAAAAAAAAAAAAGCAAAATGTAAGCAGTGTTTTTTAAACGGCTGGGGCAGACCTACACACATGATGTATATGGCAGATTAGCAAAACCAACTGACCGAGCTAGGGCTTCGTTGTTTGTTTTAAATGAATCATACAGAGGAAAGAGATGTTGCAAGAAAGGGCAAAAGGCAAGAAGAGAAAAGCAGAAGGGCAGCTCGGAGGTCAGTCAGTTGCCAACAAGGTATTTGCAAACATTAAAAGGCATCTTAGTCCAATGCAATTAAAACGGCTAAATCCTGCCATCGATGCTATTTGTGATCTGTGCAGTGGATTTAAAATCCAGCAGACAACACTGACTTTTATTCTAACTTTTCCTTCTGTGCAGTTTTTTTTAAAAAAAAACCAATGCAAACAGAAATGCTTTGTTTTCTTACATCTGCCCGATTGTAATTCGTATCTCTGGCTTCCTCTAGCAGTCGTAGTAAGGCCGATAAAACGGAGGAAGAAGGGGAATAAACTAGTTTGCTTTGCTCCCCATTTTTTGACCATCCTTGCCGCCATTGTTAAGTAAATCGCTGCAGTTCTTAAATTAGGACGCTGGTTGTTAAGTGAAACGGGCTTCCCCATTGACGTCGCTTGTCCGAAGGTTGCAAAAGGGGATCACGTGAGCCACCCCCAGGGACACAGCAGCTGCAATGATTCGCTTAACAATGGTGGAAAGGAAGGTCGTAAAATGAGGCCAAGCTCACTGAACAAACATCTCGGTAAGGTAATTTAGGCGTTCGGTTGTGGTCGTACGTCGAGGACTAACGGGGCCTGATTTGGGAAAGGCGTCCCTTTTGCTTCCTACTTTGTTACAAACACCTTCATGTGGAGAGGCCGTAGAAACGAGATGGAGGGAGAGAAAGGCTGGCTAGGCCACTAAAAGGCACAAGGGGCAGCAGGGGTGGGGGAATTTCTAACACAGGCTTTGGAAACGAAAGGATCGCAGACCAAGTCATCTGAAGCAAACATGGCTATGGTTCCCATCAAATAAAAATAAGAAAACCAGCCCGGATGCCACATTAACAATGGAATAAACTGCTAAAAAGCCAAGGAGGCTATTGGTTTTGTTCTGTGATCCTTTTTTCTTTCTTTCTTTCTTTTTTCCTTCTTCCTCCATCAAAATTTACTAACCTGGTCACAGACATTGAATGTAGGCTAATAAAAAGGAAAAAAAAAAGAGAAACAAGAAAAAAAAAGTGATAATGAAGAGGGGAGGAAAAAAAAATAAAAAAGCAAAGGCAATCATTTGCAGTAAAATTAATCGTTAAAAAAAAAATCCTGTTCGATGGATTAAACGGGCCCAGCGGCCTCAGCGGGAGGAGGCTGTTTGGAGGGTGGGGAGGAGAAAGGGGGGGGGGCTTACCTTCATTGGGATGTTAGTGATAGTGGTGGAGGCCAGATCGAAATGCTGCTGAACTAAAAGGTTCAGTCTGGTGGCCAGGTGCCGTCCAGCCCGAACGCTATGGACTTCGCTGGTTAAAACAGGAGAGAGCTTTTTCAAAGAAAAGACAAAAGACACACACATACGCGGGTGTGGAAAGGACTCCGTAAGCCATCAATTAAGAGAACCGTTTGAAAAAAATATATATGCGTTTCATCAGTTTGGAAAATTTATATAAGCCACCCCCCGCCTACTCAAGCTCACGGGGATGCTAGGTGGCTCTTACAGAAAATAAGAACACAAGATAGAAGATATGAAATAATAAAATAAATAAAATATAAAATAAAATAATAAAAATATAATAAAATAAATAATAAAATAAAATAAATAAAAATAAAAATAAATTAAACTATAATAAAATAAAATAAAGTAAAATACACTCAAGCTCATGGGGACTCTAGGCAGCTTACAGAAAATAAAAACAGAAGGTAGAAGATATAAAATAATAAAAATAAAATAACATAAAATAAAATAAAAATAACATAAAATAATAAAATACAATTATAACTGACCTACATATACCCCTCAGTGACAATAAACAGTCAAATTAACCATTTGATGGGCTCCATCGCACTCTGGGTTCCCCAGGCCTGTTGGCAAAACCACGTCTTCAGAGCCATTACGAAAATGGAGGCTGGTATAGTTTTGGAAGGGATAATATTCGAAAGAGAGGGAATCACCACAGGGAAGGCCCTTCTTCTGGGTCCCAATATATACCTCCTTAGGGGACAGGACCCACAACAAGAGCTGTGGTGGCGGAGTGGTGAGAGTACAGTATCACAGGCTAACTCACTGCCCACTGCTAGCAGTTTGATCTTGACCAGCTCAAGGTTGGCTCAGCCTTCCATCCTTTACCGGGGTCGGTAAAATGAGGACCTAGATTGTTGGGGGCAATAGGCTGACTCTGCAAACCTCTTAGAGAGGGGCTATAAAGCACGGTGAAGCGATATATAAGTCTAAGTGCTATTGCTATTTCTGCCATGGTGGTGCAGTGGTTAGAATGCAGTATTGCAGGCAAACTCTGCCCACTGCCAGCAGTTCGATCCTTATCAGCTCACGGTTGACTCAGCCTTCCATCCTTCCAAGTTGGGTAAAATGAGGACCCAGATTGTTGGAGACAAGAGGCTGACCCTGTAAACCACTCAGAGAGAGCTGCAAAGCCTTGTGAAGCGCTAAGTGATAGTCTAAATGATAGTACTATTCCTTGCTTTCTTGCTCTAGCGCCTTGGGCGGATGTGCCGGGCAAGAAACGGTACCTGTATAAGCTTAACTGATGTTTTAAAGACACAATTCACAAACCAATGTGAGTTTATACGTTGCTTTAAGAGACTTACCTCTTTTTTAAGGTGATCGGATACAAGGCTTTCTTCCCCGACAGGATACGTATGAATTAAAACCAGCTCGCATTTCTGGATCTGCATAAGACTGAAGAAGACGAAATATTTTGTTATAAAGTAAATAATGGCACATTCAATCATTGGTGAAAACTTAAGACCAAAAACTTTCAGAGGTCATCGGAATGTTTACGGGATTGTGGTTATTATTAAATTCAGGAAATATCTAGGCAGAAAGAATCTCTAAACTCCAATAAATATTCTACGTGCTCTCTTACATTCTTCTGTGCCAATTTTCTGATAGGAGCATTTGGCCACCAATTTCTCATTACATGAAGGACAGGTAAGGATTCTCAATCAACTAGTTAAAGACATTGATGGAATACAAATATTAGAGTTTCATTAAATGGATACTGAATTCTTAGATCCTAAATCCTGGAATTTTGTTAGCTCTAATTAAAAATATCAAAAATGGAACTGGGTACTCTCCTATTTGCTCTACCACTGAATTACTCCACTTCTTGGGCAACTCATGCAGAAGGTCCCACAACTGACAAGCCCTTGCAGACTCTATGTCCACAATGCAACTGCACACTTCATTTTTAAGATTATACATTCCAAACATAAGATACAGCCAAAATGATATTAATTTGTGCACTTACTGATCAGAATTAGCCGCTAACTTATTGTGTTCGTGTATTGTTTCCTGGACAAATTCCTCAAGCATTCGTACATGGCTATCACTGGAAAGGAAGGGAATAAAAAACACCCAATTTTAGAAAAAAAAAAGAAATATAGAAAGTAATCATCATAAACCATGGAAATGTGAATATGTTTTTCTTTTAAGATTGTTTTTAAAACACGCATATTGTATACCCCAGTGCTCTAATAAATAGCCTTTTTTCTGATCTGATGTTGAAAAGCTGTTAAGTTTTCAATTTGTAACAGTTTTGCTACTGTTTTGTCCTGATCTGGAAAACTGGGAAAAAAATACTCCATGGTAAAATGCTTTTTTCTTATTCCCAAGGAAGAAACATATCAGTATAACCACCACCAAGTTTGCTCAACTCAAGGGAGATTTTAACTTAACAATTACTTGATTACTAATTGATAACTTGATTCCAAAGTTAACTGAGAAATGTTTATATGGATTCAGGATCAAATTCATGAAGCATGATGGTCTTCAGTACAGGGAGTCCTCCAGTTACGACCACAAAAATTGAGCCCAAAATTTATGCTGCTAAGTGGGACATCTGTCAAGTCAGTTTTGTCCCATTTTAAGACCTTTCCTGCCACAGTTGTTAAGTGAACCACTGCAGATGTTAATATGGTTGTTAAATGACTGGCTTCCTCATTGACTTTGCTTGTCAGAAGGTAATAAGAGGGGATCCCATGACCCCAGGGACACTGCAACCATAAATATAAACCAACTGTCAAGCATCTGAATATCAATCATGTGACCACAATGGTCGTTCATGTGAAAAATGGCCGTAAGTCGCATTTTTCCAGTGCCGTTGTAACTTTGAATGGTCACTAAACCAACTGTCTTAAGTCGAGGACTATCTTTATTAACAAATGTTCTTTTTAGTAGATGACTTGGACCAAGAATATGCAAAGGCCCAGCCCTTCAATATTGCATCAAAACAACAACAGCAACACGGATACAGCCGTTCTCTTCCTCAGGAGTCATGCTTGATTCCAAGGTGAATGTTATGCTCTCAATCTGCTTGGTGACTGTGCAAATGGCCACGCTCCACTGCTTGACATTTTAGTCTCACACACAGAGGTAGTCCTCGACTTATAACAGTTCATTGAGTGACCGTTTGAAGTTAGGTGTCAGGATTCCGGCAGTGACCCCACCATTTAAATCATGAGTCTCGAGCCAAACTTCCAAAACTTCAAAAGGATTTATTGGGGGTTAACATGTCTGGCACTGCCTGGGTGTAGCTAGCTCTGAGGCACATCATTCCTTGTCACCCTGGACCCTGGTTTTCCCTCCACCCTCTGGGTGTATCTTAATTCATATTCTCCAATGAGACACATCCATAGCCAAGAGTCACCAATCAGGCTCTCCAGTTAGAATTCTGCAAGGCAGAAACTTCAGTCACCTAGTTACTATCTTTGAAAAACTATTGATGGAATGCACTTTCGATTTCTAAACTACTGCACTGCTCTTTCAAACCCCTCTCCACCCTCCCTATCTGTTGACAACTCTAAAAAGACTATAGAAATATTTTATGACTTGACACTAGGGTGAAAAAAGTGACTTTTTACTTATGACCATTTTAGCATCCCCCTGGTCACAGGATCAAAATTCAGACACTTTGGTGACCGATTCATATTTATGACAGTTGCAGTATCTTGGGGGGGGGGACCCCTTTTGAGACCTTCTGACAAGCCAAGTCTGTGGGGAAGCCGGATTCACTTCACCACCGTATTAGTAGCTTAAGTGTGATTCACTTAACGACGGTGGCAAGAAAAGGCGTACAATGGGGCAAAACTCCCTCCATGGCTGTCTCGCTGAGTGACGGAAATTTTGGGCCTCCACTGTGGTCGTTAAGGCCAGGACTAGCTGCACAAACCTCACAGGCAATTCAGCATGTGGCTGGGGGTTGGCTTAGCGCCAAGGCTGGCACTTTTAACACAATGGGGTTGCGTATGTGCGTCACAAACCTCTTTGCGTTAGTAATGCAGATGATCCTCCCTCTGTTTCCAACACGGTCGGCGTTCTCCATGAGGGAGGTCCGGGCTTCATGCTGGTACTCGGTAATTTTGCAAAGAGCTTCTACAGCTGCTACTAAGCCATGTAGGATACTACAGCATTCTGGGTCCGCACGAGGATTGGGAGGCCCCACCGCGGCCAAAGCGGCCATTAGCTGATCAAGAAAGACATAAGTTTGTTTCCTCCATAACGTTCTCAAGTTTCCATATTCTAAGATATGGGAACTATTTTATTGATGGCTAGAGAAAAACTATGAAAGCTAGAAACAGCTTTCATAATAGATTATTGAAATATAGAAAATAGGTTAATAGAATTAAAAACATGCTAAGAAGGGGAGAGTTATAGTAATAGAGATATTATATGTATCAATAAGAATAGAGAATTAATAGCAAAGTCATGAACATGGATGTAAATTTTAATTGTTACTGCAAAAGATATTTGTACCCAGATGACATACCGTTAAATGGAAGATGAATTGTATGTACTTTAAATAACATTTACAAAAAAAAAGAGTATTCTTCATTTCCAAAGCTTCATTTCCAAAGAGACACTAGTAAGTAGTTTCTTCTGTATAATTTAATGGGTATGGATCCACCACCCTGGGATTAAAACTAGGAATGCTTCTTTCCAGTCCTTCTTCTCTAAACCTAAAGCCATCTTCTTAAGGTCTGCTTCATAAGTGTCCTACCGTGCTGAAGAATAGCAATTGACTGCCTGGGATTTAGACTTAGTTCTTAGTTGAATTTAAGCCATGGCCTTTGATTTTAGGAGAATCTAACTCTGCTTGAATCCAATTAAATATCTGCCTTCTTTATATTTTATTTATATGTTTTTCTTTGGTATACATAAATCTTCACATCCACAGTGTGTTGTCTGGGTACAATCGATTTTGAACAGTGACGACAAAAATTTTAACATGCTATTATATAACAAGTATCATCAAAACATATTAATATTTGATCATCCTTAATTATTCCACCTTACATTATTAATTAAATATTATTTTCAATTGTAAGTTTCTAACTTCTGCTTCTATTTTCTAGCCATTGATAAAATGCCTCCCATGTTAAAAAGTATTCTGTTTCCTCCTGATTCTTAGTTTTCATTGTTAATCTATCCATCTCATCCATCTTCCTATCAAGTGGCTAAAGGTAAAGGTTCTCCTCGTACATACGTGCTAGTCATTTCAGGCTCTAAGGGGCGCTGCTCATCTCCATTACAAAGCCATAGAGCCAGTGCTTTCCAAAGAAGTTTCCATGGTCATGTGGCCAGCAGGACTAAATGCCGAAGGCACACGAAATGCTGTTCCCTTCCCACCAAAGTGGTCCCTATTTTTCTACTTGCATTTTTTTACATGCTTACAAACTGCTAGGTTGGCAGAAGCTGGGATGAGTAATGGGAACTCACTCTGTTATGTGGCGCTAGGGATTCGATTCGACCTTTCTGATTGACAAGTTCAGTGTCTTAAGCCACTGAGCCACTGCATTCCTATATGAAGTGGCTACAATTGTGTAAATTTTTTATAATTTCGTTTACCTCCTGCAAGTTTTGGTCTTCCTGGTTCCACGAATTTAAGACATTTGCTCCAGAGTCGCTTACAATGAAGTTCACCTGAAAAGTGTACGTGACAGTTTAACGACACAACCAACACTGGCTAAATATTTCCACAGTTTGGGGAAAAGTGTAACACTAACTGAGGTCCTTCTGAGAAAGACAACCCCACTGTAGATTACATGATGAGGGAACTGTCACCTTTTGCGAGAGCAAAGAATCAATACATTTCATGACATTTCAATCTGAGGCAACATCTCATTCCTTCAAATGATCTGCCAGTAAGCATCCAGTGAATAAATAGGACAGGCTGAATTTTAACACCTTAGGCATATGCCAGGTTATATGTAATGGCATGCAGTTCAAATAAAAATGATCAGATGCTGTTTTATTCACACGAATGCTTCCAGTGGTTTTAAAGAACCTACTGCAAACATTTAAATCATAAAGTAAAAAATGTTACAAGATCCCTTAGACCAGTGCCCTCCCTCAACGTTTTGGGCACCAGGGACCAGTTCCATGGAGAGAGGATTTTTGGTGGACCAGAGGGAGCGTGATTTCATGGGTTGCCTCCATCCCACGGATGGGGCATCGCTTGGTTGCACAGCCCAGTTTCTGGCATGTCGTAGACCGGTGCCCATCTACAGACCAAGGGTTCGGAACCCTTGTGTCAACTCGTAAAACATTTCTATGCCTGTTTTCGAGTTGCCATAAACAAGGGGGGAGGGAAAATCTCAAGGAGCAGTAAGTCAGTTTAAAACCAGAAGTACATTCCACGCTTATCTTACAAAGATTGTAGCTAGGCTACCGGATATTCTGCCCCTGAAAATCCTTCATTGGAGAACGTGATTGATGACACCCAGCCCATGAACCTGCTCAGTTGAAGAATCTGGCTGATGAGACACCGGGGGGTGGGGGGACAGGGTCACAGGTGACTATAAATTACATATGCCAGAGTTGGTTTCATGTAGGCTAATGCCAACATGTTGTTCCTAATAAATCTTTTGCATTCTTTTGAAGCTTGGCTCAAGGCCCATGATTTAATTAGGGCAATCGCTGGAACCCTGACACCTTGCCGTAGCAATAGCCCTTAGACTTATATAGTGCTTCACAGTGCTTCACAGCCCTCTCTAAGCGGTTTAAAGAGTCAGCCTATTGCCCTCAACAATCTAGGTCATTATTTTACCGTCCTCGGAAGGATGGAAGGCTGAGTCAACCTTGAACCTGTGAGAATTGAACTGCTGGCAGTTGGCAGAATTAGCCTGCAATGCAGCATTCTAACCACTGGCCACCACAGACTGACAAACATACTTGTTGGGGCCTATAGAGAACCATGAGCCAAAGGATTTGGCCCCTCAGTACACGTACCAGGGGGATAAAATGGTAGCAGAAGTCTGCTATCTTTTTCCTAGAATGTAGCAGATCATATGAACGTACAGCACAATGTGTTTACACAAAAATGGATGGGAAGCATGCCAGGAATAGCCTCTATATGGCTGACATTTAGTGTTATGAACTAAGGTTTCTTCAAGCTTCTAGTTAATTAGTTTTCCTCTATTTATATTTTAAAAGATACTAATTTAGTGTTGAACCTGAAAAATCTTGTATTTTAAAACGCATAGTCAAAATAGTAGTAACCAAAACTCATGGCTTAGCATGAAGTACGAATTAGAACAGTAGCAGAGAACCTCTTGCTTGCAAAACCTCATTGTTATAAAAGGTAAGGGTTACTTACTAGTTTTTTAAAAGGAAATATGTCATACATTATCCTGCAGTATTCCATGGAGGACTCCACTGAACATGTCCAGAGGGATCTTGATATAGGAGCAAGAGGTATAATTCCTTGTGTCCGATTCTTTACGAGCATATCAAACTCAACATGTTGTCGACAGGATTCGGCCATATAAGGACAGTGATCTACCACAAAAACTGTTTTGTGCGACTCTGAGAAAAGCTTCATTTTCTTTCTGCAATAAGTGAAATGAAAAATGTAGGCAAATACTACATCAATTAAAAATGAGGCTATTAAATGTAGACAATGATACTATAATAACATGAAAATCCTCTGCATAAGACAGCTTCTTGCACACACGAAGAATAATGTTTTAAATGAAATTAAACTATTGGGGCTGCATTGAGGAGAGGGAGATCACAAAAATGAAGATATGGAACTACCTGGTAAGTTTTCATATAATACTTTAGATTCTTAAATTAAAGTTCCATACCTTCTAAATTTCAACTGGCATTTTTTTCCCACTTCACTATTAAGATTTGTTCAGTCCAGTTGTTTTGTCTATTTATATTTTATGTTCCAAATCGACATATGTTCCATGAAACTCTTACCAGATCCCAGCATTGATTAAAAAACAGTGGGTTTTTTTTCCTTTTGATTCATGTCCTAAGCAGATCTGATCCCACTTGGCTTTTCTGAGATCAGACAAGGTCAGCCAGATGCTACAACTTCCTGCCATTAGATTGTGAATCTGGCAGAAAATAAACACACACACACACACACATATTCTGGATATCCAGTGGCCAACTGCTTCCTGATTGTTGACAAGAAAACCACATAGACAGGTTGAACTAGATTCAACTAAGACTTGGATTCAAACAGATTGGAGTTTACATCCAGGGTGGGGCAAACATTAACTTAGCACACATGCCTGAACTCAAAGCCAAAACTCAAGAGTTAGTAAACCATGAGCATCTGCAGAGTCCGAGCAACTCCTTTAACAGAAGCAAAGAGCGAAGGTTTGATTGATTCATGTCAATATGTCCTTTTCACAATCTTGATACAGGTAGTCCCGAGGGCTTACCTGTACTAACTACTATTATAAATATAACTTATTTTTTTAAAAAAATTGCTTTACTTTTAAACTAGCAGGTCCGTTCACGGGCCACTCTCATTGTCTTGGCAATTTGCTTGTCAAAGCACAGTCAGTTTGTTTGGTGACCGGTCGAAGTTAGTAGGGCACTGAAAAAAAACAAGGGACTTGTGATTGTTTTTCACACTTAACGACCATTGCAGCATTTCGCCAAGGATCACATGATCAAAATTCAGACACTCGGCAACGGACTCGTACTTACGACGGGTCGCAGAGTCCCCCGGGGTTACGGGATCCCCTTCCGCTTCCTCCTGGATTTGCTTAATGACCATGTGACTCACTTTAACAACTGCAGGGATTCCACTTACCGACCAGCGGCGAGGAAGGTTGTAAAGCAAGCACACTGAACAAAGCGTCTTGCTTAGCAACCAGGGCTCAATCGTGGTCGTAAGTCGAGGACTGCCTGCAATCAAAGGAGGAAGCAGCCATCCACCCCCTTTGCAAGGTGGGAAGCTTGATTTTAAAGAATCCAAGAGCCCCCACGAGCACCAGTATTTTTTCAACCCCAAAGGGCCTTCCTACAACACTCACACAATCACAATCATACAACGTATGTCGCCTTACTCTTGACTTTCTTCTACTTCCAGGGAGAGGATCGCGCATGCGCTCTGAGCAACTTTCACTCTCGGGCGAATGAGAGGCGGGCGGGGAAGAGAGGGAGGGAGAGAAAGTGACATCTCGCGAGACTTCGGACGGGACCCCTGATTGGCTGGGGAATTCCCCCGCCTCTTTTTTTTTTTCCAGGCTGAGCAAAACCTCGCGATGTTTCCAATTGGGGAGGGGAGCGTCCAGAGGAGAATGGAGAAAAAAAAGGAAAAAAAAAAACGCGCCTCGCGATATTTCACTAGCTTAGGCAGAGGGGAGGGGAAGGAGAAAGAGAGAGGCCAAATCTCGCGATAACTCGCTTTGCCCGCATCGCCTGCCTCTTCTTTCTCCAAGCGGTGCCAGCGAGCGGCTCTCGCCCGTACCTACCTCACCGCTGCCCCATGGGGTCGCCCGGCCGGCCGGTGCCTCTTCCTCTTGTCCTTCGAGCTGCCGCCGTGTGAAGGGGCGACGCGGTAGGCGGACGGCGAAGCGGCGGAGCCGCTGGCGTCCCTCCACATCCTCTCGCCCGCGTCTGCGCCCTGCCGGGTAGAGGGGGGGGCGGTGGCGGCAGCAAGGAATGAATCGGAACCATCGGTGAGAGAGAGAGGGGGGAGTTTTTGTGGAGGGTGCGCGCGCACGCGTCCTCCGAGGCGGATGCGCGCGGGAAGGGAGGGGGAGAAAGAGAGCGAGTGAGAAAGCGAGCGAGCGCGTGTGGCCTAGCCGCGCTCTTATTGGCTGGCGTGGTGGGCGCGCGGCCGCGACGTTTGGGAAAAGCCGTTAAACCGTTCCTGGGGGTGGGGGCGGAGGAGAGAGGAGACAGAGACGCTTTTTTCCCCCTTAAGCCCGCGAGGAGGCCGGAGATGCCTGCTAGGGTTGTTTGGCAGCCGGACCCCCCTGCCTGGGGGGGGGAGTCCCCGGGTCATATAAGAGATGTAGGGATAGGCGTAATTTATTTATTTATTTGTGCGTGTATTTATTGGTCTTGTCCCTGTGTCATATAGTATATGTGGGGATATGCATAATTAATGATGGTCATGTCCCTGTGTCATGCAATATATGTGGGGATATGCATAATTAATCAATGAATTCATGATTGGTCACGTCATAAATTCATCATAAATTCAGTAAATATATAAATAAATGACCCTGTGTCATTTGATGTGGGGATGGGGCATAGGCATAATGTTTTATTTATGCATTTATTTATTGGTCTTGTCCCTGTGTCATATAATGTATGTGGGGATGTGAGTATATGCATGTTATTTATGTATTGATTGATTGATCATGTCCCTATGTCATATATGTGGGTATATCCATAATAAAGGAGGGATGGGGGGGGGATAGGCTTTATTTATTGGTCTTGTCCCTGTGTCATAATAGATGTGGAGATATGCATAGTTAATTAGTGAATGGTCATGTCCCTGTATTATATAATGTATGTGGGGATATGCTTAATTAATTAATGGTCATGTCCCTGTGTCACGTGGTGATGTGGGTATATGCATAATTTTTTATTTATTTATTGGCCATGTTTATGTAGTGTATATTGGAGCTTGGCAGCCCTTTGAGAGCCAATTGCCACGAAATTTCATTTTCATGTATGCCAATCAGTCTACATTTAAATTGACAATAAAGATATTCTAAGTTTTAAATTCCCTCCAGCCTGGCCCAGGTCTGAAGGGAGCAAAGGCCAGGCCTGCCAAAAGGTTGGCTGAGCTTGGATCTCCCCTCCTTCTTTAATGGGGCTTGGGTGTCTCTGCAGTCTCCTTTATTTTTTAGCCTGGTGGAGTGTGTTGTATGAGGATATTTAACACATTTGTTTTATACCTCTTCCTGGGCATCATTTAATCTTTGGCAGGGAGAGACACTCTGTAAACAGAGCAAACCCCTCCTCCCTTCTGGCACTGATGGTGTTCCCTAGTTGGGCAATGAAACATCTGCAAGAACACCACCAAACTCAGAAAGCATCAAGGACCCCATTCTCCTCCCTCCACCCCTTCTAGGACTGATGACGTTCCCTAGTTGGGCAATGAAACGTCTGCAAGAAAATACAGGTAGTCCTCAACTTACAATGGTTCTTTTGATGACTGTTCAAACAGCACTGGAAAAGGGACTTATGGCCGTTTTTCACACTTCCCACCATTGCAACGGTCCCATAGTCACGTGATTGAAATTCAGATGGATGCTCGGGACAGTTGGTTCATATTTATGATGGTTGCAATGTCCCTGGGATCATGGGATCCCCTTTTATTACCTTCTGACAAGCAATGTTAATGGGGAAGCCAGTCGTTTAACAACCATATTAGTAACATCTGCAGTGATTCATTTAACAACTGTGTCAAGAAAAGTTGTACAATGGGGCAAAACTCACTTAACAAATGTCTCACTTAGCAACAGAAATTTGGTGCTCAGTTGTGGTTGTAAGTTGAGGACTACTTGTAACCAAACTCAGAGAGCACCAAGGATCCTACAATTCTCTTCCCAGCAAACCCGTTCCCTTCCAGAACTGATGATGTTACCTAGTTGGGTACTGAAATGTATGCAAGAAAACCACCCAGCTCAGAGACCATAAAGGATCCCACAGTTCCTCCTCCTCTCCCTCCCTCTTCTTGCACTAATGATTTTACTTATGGGTTCAGATACAATATTGGCTACATTAAAAATAAAATGGGATAAAAATAAAACTACAATAACATCTGTAAAATTACAAAATGCAGCTGTTACTGTAGTTTAGTGCCTGTATCAAGTTGATACGTCCATCCACTAGATTTGATATTAAGATTTCCCTAGGTTAGTGAGAATGTGATCAATGATCAATGAAGAGAATTTCTCAACAAAGTAATTCAGAAAACCCATAAATATCTAAAAACAGTAAGAAAACTTTTGCAGAAAGTTATGTTTAAATTTAGGAGCTTTATATAAAGAGTCATTTGTGATTTCCTTTTCTGTTATGAAAACTTTACACATCCAAATGTATCAGGCAGGAAGTATTAAATTAAGGTAATTTGTAAAGTAGCTTCTTGCTGCGGTTACATTGTGACAAATAATACCTTTGAACAGGAAGGGGTGGCCTGAATTGCTTGTGTATTTTACCAGTGTCACCATTTAGCAAGGGTACAATAACTACAAGCAATAGATTCCTTCTGTGAAATCAAAACTTATTAAAGTTTCCCCTAGTTCTTATATTTTGAGGATGCAAAATGTATTTTTACATTGATATTGTTGTATATTTGTTAGTGCAGAAGCCTCATTCAATGTATCAGGGTCACAAGGAGGCCTTACATACTTATACAATACTGTTTCAAAAATTAAAAGGTCTCCCAGTATGATAAGTTTTAGGACATATAGGGTGACAATATTCTATTCAAAATACAGGACATCCAGATTGGAAGAATGGCACCATCATATCCAAGAGCTGTGATTTACAAGTGATATAAATTAAGGCAATCCTGTGCAGAAGTCCATTAATCTTGCTTCTGTATTGCATCAAGATGCTAATAGAATAAAACAGTAAAGGATATAAAATCAACCTTCAGTGACATTAACAAAAGGGAAAGTTCCGCACTTTCATACTTCAGTCTGCATGTTCAGGATGCTAGGCAACTTACGCTGTTTCTGACAAAGTGGAAGGGTAGCTGGTATATAACATTATCTTTTATTTTGATTTTTAGAAATGAGTTGCACAATTGAGAAGGCCCTAGCTGATGCCAAAGCGTTAGTGGAACGACTAAGAGAGCATGACACTGCAGCAGAAGCTCTCATTGAACAAACTACCGATCTCAACAAACGAGTGGAAGCAATGAAACAGGTTTCTCTCTTAATATTTCTGATTCAGAAACTAACTAAATTAAATATGCTGTATTTTATGGTTAAGTTGTTTGAAGTGTTCAGCTTTTAAATTCACATTTGGAAGATATAAAGACAAAGTTTTATGGTTCATAATACTAATTATACTGTATCAAAATGTCCGGTTTTGAAATTGAAATTTATTCTGTCTGTTTTATAATTTCAGTACCAGGAAGAAATTCAAGAACTTAACGAAGTAGCAAGACATAGACCTCGTTCTTCCTTGGTCTTAGGTATCCAGCAGGAAAATAGACAGATCAGAGAACTACAACAAGAAAATAAAGGTTAATAAAAATTCAGTTTAAGAAGAGTCCTGTTTACTATCAAAATAGTCCAAGGTTTCTCTTTAAAATTTAGCATGCTTTATTAGGGTAGCCAAATACTTAATAGTTTACAATAATATATCAGTATTATGATGTGTGCCTGTAAAATACCTGAAGCACCTATTGCAATTATTTCCAACTTCTGGTGCTTTACGATGTGTGTGTTGGGAACAGAATGCTATACATTTTAATGTACCATTCTTAACATAGCATATGCAGCATTTGGAGCCAAAAGCATTTTTTTTCCTGAGTCCTATTCACAATAGTAATTTGCTTTACAAATATCTTTGTAATGTAATATTTGATAAATTTAAATGGCAGCCTTTTTGCCAGAGGTTATTATGAATGCTCTTCTAATTATAGCATAGCTGTACTTTCAATACCCCTTTTTACTTCCATCAGGCATATGTTATGCTGCAAAATACTTTAATGCATGGTTTCGTGTAAGGGCTTTTCATGATGAAGAAATAGTAGTCTATATAAATAAAAACTTTGGAAATTGCTGATATATTTCACAGTATTTGAATTATCTGAACAGATAGAACTTTTTCAGGAGAAAAGACAACCAAGATTCTACTTTATTCTATTTATCAAGTAGAAAAGGGGGGTGTTGTATTTACCTAGGGTTACTTGTATATACATTTAATAAATAGTAAAAATACATGTGCATGTTAAATTTGCTGTGTTTTCTAACAGAACTCCGAACATCTCTCGAAGAACATCAGTGTGCCTTGGAGCTAATCATGAGCAAATATAGAGAACAGATGTTTAGATTGCTCATGGCCAGCAAAAAAGATGATCCGGGTATAATTATGAAGTTAAAGGAACAGCACTCCAAGGTAGCAGGCCCTTAATGTTTTTATAAATCTCTTCTGGCACTGGGCTAATATGTAATATGGGCACAAAACAATACACAACTTAAATCAGATTTTACATTCTTGACCTGCAAAATGGCAATGATAGAAAGAAGATTTACAAAATCAAATCTGGCCATCAAGTTGAAAACATGATGTTCTCAACTTGATGGCCAAAATTGAGCCCAAAATTAAGTGAGACAGTTATTAAGTGAATTTTGCCCCATTTTACAACCTTTCTTGCCACAGTTAAGTGAATCACCTCAGTTGATAAGTTGGTAATATGGTTGTTAAGTGAATCTGGTTTCCCCGTTGACTTTGCTTGTCAGAAGGTCACAAAAGGGGTTTACATGACCTTAGGAAACTGCAACTGTCATCAGTACAAGTCAGTTGCCAAGCATCTGAATTTTGATCACATGAACATGGGGATGCTACAGAGTTCGTAAGTGTGAAAAATGGTCATAAGTCACTTTTTAAAGTGCCGTTGTAACTTTGAACATTCACTAAAGACACTGTTGTAAGCCAAGGACTAGTAGTTATATCAATACCCTCTGCTTTGTGGAGCTATCCCTTGTACCAGACCTGGCACTCTGAAATAATATCATCCCTCCTGGTAGATCACTTTAGCGGTTATATACATGTGAATGTGGATTCCTTATTAGCCAATAAATACTGAAAAATCTCAAAGGAAAGTTACAAAACCTTGACTGATTTTATTTGATTTATATTGCCTCCCATGTCATCTCTGGGTGAGTCACTGCAAACAAAATGATACTCAACCATGGTTTCTATAAAACTTTAGAGATATAGTGTGTAGACATCAACTCCCAGAATTTTCCACCAGCATAATCATTGCTAGGAATTATGGAAATTCAGATTACACAACTTCAAATGTTATAGGTAATTTTGGTCTGTGACCCTAACTAATATTCAGTTTACAAGGAATAATGTAATGTAATGTAATGTAATGTAATGACCTGAAAACTATTTATTACAAAGCTCTTCATATTGTGGAGGAAATATGAGACTTAGAAATATGAACAAAACAAACAAGTTTTGTTTTTTGATTATACAATTATGATTATGAAGACAATCTGTCGTAACATCAAAACAGTATTCAGGAGATACTTTAAAATGAAAGTATTGCCCTTTGTTAATGTTGCTTTACTCTTGATTTAGGAATTGCAAGTACATGTGGACCAAATCACGGAAATGGCAGCAGTAATGAGAAAAGCCATTGAAATTGATGAGCAGCAAGGTTGCAAAGAACAAGAACGTATTTTTCAGCTTGAGGTAGGATTTAAACTCTGGAAAAATGAATATATTATTTTTAAACTAGTGGATTCAAAGAATTATTAAGATAAGAATGTTAAAGTCACATACCTATCTGAAGTTAAATTGTAAGTCAAGGACTATCAGTATTTTGCATGAGCAGAGTACTGTTGCCTCAAAATTACAAGGTCCTTTTGTTTTTCCCATCCCCTTATAGTAAGAACGAAGAGAGGTCAGACTTTCAAATCAAAGAAAAGTGTATCTTCTGCATAGTCTTTAATTTTAGTACTCTTCTAAAATCTTGAGAAAATCTTTGTGCCCTAGTGGCCTCTAATGAGAGTAACATCTCTAGTAAAAGACACTTAGCTTGGGTGCAAGTACGCTGGTACTCTGGTATTCGAGGGTGGGACATCAACATCACCTCAAGGGACGGGATTGTAGAAAAATGTGGAGACAACCTTGATGAAAGATTGCAGAAGCCGTTCAGGAAAGAGAAACAACTTAGTGTTGGGAAGGGGAAGAGCATTTTAATTCTTTGTCATGCCGCTTTAAAAGCATTGTTTTGTTGCTTACAGCAGGAAAACAAAGGACTGAGAGAAATACTGCAGATAACCAGAGAATCGTTCCTGAATCTTAAGGAAGATGCCTCAGAAAGTACATCTCTGTCAGCACTAGTAACGAACAGTGACTTGAGCCTGAGAAAAAATTAAAGCTCTTATGAACACTGTCTGTTTTAACAGCAAAAAGTTGTCAAAGCAGAGATTTCCTAATGGGCATTGAAAAATTAATATATCCCAAATCCGGTTGATTCTTTTATACCACGTATCAGCGATTGGTGGAGGAAAATATTCAAAGCACAGTCATATACAGTAATTGATCTACTCCAGGAGAGAGTTGCTGTATTGCTGATGTTTTTAATCTGTTGCTTTCCTAAATTAGAGGGTTTTTTTTTTTAAGAATTCGGTTTTAGTGGATTTGCTAGTGTAACACTTGAAACTCTCTTTCATATGGGCAGGAACTTCATTTTTAAATATAAATAATTCCACAAGAATAACAGCACCTTTCTAAAATAATTTTGGTGGGGCTGGTGAGAAATTTGTTGACATTTGTTGTTGATGTTAAGTATTTTTAGCTCTTCTCAAAACTTAGGCACTAATAGGACGTGTTAAGATCAGTAAGTAAGCAATAAAAGTAAAAGGAATTTTTGCACACTGAAGTATTTCTGAAATATATTCTTTTACAACCAGTAACTGATGGGAAATATAGTAAAATTATAAAAGAAAAAACTGTTTAGATCCCTATGAAATTTAACAGATTCCACATCCTGTTTTAGTTAGCAAAAACATGCAAGAACTTTTTCTTACCTTTCAGTAAGTCAAGATAAGTTATTAACTTGTATGTAAATAACTTGAGGTTCTTATGTGCTTTTGTGTGAGATGTCTGTGAATTAAAAAAATGCTTATGAAATGCTTGAGAGTTTTATAGAATATTTTTGGAGATGACAATTATCCAATTAAGGATTGGGAAATACTTCATGCCGATAGCTAAAAGCAGTGGGGTTCAGCGGGGTTCCCTGCGCACAATGAGTTTAGATGCCTTTATTCTTTTTTACTCCTAGCCTATGAAACATTATAGCTGTTTTTTGGAAAGCTATCCCAGAATTTGCAGAATGACTTTATCAGGAAGTTGAGTATCTACCGGTTGAAAGAAGAAATGGGATAGTTTCTTTCCTAATTTTGCCTCCATGCACGAAGGGTACTTGGGAATTAAGGCAAGAGTCTCTTTAAGAATAAACCTTAACCTCCGACTTTAATAAGCCCCTGTTCAAAAATATACTGGGAGCCGCTGTTTTGATACGAGGGGCGGGTGGTCTGGCAAATGAAGTATGGTTCTCATATAACGACATGGAAAAACAGGTAAATTTGTCTTGATAAGCTGAACCTTTTTGAAAATGATCAAATGCATTTTTTGTAAGAAGAAATTCTAGTCTTCAGGGAGCCTGGCTAAAAAAGTAGGCCCCCATTAGTTATTTATAGACCACTTAACCCTAACTAGCTGAGCTGAAATTTATTTCCCACTTATTCGAGGAATGTACATAAAATTAAAAACGGAAGGGAAATGTGTTAAATTCTCAAATTTGCTTGGAATAATACTTGGTGGTGATAGTTTTGGATCAAATTTGCATGTTTTGTTATAATGTTTTTCCCAAGTTGTTTCTAGAAGTTTTGTTAAGCTCATTAAGAGTTTACCAGTAATTTTATTATGCTGGCTGGGGAGAATCATAGTTCTATTCTGCAACTATTTAATTCTGATTTTAAACTGTGACCTACTATTATGCTTTTATTGGTAAATATTTTTAGCATAGTAGTTCATTCAAACATAGTGCATATTTAGAGAACAAATATGTTTAGCTGAACTCTAGACATATTTCTAGATAATTTTTATTATCTGGCATTCCAGTCTTAAAATACTTTCCACAGCTTATTTATATTAATGCCAATATTTTTCAAAAATGAGTGCTCAAAATATATTGCTAATTTCAATATTCAGATGTTTATATCTATACCCAGTTCATTAAATACCTCAGTAAAAGGGAATTTATTCATAATTTTTGCTTAGAAAGATGAACTCTAACTTTGCAAAGCAAGCTGTAGGTAAAAAATCTATTAGGCTGAGCACAAGAATTTGTATAACATGTTTTCCTTCTCTAAATAAGAATTTCTCCGATATGTATCCCCCTTTGTAAATTCTAAGATATGTTTGTAAATAGTGAACAAAAAATATTTTCTTGATATTTGGTGTGTAAAGTAAAAACTTTCTGTTGTGCACTTGATACAGCACTGTCAAAATGCAGTCTTCCTCAGAACCTTATTATGTAAATGTGGAAACTTTCAAGTTTGTGAAATAGATGTCATTAGCTCACCAATAATTATTTATGGAAGCATGCTTGAAAAATAACTTGTATGTGTAACTTACTGTGGTCACCTAGTTGAAACCTTAATTTGTCAAGGGACGTACCTACCATTTACTTTTCCTCTCGTGTGGCATGGCCATTTTCTATCTCATTTTTGTATCGCAAATGCTTGAAATGACCTTATTGGTGAGAATGCAATCTGTACAGTAAACTTATTTTTACCAATAAACCGGGTTGGGTAGATGTTTCAACAGTTAAAGAGTTGGAGAAATGAAATCCTGTCTCTCATAGCTCTTATCACCACAGAATAAAACCCCAAGAATATATAGTAACAGTTTTTCAAATCCAGTTTTTTTTCTATTGGTTAGGACTGCAAGAAACTAATACAAGCTGTTAGGAACAGCTGGAAGATAAAAGGATAAATCAAAGCCAATTACAGTTGGACTTTTCAATCTAAGTATAGGGGGCGGGGGAATTGCATAACAGAAAAGTCCACAAAGCGACTATCAGATTCCTTCAATCATAGTTGCATATAGCTTTTCAAACCAAGAAATTTACAGTTCTGATAAAGGAGAATATTTGTAGCTCAGGGCCCTCGGTGCTCTCTGAGCTTGGGGTTTTTTGTTTTGGCAGAAGTTTCTTCATTACCCAAACTAGGTAACATGATCACTGATGATGTTACCTATTGGGAATAATGAACTTGCAAGAAAACAACCAAGCTCAGAGAGCGCTAAGCATCCCTAATTTATCATTAATGATAATCTATTCCACATTCCCAAATACCTTTTTGTGTGCAAATACTTTGTTGCTAGTGATCCTCTAACTAGAGAGTGGTTCAGCAGCAGCAAAGGACATAATTCCATGAACCTATGTGCTTGCCTTTTTCCAAAGGTAAGAAATCTCATGATTATGGTGGATTTCAACTTTTGCCCTCCCAAACTAAGTAGCTCAAATGTTACATAAAACCCTTACATATAATTTTGTGGCCTCCTGGAGCCTTCCTGAATTTCAGCAGCAAAAATATGTAAAGGAGTAATGCAAATCTTTCACCCTCACCTGTTGATAGAAGACCTTAGGGTTCTGTTGGCGAACCTTGGCTTGGCCTCACCCTTCCCTTTCTGTAACTGCAAAATTTAACCCTGAATCTTCTGTGGGCTCTGGTTTATCAATCAGGAAATACTCAGAGCCTTGCTGGTTTGGTCTTCACGTTCAAAGACCACCATTAGTTGTAGGAAGTTTCTTGGAAGTTTGGTAGAGGAAGATGAAATCTTGCTTTTGGGAGGCTAGGCAAGATAACCGGGATCTCCTATTGTACTTTCAATGCTAGTTAGGACAGCCTTGCTTAGTGCACAGAATAGAAAGAGCAGCACACATCTCTCTGACCATTGTAGGTGACTTAAGAGACTTGTTGCCAGTTAAGAGCCCTTTTATATGTTTGTCCTACCATGGAGGTTTCTTCCCATATAAAACCCAAATGAATCGAATAGCCACTTTATTTCTGTAGTTCCTTTGGAATATCAAGGTGGCTTTGAACACTTTGCTCTTCTTCTGGACTGGAAAACATTAAGTCTTCGTAGCTAAAAGGCAAGATAGGGATAGTATTGTGGAAGAAAAATCACTCTGCTCTCACTTCCATTTTAATTTTAATGTTTATTATAAAAAGGGATTGAGTGACTTTGTTTTGTTTATTGTACTGTCAATTATGGCACATTAAAAATAGCTAATGGTTTGATTCCTGAGTACCATAACCATCAGACGTGGCAATTCATCTCAGCACTAAAAAGCAGCCTGCAATATGAAACTGCTGGAGGCATGTTTGATTATCTTTACTTTTCAACCTTAAAATGAGCTGACCTATGAATAGCTGCTACAGATTATGGACATACCCCTTTATCAAATCTACTGCACGCATTTAAAATTATTTCAGGTTTATCCTTTTTGAAGGCCAAATACAAGAATGGCTTTAGAGCTTCAAAAACTGCAGCAGAAAGACACAACTTAGATAACTGGTCTGAAAATTTACATTTTTGTTTTACAGGACTAACTGACAAAGTACAATACAGCTGCAGCACGATCTGTTCTGCAGCCTCTTATCTGCCACATTCGTGGACACAAAGAGTGAGTTAGCAAAGCAATAAATTGCTTCTTTTCTGCACCAAGAAAAATAGAAGGTGTGTCACGTATCCCTTAAACAGAACATATAACAGGCCTGGCTGGTTTGGCTAGGCACTTATTTTCTCACTTGAAAAATAAATCTCTTGGCTGGATTGGAAAAAAATCACTGCAATTTGTGTTATTTGACCCATTTTAGACACTGTCTTCCAATTCCCGTTCCCAATTATATGGAGTTTCAACAGTCTAAGAAACGATCAATGCAACATATAGTTTTAAAACAGAAAGGGGAGATGGAAAAACTAAGTTTCCTCATCTCGTAAACACTGCACTGGGGGGAGACGGGGACAAAAAGCATTTAAAGGCTACCATTAAATCTGTACGTCTATTCGATTTATAGGAATAGCTTTCACAACTGGGAAAAAGAAGGAAATTTTTATCAGAGGAAAATTTAAGCTCCATACCTTCAGAAGATTTGGGAACTTAGTTCCACAGTTTAGAAATGTCACAAAATCCCATTTAAAAAAAAAGGGGGGGGGATTTCTCAATACATTTCCAAGACTGAGCGGGGTCAGAATATAACTAACATTATTTACATGTGTGGGTTTTTTTATCCATAATAAATTAAAACTGAGTTGTTCTCTTGCCCTGGATCCAAAATTGCAGAAATGGTAGATGTTCAGAATAGTCAGGGTAAAATAATTTGGGATTTGGATCTGTACAACTAACCTACATAGGTACTATATGCTCAGTTTGAAAAGAACCTTTTTTCCCTAAGGCTGGATAAGAGAAAGAACATTAAATCATAATTTAAAACAATCTTGCCCCCTTGTACAGCAGGTTGCCTAATGCTTTCTGCTTATTGTAAGAAATAAATTAATTTCATGGGTGTTTTTTTTACATTTGTTTAACCAGAATATCAAAAGATGCTTCGATGTACTCATTTTTTTTAATCTTATAAAAATATTAGAGAAAAAGTATTTTACAGCCAATTCTAAACATACAGCAGCCCAATCTGAAAATGAACTACTGTTAAAATGCGTTCGATAAATTACATGGTTATTCTTTCTTTTTTAAAAAAGAAAGCACTCAATTGTAGAGATCATTCACTTTTCTTAGCCTTTTTAAAAATAGAGTGTTTTGCTACAGGCTTTGAGAAAACCCACCCCTTCTTCCATATCTCAAAGTCAAAATGCTTTGTTTGTCTCATATACACAACTAGTAAACCACAATCCAAGGAAAATTACATTTTTAGTGTTGCTTGACAATTGAAACCTGCTATTTACTAGCTCCAATCATCCAAGTTAATGCCTAAGAATACAAAGGCCACAATTCTTTTTTTTTTCTTCCCCAGCACTTTACACACATCCTGTTCAGAAGCTAAATTTCCCCTTAAAAGGGGTTGCCTTTTGGGACTGAAGGTAAGAAATTATCATTTTCTGTCTCAGGACTCTGAAGTTTCCAAGTTGCACACTTGGCTTATTCATCTACCTTTCTATTCTACCCTTCCTGCCCCCCGATAACTTTACACATCTTTTTTTACTATCAAAGATTAAAATTACAGACAAAAAAACCCCCTTCCTGGCTGCTACAGTGCTTGAAAACAAAATACAAGTAGATTTGTCTCGGACAACCGTGGATTCTTCTCCAGTTCAGTGGAAAATACCACGAAGAAAGTCCTTGGCTTTCATGGTCTCCATCCACGTTTCTCAAGCCTTCCCATCCAAGAATCAGTTTATAAGAGCAGCGGGGTTCTTTCGCCAGCCGCCTGCTCTTTCTGAAAGAGGTCCTTGATCTGGGACAGCTTATTATGGACCCTCTCTCTCAAGGGAGGGACGTGGTGGCTGGGATCCAAGACATTGGTGACTCGGCGCTCCCTCTCACGCTTCCATAGCCGATACGGGTGCGGTGGGAAAGGAGCCTCGTGTCTTTCTCGGCGCAACTGAACGGTGATTCCTCCGATTGCCAGCATAGTCCAAACGGCCAGGAGGATAATATCTACAAGACGAAGCCACACACGGAGTTAGAATGTTTCCACCACGGGTGGTATTATACCAGTGTGGCTGAATCGGTAGCTCTGAGGATCATCTGTGAGTGAACCAGGGGTGGGATCCGACCGGCATAACAACCGGTTTGCTTCATGCACACCAAATGTGTGCATGCGCACTACTTACAAATTACCGGGTCCAGCAAGCATTCACCTGCTCCAGCTGACGAGCGGCACTCAGCTGTGCCGCACAAAGCAGCTGAGGAAGAAAAAGCAGAGACTAAAGGACAATCTAGAGCCCGGGTGGGCAGGCGGGTGAAACAGTCGATCAGAAGATTGTTGCAGCAAACCAGTTTGATGTCAGCTGCTCTTCGGAGCTACCGGCTCTATAGAACCAGGCCAAACCGGTAGAATCCCACCCTAGGAGTGAACCAGTTTGCTCCGATGACTGGCTGTTGGGCCCGTCTGTCCACCCTGTCTATACCAACCTTTATCTCCTGATTTTGAAGCTCAGCTGCTTCGCACGGCACAGCGGATTGCCGGGCGTCAGCGGCTGAAGACACAGGGAGCATGCTGGATTGCAGGAAAAGGTCTGTAGGAAACCCTCTGCACGTGCACGCAAAGGGCGCCCACCAAGCCACACCCACTGAACCAGTGGTAAAAAAAATTTCTGAATCCCACCACTGGTTTCCACCTCCCCTTTTAAGTCCAAAGTACTGTTTGTTTATCCAGACTTCCTCGAAGCTTTCAAAACTGTTGATCCCAAAGGTGCTTTCTCAAAAGGCAATTGGGCTTCCTTAGTTTTCCCTGGAAGACGTTTCGCTTCTCATCCAAGAAGCTGCTTCGCTGAACAACCTTCGGGGCAAGGAAGGTCATCAAACGGAGCAAAATTCACCTAGCAGATGTCTGACTTTCCAACAGGAATGTTGGGCTCTGTTGCAGTTGTAAGTCGAGGATTACCTGTATAAATCAGCTTTCAAAAGCTAACAAATAAGAGAACTCTCTTTAGCCAAGTGCTGGATTGGAGGCATGGAGACCAACTGCAATGGGCACCTCACCATGGAACCAGCCATCTTGCTTTGTGGATGATGCACCATGGAACGTCTATGGAGTTTCTCCGCCATCCAGGTCATGGTTGTCCCAAAGGTGTTTTTTTCAAGAGGCAACTGTGTCAGAGTATATTCATGAACTGGAATAGGGCTTAGCAACAAAGTCAGCCAATGAGAGCTGAGTTGAGGGTTGAAATGTAACGAGAGAATCTGGGCATGGTTTATCTCTGTTCTGTGCTCAGCTCTAAAGTGAAAGAGAAACTAACTTGCTTGATTGTCTGCTGAAGTTGAGTTGCTGTTCTGCTTTGAACCTGTAACATGTCTGCTTCTGTTTGAGTGTGTTCCATGTTGGAGAAATCTACAACTAGTATTGTAAAATGTACTTAATATGTTTATAAAGACGTTAAATGAAGCACCAGCCATCTGCGTTTACTTTTCTGGCGCTGAGTTTACGCTGCAAAACTCTGAACAAACTGGACTTTCTTGGTTTTTTCCTTGAAGACGTTTTGCTTCTCATCCAAGAAGCTTCTTCCGTTCTTGGATGAGAAGCAAAACATATTCAAGGAAACAACAACAACAAAGTCCCTAAGTTGCCTTTTGAAAAAGCACCTTTGGGACAACCCTGACCTGGATGGCGGAGAAATCTCTGTAGACTTCAAAACCGTTCAAGCTAAGTCCATCTTCACTGCTTCCATTATTTTCCCCTCGACTTCCATGGGTTCTCCATGGTCTTGAGAATGTTTTTAGAGAAAGAGATATCACAGGCTTACTCCAAATGCCCTCATTGGTGAGTCTGACCCACCAGGCACCCAACTTCACCCAACGCAAAGCTTACCGTTGGGTTGGAAGGGCACACTGGTGTAGGTTCTCTTGAAGTCTTCATTCAGAATCCTCCGGAGTAGATCGATGCCAATGTAAGAGAGGCTGGTATAGATGTAACATGCAGTGGCCAACACAATGGTGTAGGAACCGACAACCCCACATGTCAAGATGTTGAGCTAAGAGAAAGAACACAAATGCCTTTTGGTGTCTGTCTTATTTGACAGTGCTCTATGGAAGGAAAGCCATCCAAATACTGGTACCAGATTTCACATGGAGATTTGTTCTTATTTATTCTGCTGAGAAATTGAGTTCTATTGCTTCTATTGCTGCACCAAAGAGAGCATCTTAACTTACTGCACCTCTGTATGATTTGCCAATTGCACAGGGGCAGATAGGAAAGCACTCCAGAGGGTTAATGTCATTGCCCAGAGGATCATGGGTTGCCTTCTCTCCTCTTTGAAAGGACTTTATAGCTCCTGCTGCCTTAAGAAAGTTCAAAGCATTCTCAAAGATTCATCTCATCCTAGGACCCCCCCCCCCTTTTTTTTTTGAACTATTACCATCTGGCAGATGGTATAGGATAATAAAAACAAGGACAAATAGGCTGAAAAACAGCTTCTATCCCAGGGCAGTAATTCTATTGAATTTTACTGCAATATTCTAGTGCAATATTAACGCAGTATCAGGGGTTTTCAGTTCAATTGCATAGAATGTGAAGGAGGTGTGTTTGTGTTTATTTTCATAGTCATAATGTACACTGAAGATGGTATTTAATTTTGTCGTACAAGATGCAATGATAATAAAGTAAACTAAAAACTAAACTAAAACTAAAACATCAAGCAGTTGGTTAGAAAGAGATTAGTGCAAAATATAATCAAATTGAATTTTGCACATGGAAGTTTATTTCAGCAAAACATGTTTGTCTATAACTGGAACAAGCAGATCATTTGGTGGGTCTGTCATATATCTCAGATTTTTTTTTTCTTCTGTTGGGGACATAAACATAGTCCAATATCAGTCATCCTTACATTTTGAGCATAGTCCTTGATGATTTTTATGAGCAGTTAAGGGCCAGAGTTGTAAAACACAAGGCCAAAGTTTGCTAAAGATAATTCAGTCATCGCATCTCCTTCACCTCCCAGCCCAGGAAAATCGAAATTCATGTTCAACTTCCAGAAGTACTTACAACTCTGGGGCAGCAGACAAAAATGACTGGAATCACCAAGGCAACGCAACAGAAGGTGACCCAGAAAACAGCATTATCTTGAAAAATTCTATAGTCTCCTGGAACAAAAAAAAAAAAAAAAACCAGATTTGTAACCTCTCTTTCATAATTGCCAAATTGTCAAATCCTAAAATGAAGACCATCCTGAAGAGATTTCCTTCGCTAAAGAAAACATCTCACTTTTGTTAAAAGGAAACATCATAATTTAGCTTCAAGGGCGGTGGACTTGCCCTTGAAAACTGATTCAGGGGTGGAGATTTTGGCTAAACCGGTAAGTCCTTGACTTGCAACCCCAAGAGGCAATGGAGCAGAATTTCCATTAGTAAAGCAAAGTAAAACAATCTACCCCCATTTGAATCATGAGTCTAGCCACATCTCTCAGAGTTTTTTTTTAAAAAAACATTTGTTCGGAGTGACCATGTCGGCATTACCTGGGTGCAGCCGACTCTGAGACACATCATTCATTTCCCCCTTAATTCTGGTCTTCCCCCACTCCCTGGATGTATGTATATTCTCCAATGGGACACATCCATAGCCAAGAGTCATCAATTATGCTCTCCAGTAATAATCTTGCGTACCAGAAGCTTCGGCTGCCTAGTAATTATCTATGAAGCATTTAAGGAATGCACTACTTCCCCCCGCTCCCTTTCTGCTGGCAGCTCTAAAAGACCAGAGAAATATTTTTGTGTTGACAAAGTGATTGTTAAATGGGTCACACCAGTGGTGGTATTCGACCAGTTCGGCCCGTTTCGGGTGAGCCAGTAGCAGCGATGAGCAGCAGAGACCGAACCAGTTCTCTCCGCCACTCTGCTGTTGGGCCCACCCATCCGCCCGGGCTCCTATATTCGCTTTTATCGGCTGAATTTGAAGCGCAGATGCTTTGCATGGCATAGAACAGTGTTGCGCGGCAGCTGCTGAAGCAACCAGGATCGTGCAGGCTTGCAGGAGGCAAGTTAGAATGCCTCTGCGCCTGCACAAAGTGCGCATTTGGCGCACGCATGCATGCAAAGTGTGTGCATGCGCTCAAAGTGCGCCCACCAAGCCCTGCCCACCGAACCGGTGGCAACAATATTTGAATCCCACCACTGGGTCACGCCCAAATCTTACCATCTTTTTATCACAGTTAAGCAAATCATTGCAATTACGGGCAGTCCTTGACTTACAAGTTCATTTAGTGACCACTCAAAGTTACAACGGCATGGAGAAAAGCGATTTAGGACCGTCTTTCAGAGTGAAAGAGTTATGACTTTTGAGGCATCCCCATGATCATGTGATCAACATTCAGACACGTCCCGGGGGTCGTGTGATCCCCTTTTGCGACCGTCTGATGAGCAAAGTCAATGGGGAAGCCGGATTCACTTAACAACTGGGTTACTAACTGATCAACTGCAAGGCAAAAAAGATTGTAAAATGGGGGCAAAGCTCACTGAACAACAGGAATTTTGCGCTCAGTTGTGGCCGTACATCAAGGACTTCCTGTACTCTTTTAAGATTTTGGCAATGGTTTCCTCTCCGTGCTTCCCATTTAGCTCCTGAACATTCCATTACCAAGCTAGGTAACATCATCAGTGGGACTTCAGTTGAAGTATTTTGTCCTATCCCTCTTTAGCTTATATATGTCTTGCGTGGCAGTGTAGTCAGTTGGTTGCATGATTGGCCGTTTGTTTGGCACTGTATTTAAATTCTGGGAAACTCGATTCCCTGGGAAAGTCGATTCCTTTGTTGATTGGTCATTTGAATCTGTTTTTTTACGTGTTCATATGCTGGCTCTAAATCAATATGCTTGTTAACTGCTTCTTTGGTAGACTAGGTAAAGTAAAGGTAAACTATCATATCCGTGCTAGTTGTTTCCGGCTCTAGGGGGCGCTGCTCATCTCTGTTACAAAGCCAAAGAGCCAGCGCTGTCCGAAGACGCCTCCGTGGTCATGTGGCCAGCAGGTCTAAATGCCAAAGGCCCACGGAATGCTGTTACCTTCCCACCAAAGGGGTCCCTATTTTTCTACTTGCATTAACTGCTAGGTTGGCAGAAGCTGGGACAAAGAAGCTATCACCATCTCATTTCTGATTTTTGTCAACCCAACTTATCTGTAACAGCCACCTGTATAAATCTACATTTGAAATGCTTCTTAGTCTCTTCAAGTGGCTTTCTGTAGACCCACTCTCCACTCTGTAGAGGAGGAGAGAAAAGCACACAAGACATATAAAAGCTAACAAGAAATAGGACGCTTCTATCAAAGTCCTGCCGAGAGCAAACCACTGCCAAAATCTAAAACCCGCGAGCTACAAGTGTTTTCTACTATTCCTCTTCTCAGATGTTCAGCGGGGACCAGAGAAGGGTTTCTACCACTTACCTACTGGAGTGAAGAAAAGTGCAGACGACACAAGACACCCCAGCACTAGTCCTACTATTAGCATACAGGGGATCACAAGGCCAAATCGCCACCAACATCCTACTAAGAGGAGAGCTCCTATGATGCCAGCTGCCGCAGTAAGACCAAGAGTGGCTAGAGGAAGCAAGGGGGAGACGAAAGGAGGAGGAGAGGAGGAAGAGTAAAGATTAGAGCAGTTAAGAATGGGTTTTTCTCCATACCTCATATCTACAAAATTACTCACTGTTTACTTTAAGGTATTTGCTCATTTTTCACTATAAGGGAACCAGACCTATTGTCAAGCCCATGTTGGAGTCTGATTCTGAGGAGGAGCTGACAGGGAGTGGGAGTGTGGCTCCAGTGGCTGTGGAGGAAGCTGAGGAAGGGCCCAGTCCAGCTGGGCATTCAGAGGAAGACCCAGGTCCACCCCCTCTGCATCCTAGGGCACGCAAGGAGGAACGGATAAGGGAGCAACATGGGTTATGGGGGAGAAAAGGGCCCCGATTCCCTTCATTAGCTGCAGCTGGGAAAACAGGATTTAAAAAGGGCATTTGTGCATAGTACTTTGCTGGAAGCAAAGCATGAATTATCTTTGTTTATCAAGTCTTATCTGGGTTCTGGCATCCTCCCAACCGTGTGTGTTTCGTTATCTTTTGAGTTCTGCAATTCCTTATCCTGCCCTCTCTCGTTAATTGTTGCAGCGTGGTTTGTGTTGGTTTTTATTTATAATTTATATGTACTTTGGGTTCAGACTGAATTTCTTCCCTTTAAAAACTGTTCTTGGGAGAGTTTTTTCTCCAGCCAATGATAACTGGACATTGGAGGCCAAGTTGGAGGAATTAAAGGGAGTTTATCTACTTTTGTGACTTTGTTGCTTTTGTGCCTCGTCCTGAGTCATCACACCTACCCTTGTCCTTAAAAAATGGAAATAATTGCTTCTCAGAGCTTGGCTAGGTCCAAGTTACTTAGGTAACTTTTAACCATCAGAGCCACACTGAAGATGGAAATGAATAACAGAGTTGGAAGGGACTTTAGAGGTCTTCTAGTCCAACCCCTTGCTCAAGCAGGTGACCCTCTACCATTTCAGACAAATGATTGTCCAGTCTCTTCTTAAAAACGTCCAGTGATGGAGCCCCCACAACCTCTGGAGGCCATTCCACCAATCGATTGTCCTCACTGTCAGGATGTTTCTCCTTAGTTCTTGGCTGCTTCTCTCCTGGATTGGTTTCCATCCATTGCTTCTTGTCCAGACTTCAAGTACATTGGAGATTAGAAGTCTATGGAGATTCTCAATCAGCCAGCAAAGATGCTTTTGAGACTCTGGAGAATAGATTGACCCCCGCTTCTTCTTTGGGGCAGCCCCTCAAATATTGGAGCACTGCTATCAAGTCCCACTGCTATCAAGTCCCCCTAATTTTTCTGTTCACTAGACTAGACATAACCCAATTCCTGCAAGCATTCTTCTTATGTTTTAGCCTCCAGCCATCTTTGCTGCTCTTCTCTGCACTCTTTCTAGAGTGCAGAGGCCCTCATGGATGCAAAATTTTGCTAAAATTATCCCTTCCACAATTTTTTCATCGATACAGAAAGAGATGCCCCCTTAATGGAACTGATACGTGCTTCAAAGTGTTGAAAAGAAGAGCATGTAAATTTAGCATTTATTATATATCCATACAGGTTTTTCTCCCCCTATAATTTCATCAAAGCAAGTGCCTTAACCCCTGATGAGGATAGGAAATTAAGCTGTGATTTTTGATACTATCTGTGAGTGATTGCAGGGAATCTGGGATCTCATAAGATACTTTTAAGGGCTAATTTTTCAGTAAATCTCGAAAGGGAATTTCCCACGCACATCTACCAGTAAATTCACTAAGGCTGAACTTGAACAATCCAAAACGTTTCTTCCCAGCTTTCTTTCTGTTCTAAACTACCTCTTGATTGTTTAAATCGATTTTTCCTTCTGTGTGTTTCCCAGCCTCTCCACGTTCTCTCGTGTCAGTGGTTGCTTAACTTGGTTGAAGGAGTGAGAAATGTCACATCAGAATCAGTATGAATCTGGTTTAACTCCACCCTTGTTCTCGAAACATCAATCTCTCTTCCAACACTTCCGACACCTTTCGCGGGGCACAAAGATAACCATACAGAATTTAAACTCACCGTCATAGCTGAGAGCTGATTCTTTAGTAATGATGATAAAGAGAAAGAAAGCCTTGAAGATAAACCCATTAAAGAATAAACCTAAAGGGGGCGGGGGAGATAAAATTAAAAGAAAAATGAAAACAGGCTTTCCTCCACCAACACCCCCAGAATCTTAAAATGATGTTGAGTTGGCCATGCCCACCCAGGGTTTGAGGCTCCCAGTGTTTTCTTTTCTGTGGGAAACGGGTCCAAATGGCTCTTTGAGTGTTTAAAGTTGAAGAGCCCTGATCTAACTGGACAGACTGACAATCCTGGTCAAGCTAGATGAAACTGGGGCTCCAACATTCGAAGGACCACATATTTCTTAATCCTCTTCCATTAAAAAAAAAAAAAAGGATCTACTCTCCATAGGAATAATGAAATGTTTTAAGGGTTAAATTGAGAAGCATGTGCCGCATTTCTCTTTTGTTTGAAATGTTGAGCTAGACTCTAGATTATCTAGATTTCTTATCAATGCAACGATTCCATAGGATTGACACTGGACAAGATCAATCCTGATAGGACCGGACTACTCCTGAATCAAGCACCCTCCTAACAGTACCTGTTTTCCAGAATCTGTGTCCAAGGAAGCAGACAAAGAGACCGAGAAAAGCCAAATTGGTGAAAAATATTTTGGTGGACAACCTCCCTATAAATAGAAAAGAGACTGAGGATTAGGCTATAGTTTATAATCACATTGTCTCGTCAACAAATATGACTTCCCCTTATCACCTACGGGAAGACAACCCTCCAGACCCGTAAATAAGGGTGGGCTGTAGAAGGATTACCTCAAGCCATGGGTGTCCAACCTTGGCTACTTTTAAGACTTGTGGACTTCAATTTCCAGGATTCCCCAGCCAACGTGGCTGACTGGAGAATTCTGGGAGTTGAAGTCCACAGGTATTAAAACTGCCATTCCTCGATTAAGTTCTTTATTCAAGAGTTATCAAAACCATTTGGAGAAACAAATGACCCATGTTATTGAATCCAACACGGTCAAAATGCTAGAATAGTGAGAATATATCTGCTGAAAAAAAACTCTGCATTGGTGACAGGAAGGGCATCCGGCCAGTAAAACACTTGGCTAGCTCCATTCAGGGATTATGGGGTCATTAAAAGAGGAGTAGGAGGGGGATTCTAAGAAAGTTTTTTAAAAACCCGTTCAGTACAACTTTTAATGTCCTCTTGATAATTCCTCTGATTTATTCCTCTGATACTTCCTTTCTCCTCAGCTCTATTCCCAAAACGTGAAGATGGATGTTAAATTATGGAGGATACAGGAGGGCCTCAACCGTTTGTTAGTGACAGTCTGACTTTGCAACAACCCTACACATTACTGAAGCCCCTCCCTATTTTACACCTCCCCCTCCAAAAGATGTGTAAAAAGGGGAGGGATTTTCCCTTCATAGCAGTGGCTACCATTTTGACATTTTTGGCACCCTGTGGATGCCTCTATACAGCTGTAGAATGCTCCATTGACTTACTAAAGGTGTAGCAGTTATTCACCAAAGCAGAGAGGCTGCAGGCATAGGTGTGAACAGGCACGTATGCAGCTGAAGTGTTCCACTTAGGATCTCTCACAATGACATTGTAGATCACGCCTTGTCCGGGAAGCGACGAGAAGTACAGCTCAGTTTTGTCTTGGCTGGTTAAGGTCATCATCTATCAGGACATTGATGGCCCATGAAGAAAAATGGGTCACGGATCCCATCTCTCCCTCTCTCTCTCTCTTCATTTATCCACCCATCTATCTATTGTCTGCCTGTCCGTCTGCCTATCTACTTGTCTATCTTCTATCATAGATAATGATGGATGGATGGATAGATGGGTGGATAGATGGATATCTATCTATCTCCATCTATCCACCCATCTGTCTCTATCCATCCATCATTATCTTCATGTCTGTCTGTCTGTCTATCATATCTATCTTCATCTGTCCACCCATCTATCTATTCTGTCTGTCCATCTGCCTGACTAGCTATTTGTCTGTCTGTCTTCTATCACAAATAATAATGGGTGGGGGATAGATAGAGATCTAGCTCCATCTATCCACCCATCTATCTATCCATCCATCATTATCTATCTTCATCATCTGTCTGTCTATCATATCTACCTACCTACCTATCATTATCTATCCATATCATAGATAATGAGTGGATAATAGAGATGGCGATCTATCTATCTACATCTATCCACCCATCCGTCTGTCTCTATCCATCCATCCATCCATCTTATCTTTCCATCGTCCGTCCATCCATCCATCCATCCATGTATCTATGTCTAATGACACTGACTTCAAGATTGCCACTGGGGGAAAAAAACCTCAATTCAATGAAGTTTCCAAGAGGCCTTTTCTGCATTTAAGCTAGTCATACAAGAGAGTGCCCCAAACACCCCTCATCGTCCGCAATGAAAACCAGCGTGACTTACTTTAGATCCATGAGCCTGGATGCTCGGAACTTCAGTCATTCTTCTCATATGACTCACAAATGTGGCTTCCGACAAATCGTTCTCGGGCAAAAAATACTGGTAGACATCATAAGAGAGTCTCCACCTGGAATCCAGACTGGTTCCCGAATCACACGAGGGTGGGTGTGTCCCTCTGAACAATAGAAGGAAATTGGAGATGGTTTGGATGGAGACCCACATGCCATGTCCTCCAGAGTATTCAAACTCTTTTGTTCCCCCCACCCAGTCTCTTAAAAGAATGATTTCAAACAGAGAAAGAAAGGTATGGACTGTCATGCCCCTGGTGGAAACTGACTCTGAGGGAGAGGAGGAACAGCCAATGGGGAGTGGAAGTGTGGCTCCGGAGGTTGTGGAGGAGGCTGGGCAGTCAGACGAGGACCCAGGCCCATCCTCTCTCCATCCTAGGGCATGCAGGGAGAAGGTAAGGGGGAGACGTGGTCTACTCAGAAGGAGAGGGCCTTGATCCTCTTCATGGGCTGCAGCTGTGACAACTGGATAAGAGGTCGGACATGCATACAGGCAAATGCTGGAAACAAAGCATGGAAATATCTCTAGTTTATTGTTCCTCTCTGAGTTTCGCGTCCTTCCCAATGTATGTTCTGATATCTGTGGACATCCTCCAGCCCTTATCTTGCCTGGTTTGTGTTGTTTTTTTCCCCTCTTTCTTATAACTGCTTGTGTGGGAGGTTTTTTGTCTCCAGTCAAGGATATTTGGAGCTTGGAAGCAAAGTGAAGGAATAAAAGGGGCTTCACCGGGTTTTTGTGACTGTGTTTATTTTGTATTCCCCCGTCATCACATGGACCTCAAGAACATTTCAGCAGGTGATGGCAACGGGATAACTTTCCTTGAACTCAAAATACTCAGCAGAGTCAAACCTGGTTAGAACTTGGACAAGAGATCATGAGAAAACACCAGTGGGTGGACTAGATAGTAAAAAAAAAATCATAGAAAAAGACAATGGCAAACCACTTCTGAACCACTACAAACCATGAGAGAGAGACAGAAATGTCCATGAATTATCATGTGCTACTTCAATTTGTAGGCCAATTTTTAACCACGTTGTAATACAAGCACAGCAACTCTCAAGTAGCAAACCTAAGCCTCAAAAGTGCTGAGAAGCGTAATTCAGCCACGCTTGGAAAACCACCTTGGATAATTGAGCTGTAAGTTGCTGCTACGCCTTGTGTAATGAAGTTGTGTATTGATGCTACAGGCATAGTAAAATTAACTGGGAAATAATGATTCTTTCTGGTTTAATGGTGGCAAATCTTTTCAATAGTTGAAGGAGGAGTGCTGAGAAGAGCAACAAAGATGATTAGGGGATTGGGAGCTAAGAAACATGGGAAGAATAGTTGCAGGAATTGGGTATGTTTAGTCTAATGAAAAGAAAGACTAGGTGTGACATGATAGCAGTCTTCCAATATTTCAGGGGCTGCCCCAAAGAAGAGGGAGTCAAGCTATTCTCCAAAGCACCCGAAGGCAGGACAAGCAAAGGGTGGAAGCTCATCAAGGAGAAGCAACCTAGGAGAAATTTCCTGACAGTGAGGACAATTAACAGCCTGCCTCCAGAAGTTGTGTGTGCTCCATCACTGGAGGCTTTTAAGAAGAGACTGGACAACGCTTTGTCTGAAATGCTATAGGGTTTCCTGCTTGAGGAGGAGGTTGGACTAGAAGACCTCCAAGGCCCCTTCCAACTCTGTTATTCTGTTAATAAGGAAGATTTCATCTGAGGAATAGCCCCACCCAATTTCAGCTAAATTGCAAATCCTTTTTTAAACAACTTTTAACTTTGGACTGTGTGGACATCTATGTCAATATTTAACCTCTCTCTCTCTGCCTCTTTCTCTCTCTGTCTGTCTGTCTCTGCCTCTCTCTGTCTCTCCCTTGTCTCTGTGTCTCTCTGTTTATCTCTCTCTCTCTCTCTCTCTCTCTCTCTCTCTCCACCCTTTGGAGATAGCTTACTCCCAGATATCCAGATTCTGTTTCCTTACTTCATTTTTGAAGAATTGTAAAATCGGAGCTCGGCCAAACGGCATTTAGGAATAAGTAAAATCTCGCTGTCCCTAACAGTGGCCTACCAGATTGGTTACTATAACTGCATTAATCGATGCAGTTAATCTTGGGAGGTTAATATTTTAAGCTGCTTATTCTCCAGAAATGAAGGGGCATCTGAGCTTAATAATAAATAAATAAATATTCCTAGAAGTGGTTCAAAAGCCAGGAACTCTTGTCACCGCCATTAAGGTTCTTTGCAACCGAGATAAATAAACTCTTCTTTTAGTAGTTTGTTCCAGTGTAAAACCATTATAAAATATTCACATTTGGCCAATTTCTCTTTGATCGTTTTTTGGGGGGACAATTATTTCTGAAAACCTATCTTCTTTTCTGTCCTTCCTTCAATCAATAGATATTTATCTATTTAAACAGACCTATATAGCATTTTCTAACTCAAGACACATCTCCCAACATTGCTCCTTCAATGTTCCAGGTTTTACAATGAAATGGAACAAAACTCACTTAACCAATGTCTCAATTAGCAACAGGAATTTGGGGTTCAGATGTGGTCGTAAGTTGAGGAGTACCTGTATTTGGTTAAGGAATAATTTTAGCACCAGAAAACCTGGGCCATCTATTAGCCCTCAGGTGGAGAGTCAACAGCTGCCAGGTCTGGTTGTGACTGATGAGGAAGAAGAGGAACAGCTGGGTCCAGTGCCTGACACGTGGATGCGCAGAAGGCAGAGGAGAGGAGAGCAGTGGAAATCTATGGGCCGGTCCTTGGGACAGAAGACCCACCGCTGCTAGCGAGGCCCCACTTTAGCTCTGGGGATAAAAGGCAAGGGGTAGAGATGAATAGATGTGGCAGACAACTATTAATTTCCCTGCCAGATGGACTTGTTAGCCTGCGGTGAGAGAGAAACTTTTTGCCGGGGTTGCCGGGACTCCTAATAAAGGAATCTTTTAAGTTCACTTCAGAGGGTTTGTCTTGTTTGGAGAGCTGGGTCAGAAAAAACAGCGTTTTGTTAACTTTTCTTGCTTCCTAGCTATAAAAATCTACCAGGGTCTTAAGAAGGACCTCACCCATCATCCACAATCTTCCTCTGACATCTGTTTCTTTCACCTAAGAACAACCACCTACCTTGCGTACCCCAGATTTGCTGGAGCAAATATAATGTGAGTATCAGCCAGGTTATAGTCTAGATACAGGTTGGGGTCCATTTCCAAATCAAATTCCAAGTTGCATCCACCAGGTATTGGATCTAGGCAGAATTATAAATAAATAAAATCAAGAAACAGGAGTAAGGAATGGTAGGACAGATCTGGAAAATGAAACCACATTTTGTCCACTGCTTTCGATAATAAGATGGTGTGCAAGTGAGTTGCATTCAGCCCAGGCTGAACATAATATACAGCCGTGGATACAGGTGA
Organism: Pseudonaja textilis; assembly: GCF_049901715.1. NCBI lineage: Eukaryota > Metazoa > Chordata > Lepidosauria > Squamata > Elapidae > Pseudonaja > Pseudonaja textilis. The sequence goes on along the minus strand of NC_141994.1, from coordinate 26,770,634 downwards.
ACAGCTGTGAATTGGACAGATATATACAGGTAATCCTTCAGCTACAATTATCCATTTAGTGACCGTTCAAAGTTACAGTGTCATTGAAAAAAAGTGATTTATGACTGTTTTTCACACAGTTGTAGCATCCCCATGGTCACATGATGAAAATTCAGACACTTGGCAACTGACTCATATTCATGGCGGCTGCAGCGTCCTGCAGTTATGTGATCAAAATTTGGACGCTGGTGTTGTGGTCCGCCGGCAGCCTGCAGAGACGGCAGCAGAGTCGGACAGTGGGGAGGAACATGGGCCAGTCCGGGAGTCTGGGGAGGACTCGGACGAGGGTCCTGCGTCCGATACAGAGATGGGGCCAGGGCCATCTGGGAGTTATGTAGTGATTCCGGAGCCTTCAGAATCTGACACCAGCAAGGCAGGACACCAGCAAGGAACAAGGGGAGCCTGTTCCCAGTGCGTGCATGCGTAGAGCTGCCAGAAGTCAAGAACAGTTAAGACAAAAGGGGCGACTCGGGAGTAACGCTTGGAGGTGATTGCCCCTCCCCTAAGGTATAAAGGAAGTGCAAAGGGACGGGAGCCTTTGCAGGAACAACTTTGTTCTTTCTGTTCGGATTAAACCTTAAAGCTCTGTGTGGACTTTGTTGGTTGGTTTTTTATAGTTAATTTGTCACTTTAGTTTTTGGCAGCAATTCAAAGGAGATAAAGGTGGGTGCTTATCTCGAGGGACTGTTTGGGACTCATTATGGGCTGGGAATGAATAAAATTCCCAGCCGTTGAAATAAAAAGAGGGTTGTTTGAACTAAGCATGTGCTTAATTATGGTCTCAGGATGCCGTGGTCAGAACAGCTTGGCAACTGACTCATATTTATGATGGTTGCAGTATTCCAGGGTCATGTGTTCACCTTTTGCGACCTTCTGACAAGCGAAGTCAGTGGGGAAGCCAGATTCACTTAGCAAACGGGTTACCAACTTAGCAACTGCAATGGTTCACTTAACAACGGTGGCAAGAACAGTCGTAAGATGGGACAAAATGCACTTAACAGCTGTCTTGCTTGGCAAGATAAATTTTGGGCTCAACTGTGATAGGTAGGTAGGTAGGTTGATAGATAATAGGTGATAGATAAATGAATGATAGATAGATAAAAGATAGATACTGTAAATCGGGTGTCAAACTTGATTTCATTGTGTTCTGACCCAAACCTTGTTCCAAGTAAACAAACACCAGAGATAAAAGCAAAACCTTTTAATGCTTCTCTGCAAATTTTGTTAATTCATGGTTAAAAGACTATTAAAACTAATTGTCTCTGATAAGAACGAGCCTTGCCAAGGTTGTACAAGGCTGCCAAAAGCACTAGATTAAGTTGCCAAGAAATATTCCAAACAAAAAGTCTCCAACACAAACCAAGATAGTCCGAACTTCCACAAGGCTTGAAGTGCAAGAACTTCTTTGCTTCTTGCAAAGAACTCTGGTTTCTCAGCTGGCTCTTATCCCTTAAGGAAGGGGCCATTACCTTGAAGCCTTACTCCTGAGTCGCCTATACTGCTGCAGCTGCTCTTTCCTTTGAGCAGCCCTGAGTGTACGTGCACTGGGCACAGGCTCCTCGGGGGCCTCTTCCTCACTGCTGCCAGCCTCCACAATCTCCAAAGGCAGCATTCCACTCCCTGGTGGTCCTGGCCCCATCCCTTCATCACACGCAGGCTCCTCATCTGAGTCCTCGCTCTCTGAGACCTCAGCCGTCTGCACCTGCTGCTGGCGAACCACAACACATTGAGGGCTGCATCAGGGTTGTGTTTGACCTTGGGGGGAGGTGGGCGTGGCCAGGGTAGGCATGGCCAACTCAACATCACTTGTGTTGGGGGCACCTATGGCAGCCCAAGTGCTCTGCCAGTGAAAACAGAGCTCAGGAGCTCCTTTTTGTCTGGCAGAGTGTTGCAGGAGGCCATCGCAGCCGAAAATGGAGTTTGGGAGGGCCGCTCCATTTTCAGTGGCAGAGGCACCTTGGGCTGGTCCTTTGCTGTTTCCAGGGCAGCTCCACAGGCCAGATCTAAGTATCCTGTGGTCTGCATCCAGCCTGCAGGCCTTGAGTTTGTTACCCCTGCTGTAGGAGAGAGAGAGAGAGAGAGAGAGAGAGAGAGAGAGGGAGAGAGAGAGAGAGAGAGAATGGGTAGACTGATAAATAGATATAGGCAGAAACGATAGAAGACTGACAGGTATAGGCAGACACAGATAGAGATGACAGATAATCTTACATAGACAGACAGAACTATCATGCTGTCAACTCCTAAAATATTCCTATGCCTGTTTTAGTAGTTGCCATAAAAAGGGGGGAAAGCAAAAGTACAATCCAGTTCTTTATCTTTAAAAGATTATAACTAAAATATCAGAGCTTTTGCCCACGAATATATTTAATTGGAGAACGAGATTGATGACACCCAGCCCGTAAACCTGCTCCATTGAAGAATCTGGTTGATGAGACACCCAGGGGTTAGGGGGGGAACAGGGTCACAGGGGACTGTAAATTACGTATGCCAGAGTTGGCTTCATGTAGGTTAATGCCAGTATGTTGCTCCTAATAAATCTTTTGAGTTTTTTTGAAGTTTGGCTCAAGAATCATGATTTAATTAGGGCGATTGCTGGAATCCTGACACATGCTGTGATGGCCACAATCATTCTGATGCTGAATCTTAGCCTCTCTAGTGGTCCTCTAAATATTTGATACCATAATGATGGCTGAAGCTATATGCCATTTGGTCCGAACCTTAGGTCCCAGCAACGGCTAAACTTACCTTTTTCAGTGTAGGATAAAGAAACTGCTGTGCTCAGCACCTGATTCGCATCTATTGCTCGCAAATACCACGTGCATACCGTCTGCTCAGTTCGAAGCACTGAAACTAAGCCTCTGTCTACTCCAGTTCCCGAGTTGCTAGGAGAAGGTTCCTAAGAAGGGAAAGAAAATCATTGTTCCTTTTCCAGAAACAAAAAATTTTCAATTTCAATTTTCTTTTCTGGGTCTACACGAGTGTTAGAAAATGGGACTTGAAATAACCTGCTCAAAGGAGATGGTCACATTTTGGTGGTGGGCGTGGATCTGAAATAGGACGAGCGTCACATTGCCAGCAATGTTCCTCAAGACGGCTTCAGCTGGGACACTTTCATTCAACAAGAAATTCTTGAACTTCCCCAAGGAAAACTCAAGGAGAAGGTCTGGTGAAAAAGTGGGAAAGAGGCTCTTTAAAAAAAACCAGTTTATTTATATATTTTCACATTACATACATACATAAGTGCTTAATGAACAGTGTATTGCCTGGTTCAGTTTATTTTTATACAATAATACTCTTCCCATTCCTAATTTCTACCTCTACTGTCCAACCCAGAGATGGGCTGCTGCCGGTTCACACTGGTTCGCATGAACTGGTTGTTAAGATTCTGCACAGTGCGGTGAACTGGCAAATCCCACCCCTGGCTGGCCCTGCCCCCACTCATTTTTCAGCCTGTTTCTTGGGCATTTGGGGAGCCAAAAATGACCCCCAAAACATCCTGAAAACAGCCAAAAAAATGGCCGAAAAACTGGCAGGGGCGAGGCCAGCCGGTGGTTGGATTAGTCACAACCAGCTGAATCCTACCTCTGCCTTTGAGGTGAGTGGCCAGGACGCTGGCTGGGTGAATTAAGTGACATCACCCACCCAGGCACATGACCAATTTACCCAGCCAGAGAACCGGTTGTTAAGTTATTCCAATCTCACCACTGTTCCAACCATTTATAAAGTAAATCCCATGTTTGAAAATACTCTGTGTCTTCTTTTTCTTTTCTTTTCAATTTCGATCTATCCATTTCTACACAATCTCAATTTTTTAAAAAAAATTACATCACCTTCTTTGGATGTTTCCTAATTTTTCCAAGTGTTCGTACACAATTCTTGCTGCTGTCAAAGCATGCAATATTAAATATAGGTTCCCTTTATCATGCTTTTCAGGTATTATGCCTGGCAAAAAATATTTCTGGCTTACAATCTATGTGTCGTTTTAACATTTTTCTCCAACCGGGTATGCATTTTGTCCAATATTTATTTGCCTTTTCACACGTCCACCACATATGATAATATGCCCCAGGTGTCTGGTTACATTTCCAACATTTGGCAGACACAGAGGAAAAAGAGGCTCTAGGGGAACAAACACACCTTCTATAAATGCACAGGTGTTCTCAATTTACAACCACAATTTGACCCCCAAATTCTTATTGCTAAGGGAAACATTTCTTAAGTGAGTTTTGCCACATTTTACGAAGTTTCTTGCCTCAGTTGTTAAGTGAATCATTGCCACGGGTCAGTTAGTAATATAGTTGTCAATGGCTTTCCCCACTGACTTAGCTCGTCCAAAAGTCACAAAAGGGAACACAGCAATGGTCATAATTATGAACCCGTGGCCAAGCATCTGAATTTTGATCATGGGAAAACTGCAAAGGTCATAACTGTGAAAAACGGTCCTAAGTCACTTTTATTGACTGCCATTGTAACTTGGTCACTCAATGGACTGTTGTAAGTCAAGGACTACCTCTGTGTTCAAATCTGGAGAGACAAATTCATGTAACCTCTCTGAAATAGCAAGCTATGTAACATAACAACGCCCTGCCCTAAGTCAAGCGGTTGAGAAACTTGCTAAGCATCGAGATAAGCTTTTGATGGATAGCTTCATCTAGAGTTAATTCAATATATCTCAGGGCCTGCCACAAAGAAGAGGGAGTCAAGCTATTCTCCAAAGCCCCTAAAGGCAGGAGAAGAAGCAACAGATGGAAAGTAATCAAGGGGAGAAGCAACCTGGAATTAAGGAGAAACTTCCTAAAAGCGAGGACAATTAACTAGTGGAAGAGCTTGTCTCCAGAAGTTGTGACTTGGAACATCATTGGAAGTTTTTAAGAAGAGACTGGACAACCATTTGTCTCAAAAAAAAAAAAAACAATTACTGCGAACCTGCCTTTCACTGAGGACCTGTATCCTGCATGAGTCAAAAAGAGGGCTGTGAAAATACCTACCGACCCCTCACATCCTGGACATAAACTGGTTCAGCTCCTACCCTCAAAACAACACTATAGAGCCCTGCACACCAGAACAACTAAATACAAGGGGAATTTTCTCCCCGAATGCCATCACTCTGCTAAACAACTAATTCCCTCAACACTGTCCAACTATTTACAAAGTCTGCACTACTATTACTATTAACCTTCTCATCACTCCTTATCACCCGTCCCCTCCCACTTGTGACTATATGACTGTAACTTTGTCTCTTGTATCCTAACGATTTATATGGACTGTTTCCTAATATGATTTGATTGCTTATTGTACCCTGTGACTATTATTAAGTGTTGATTCTTGACTCTTGATGCTCTTTTAGGTATACTGAGAGCATTTGCACCAAGACAAATTTCTTGTGTGTCCAATCACACTTGGCCAATAAAGAATTCTATTCTGTTCTATTCTATTCCATATTTTCTATTCCATTCTACTCTATTCTATTTCCATTCCATATATTCTATTCTATTCTATTCTATTCTATTCTATTCTATTCTATTCTATTCTATTCTATTCTATTCTATTCTATTCTATTCTATTCTATTCTATTCTATTCCATTCCATTCCATTCCATTCCATGTTCTCTATTCTATTCTATTCTGTTCTGTTCTGTTCTGTTCTGTTCTATTCTATTCTATTCTACTCTATTCTATGTTCTGTATTCTCTAATCTACTCTACTACTCTATATTCTGTATTCTCTTCTACTCTACTCTACTCTAATGTACTCTACTTTACTCAATACAGTAAAGGAGATTGCAGCATTCTTGCAACGAGGGCGGAACCCACCTTAGTAATAAAACTAAGCTGTCTCTGACAGCGCAAACACTAGACGTGCAACTGACAGAGCAACGGGTCAGTTTGGGTGGACAACTGATTCATGTCCTGTGTACACAAGTCCTATTGACAGAGGTCACAGGTGATGTATGTGAAGAGGAGGAGTGAGAGCTTCTGAACTAACTCGCCGATCCTCCTCCTGTCCAATTTGGAGGATAGAGGAATGTTTCTGCAGTCTGATTAACTTGCCAACCAGCTACATTTAATTACACTGATAAAATAGATTTTACCCCTCCTCGGTAATTACGGCTGAAGGCAAAACCAATTAGACTGGAGAACGTGAGAAAAGCCAAGCAGAAGAAAATAGCAACTCAAGAGAACAAGGAGAGGAAAAATTCACCCACACATTCAATTTCGGGTTTGTGCCATCAGCTAAATCCAGCTACTCCTTGACTTAGGCCACAGTGCAGCCCCAACATTGACATTGCTAAGTGAGACGTTTGCTAAATGGTCCCGTTTTACGACTGTTCTCGCCCCAGTTGTTAAGCCAATCACTGCAATTGTTAAGCTAGCCACCCAGTTGGTAAGCCAATCTGGCTTCCCCACCGACAGAAGGTCACAAAAAGGGGATCATGAGACCCCAAAGGAGCTGCAGCTGTCATAAATATGAACCAGTTGCTTGCCAAGCGTCTCAAATTTCGATCACGTGACTGTGTTGATGCTACGACGGTCTTTAAGTGTGAAGAAATGGCCACAAGCCCCTTTTTTCAGCGCCGTTGTAACTTTGAATGGTCATTCAATGAACTGTTGTAAGTCAAGGACTACCTGTATACTACAATAGTGCCACTTTGGCTGGGTGAGCATACTGGCATTAAGTAGTCTATGCCTGTGATGGCGAACCTACAATGGCAAACGGTAGGGGTTGACTCAGAAATATGTATTGTATCTATATATATAAAAGTGAAATACCCCTCACGTATCATCACAAAACCTCAAGAACTATAAAGCCTACAAACTTGAAATTTGGCCCGTAGGTTCCTCTTGGCTTCTAGGTGCTCGCTAAGAAAGGTGTGATGACCCAGAGTATATCAGAAATATAACAAAACCCAAAACATAACTAAAAGGCCTTCAACTTGGCTTCACTGTTTAATTGTTCACAGTGGAGGAGTAAACTATTTTCAAAATAACATTTCAAAGGAATGAAACACAGTTCAAATTCAAAGAGCCAATAACGAAGCAAAAACCAAAAACAAACCGCATTGAATAAAGTTCCATGACAGACCAGGATACATAATTGCCAATTTCAGGAAGATAACCAGGGACAGTCCGTTGGAAGAACGCCAACCAAGATAAACCTTCTTTAGGAATAAAACACTAATTTGACTCCAGCACCTGTTAGCAGGAAGGTCCAAACTCTTATGCAGATCTCACACGTGCAACCCATGAAGATGATCATGGCCCCCTCCTCCTGAGTAAACCACGTTTTACCCTGATCCTCTCCTCCCTGCATGCCCTAGGATGGATAGGGGATGGACCTGGGTCCTTCTCTGACTGCTCAGAGTCAGTCTCCACCAGGGGCATGACAAAAGGATTTTTTGAAATTAACCATCAGAGCATTTCGAGTATTTACTATATTATTATTATCACGTTCTGATGCTAAGGAGTTCTACCCCACTTCCCCACCTGAAAAGAAATCTCTTCCAATTGCAAAACCCAAACAGGAGAGGAGGTTCAGTTTCACAGCTGCACCAAGCAGCTTTAGTACAGAACAGTTGAGCTAAGCCACGCCCAGGCTCCTTGCTGTCTCCTTCTTGCTCACACAGCAAATACTGTTTATTTCCTCTCTTTTTTTTGGTAAAAAGTTTTTTATTTTTTCACATTTCTAAAACATCTTTTTTGTGAACAGCATGATTCCAGGTTTTCACATTTTCATACAAACACGACCTTAGTTACATATTCATCTTTCATCTTTAATTCCATATCCTATCATTACGTTACATATTTTCTGTAAATTTTCTCAAATACTTTTCTCAAACTTATTTTGTATATTTTCTATTCATTTCCTGACCTAATTCTTTTAACTTTAAATAATTCCAATATCTTCATGTTCATTGAACTTTACACTTTTACCTGTCAGGTTTTCAATTGCATCGCATATTCTTAAATCATCATTTCAAAAATTCCATCCCAATTCAAACAATTCCAAAGATTTCCCTCACAATTACCCATTTGAGTGGACCACCCCTTTACCTTATACATCATTTAGTTTAACTCCTCTTTAATTCCCAATAATAATTTGACTTTTTAATTATCACTTTAAAAATTAAAAACAATAATCTCCTAACAACCACGTTAGCACATATGCATTTTAGGCCAGGTTCCTCATGGCACTTTCCCCTTCAGTTACAATATTGTTTCAGTTTCCAAACAGCCCTCAACTCTCTCACACAATGACAGGATGCTAGCCAGATGAATACCAATGGATGCTGGTAGACAGAGGCAGAATTTTTTCTCCCCTTATTTTCCACCCCAAAAACTTGCCCAACCACATAGTTTCATAGCGAAGCACGGGGATCCAGCTAGTTTTGAATACTTTGATTGAACTTTGGATGAGATACCGACAGCTTCTATGCCAGAGACAAAATTCCTTGTGGGTCCAATCACATTCGGCCAATGAAGACTACCCCTAACATTCCTTAGAATGGCTCTTCAAATGTACCCTGCTTTTCACAGCGCATCATGTGCCAAAGATGCGCAATTCAGCAGGGAAAGCCAGGAAGATGGGCCGAACTAAATATTGGAACAGATAATTAAATTGCGGGCTGAGAAACATCTCATACTCCTCCACGACCCACCCACTCCTTCCACAAAGAAGAATGTACTTGTTCATTTGGCTGAGAGAGGGAGGAACATGTGTTACCAAAGCACATGACTCAAACTACAAGGGGCACATGATAAATTCTTTCATGGCCTGCAAGTCCTATGACTGCTTCGTTTCCTGTGGAAAGCAAACTCATTTGTAAAGGCGGGCACTACTCATCCTTTCATCTTGGCCAGAACTATTATTATTTTAGCCCTTTGTCATTTAAACAATGACACACCCAACACCTCACACAACTGTCTGCTGCTTCCATCTTGTGGCAGAAAGTTTTATTGCCCCCCCCACTCCTTCCCTCTCTCCTAAACAGGGGGTCCTTGACTTACGACCGCAATGGAGCATGACATGCTTCTTGTTAAGTCAGCGTTTGTTAAGCGAGTTTTGCCCTTTTTAACAACCTTTCTCGCCCGCCGTTAAGTGAGTGAATCCCTGCGGTTGATAAGATGGTAACCCTGGTTGTTAAGTGAGTCTGCCTTCCCTATTGCCTGTCTGAAGGTTGCCAAAGGAAATCACGTGACCTCGGGACGCAAATCTGAATCCGTTGGCAAATGTCCAAATTTTGTTCCAATGGCCGTGTGTAAAATTGGTCAAAAATCATTTTTTTCCAGTGTCGTCGTAACTTTGAAACGGTCCCTAAATGAACCATTGCAAGTCAAGGACTCCCTCTTATCAGGGATGATGAAATGTTTAAGCCTAGTCACAGCATGTTTTCCCTTCTACACTCTGCCTCCTTTGTCAAGGCGTTCCCAACCACAAACACATATTCAAGGCTAGCTGGGCCTCTGGCTAGCTGGGCCTCTGTTGCCAACCCCGCAACATTTAATGAATTGAGTTGGATCCCCACTCAATCACATTATCCCTGGAACAGATCCTCCTGAAGCCCAGGCGGGTAGATTCAAAGCATGACTACAGCCCCAAGTCAACACACAAGCTCTTCGATGTTTGCTCTCTTCCACATCGGTCTCCTGAAATTTGAAAGCATCAAGGTGAAAAACAGGAAAAAAAACAACTACGAGGGGCCCTTGGTGCTCTCTGAGCTTGGTGGTTTTCTTGAAGATGTTTCGTTATTAGCACTGATGATGTTACATAGTTGGGTGGTGAAATGTCTGCAGGAAAACCACCAAGCTCAGGGAGCACCAAGGACTCCTCATTTCAATCCTGAACTACAGATATTCTCCTTTATTGGTACTGATGTTGTTCCCTAGCTGGGTCATGAAATGTCTGCAAGGAAACCACCAAGCTCAAAGAGCACCAGGGACCCCACAGTTCAAATCTCTGAGCAGGTGGGATCCTATTTATCTCCCCTCCCCTCCAACACAGATGAGGTTCCCTAGTTGGGTCATAAAACGTCTGCAAGAACACAACCAAGCTCAAAGACCACGAAGGACCCCACAGTTGTCATCCTCTTCCTCCTCTGTAAATCCCACTCCCTTTAGCACTGATGAGGTTACCTAGTTGGGTCATGAAACACCTGCAAGAACACAACCAAGCTCAAAGACCACGAAGGACCCCACAGTTGTCATCCTCTTCCTCCTCTGTAAATCCCACTCCCTTTAGCACTGATGAGGTTACCTAGTTGGGTCATGAAACATCTGCAGGAAAACAAAAAAGCTCAGACAGCAACAAGGACCCCACAGTTCAACCCTGAGCTACTGCTACCTAGTTGGGTCATGAAACTTGTGCAAGAAAACCACCAAGCTCAGAGAGCACCAAGGACCCCACAGTTCTCCTCCTTCTCCCCCTCCTGCTCCTGCTCCTCCTTCTTGGAAACCCCTCTTCCTTCTAACACTGATGATGTTCCCTAGTTGGGTCATGAAACTTGTGCAAGAAA